>NC_140254.1:13812468-13904968 GCF_949987555.1 Borostomias antarcticus
TCACATCCCTCTCACCCACTCTCCCCTCCTCTCCCCCCACTACCCCCCCCCCCCCCCCACACACACACACACACACTCAACTCACCCCTCTTCCTCGCCCCCTCACCTACACCTCACCATCTTCACAGCGAGCCCTCTCCCTCAACATCCCTCCCTCCCTCCCTCCCTCCCTTGCGGAACCGTGGGGTTCTTCAAACACCGTCTGCTCTGCAGGTATCAGTTCCTGAACGGGTCGTTCGGTTCCTTCTCTTCTTTCCTGTGGAATAGAAAAGCAGAATCCTACAATCCTTTCCCCTCTCCATCCCTCTCTCTCCCTCTTTTCTCTCCTTCTATGGCTTGGTGCAGTTTCTGTTTCAAAGCTAATTCTGTTAGCGCAACCCGGGCCGAGGTCTTTTCTGGTTCAATATTCACTGTTATTGTCTATCAATGGTAATGTTCTGGTCGGTTCACTGTCACAGTTCACTGATAAATGACCTGAGTGGAAAGTACGTATCTGCTGTTGAGACATTGGAGACACATGTGTCAGGGAGAGAAAGAGAGAGAGAGAGAGAGAGAGAGAGAGAGAGAGAGAGAGAGAGAGAGAGAGAGAGAGAGAAATGGATGGTGTCTGTATGACTGTGGCATGTTGAGATGGAGGGAACATTCTCCCTCAGCTGAAGCTAATCTCTCTCTTTCTCTCTCTCTCTCTCTCTTTCTCTCTCTCGTTCTCTCTCTCTCTCTCTCTGGCCTTTGAGCACTCGATGGCAAAGGTCACACATATCAACATGGTCACACACATTATCAAGCTCTGTCTAAGTGTCTTGGGTCACACAGACACACCCCTCCCTCCATCTCTCACCCCATCTCTCTGAGCCCTCTCTCCATCTCTCATCCCTCCATCTCTCCCTCCCTCCATTTCTCATCCCTCCTTTCAACTCTCATCCCTCCAACTCTCCCTCCATCTCTCATCCATCTTTCATCCCTCCATCTCTCATCCCTCTCTTCTTGTGTGTAGTTGTGCGTGCGTGTGTGAGTAGGTGTGTGTGTGTGCATGCGTGTGTGTGTGTGTGTGTGTGTGTGTGTGTGAATAGGTGTGTGTGTGTGTGTGTGTGTGTGTGTGTGTGAGTAGGTGTTTGTGTGTGTGTGAGTAGGTGTGTGTGTGTGTTTGTGTGTGTGTGTGTATGTGTGTGAGTATGTGTGTGTGTGTGTGTGTGTGTGTGTGTGAGTAGGTGTGTGTGTGTGTGTGTGTGTGTGTGTGTGAGTAGGTGTGTGTGTGTGTATGTGTGTGAGTATGTGTGTGTGTGTGTGTGTGTGTGAGTAGGTGTGTGTGTGTGTGTGAGTAGGTGTGTGTGTGTGTGTGTGTGAGTAGGTGTGTGTGTGTGTGTGTGTGTGTGCGTCTGTGTGCTTGTAAGTCAGCGTCAGAGTAGGCGTGTAAACAGCACCGCGCCTCGGCTGATCCCTGACAGCATTAAATGGACAATTTATTCCTAATGATTCTGTTAAACGTGGAACCAGCGGGTGGAGCCCGCGAGGAATATAGGACCTCTTTTGTGGTCGCGCGGCACAGCCAACGTTTCCCTGAGAAAACCACTCAGACAGAGAGAGAGAGAGAGACAGAGAGAGAGAGAGAGAGAGAGAGAGAGAGGCAATTTAACAAACCCTTCATTAGACTTTCTACTCAACGCCAGCTAATGTGACAACTGCAAGTATGTCATACATCATGCATTAGTTACACGCATGCACGCACACACACACACACAAACACACACACACACACACACACACACACACACACACATAAATGAATGGCCATACTGTTTTCCTCGGGGGATGCAGTCTTCAGTGAGTGATTATTTACATTAACAGTAGGCTAAGTGTGAGTAATACGGGGCTCGTTCAAAGTGACCACAAAGTGTGACCGCAACCTGAGCAACATGTGGCAGTCTGACTCCGGTGGGGCGTGACCTCCGGTGGGGCGTGACCTCCGGTTGTGACCTCCGGTGGGGCGTGACCACCAGAGTGGCCGAGAGAGGGATGACCTCATTTTGAAAAGGTGTGTTCTCCAAACAGAACCCGCACGCTCAATTTCCTCTGCCTCTCTCTCTCTCTCTCACACACACACACACACACACACACACACACACACACACACACACACACACACACCTACACACCCACACTCACACACAGACACCCTCAGACTCAATAAGCACTGTGCGCCTTAAGTCACTCACCAGCTCTTTAGGATCCACACACACACGCACACACACACTCTCTCCCTCTCTCTCGCTGCCCCCCCTCTCTCTATTAGCAGACATAGGCACCTTCATTATACAACTGCATACACACTTACAAAAGGTCAGTGGAACCTTGTCTGGAAAAACAGGTGTTTGTAGGGTCTATGTGTCTGTATGCTGTTTTGTAGGTGTGCCATGTTCTGTATAATGTTTGTACAAAGGTGTGCCTGTCTATATAATAATCGTATGTGCCTTGTCTATCCAGACTTGGCAAAAATAACATAACTCCTCTCCATTAGACTCTATCATGCAATGTTATTCCTCCAGCTGTGGAGCTGTCGATCAAAGCTGGGTGGTTGTGGGTAACGGAGTTCAGCGAGGGCACTGTAGGCTCTGTGATTAACGGTCAGCTCAGGCGCTGGGTGCCCAGAGTGGGCTGTGTTCAAAAGGTTGAATGGAACCCGGCTACCGAGTGTCTCTGAGGTATTTCAGAGTGTTGTGTTAGTGGTTAGAACATGGCCATGCGCTGACCAGCTCTGTGTATTTGGCTGTGGTTGAGGTTTGCCAGTGCTGGATCGCCACACAGCAAGATGTGGTTGCGGTTTAGGTGCTGTTCTTCTCGTTCACCAGCTACGCCGTGTGGTTGCGGCTGTGGTTTGTCTGTTAACTCCTGCTATGTAATGGGATTGTGGTGCGACATTTGGTAGAAGAGTGTTTCCAAACAAGAGATAACAATATAATGCCACCGTCTCCCATTATGGACATCGCTAGTCGGTAGGTTGCAGTATCCTATGACAAGTCTAGGATGTCTGAAACACAGAGACTAGGGGAAAAACGCTAGATTGTAGATCCTAGCCATCGGCCACCATGGGGAACGGCTCCAGAAACGCCTAGAAGGGCTGCTTACACATGAGAAGGACAGACGAGGGAGGGGGCGGGGTCAACAGCAAGGTCAGGGGTCAACACAGGGGCAGTACAGAGACAGAGATGACGGCGGCTAATTGTGCTAATGGTAGGGGGGGGGGGGGGGGTACCTTTCTGTCACGTCACCACCCCGCTTATTTCCTCGGCGGTTTAGGCCGAGTACTTGGGGAAGTGTCTAACTGGCAGCGACGGGACCGGCGGCGTCTGCGTCTCGTCCACGCCGGCGCCTGTAGCCTCCCCGACTGTCGGGCCCGGGAGGACACAGAGCCAGCCTCGGCCGCCCGAGGTCGTCTTAGGCTAGCCGCTCCGGCGTTTCTGCTCCCACGTGCCGAAACCCGGAGGCGTCGACCGTGACCGAACGCGTCTCGTCTGTGTCCCTGCACGGGCTGTATGTTTCGTTAAAGATCCTGTCTCTCTGAGGCTGTGAGGTTGATTAGTGGCGTGTTGTGTGTTGAGGGGCGGGGGGGGTGGGGGCGGGGTGGAGGGAGGGGCGCGCGCGTGTGTGTGTATGTTCGAGGTCAATGTGACATTGTGTTCTACATTTAACAGCTGTTTCGAGGTGGGAATTCTATAGCTCTTCATTTGAGAATTCAGAGGAGTTTGCGGTGTCTCCTGGACTTGGGCAGAAGTCTCCCTAATTTCCTTTGCTTTCTAAAAACAATTTTCTGTTCTGTTTTGAATTTTCGGAGCTGTTACCGTAATGGCTAGTGTGTGATACTCTTTTTCTCTTCAATCTGTTTTATATAAAATGTCACCCTCGAATGCCAGAGTGGGCTTTTTCAGACCAGCTTTGGACACTGCTCAGAGGCAGTTAGAAGTCATTCATTGTGTGTTTGTGAGAGGGTAGGCTACAATGTGTGGTTGTGTGAATAAGATCATCAAGTATTGGATTTGTATTAATTTCATCCATTATTTTGTGCAGTATGTCTGCAGCGTGTTCCTCCTGTGCGTGTGTGTGTGCGCGTGTGTGTGTGCCTGTGTGCGTGCGTGCGTGTGCGTGAGTGTGTGTGTGCGTGAGGGTGTGTGCGTGTGGGTGTGTGCGTGTGAGGGTGTGTGCGCGTCACAGTCGAAAAACAGTAGACTGGAGTGGTCAGCCAGACAGGATTGCATGAAACTTTTTAACTGCGTCTGCAGAACTTTTAAAGAAAAACATTTGATAAAGAGATTGTGTTTAAGCTGTAGAGACCCATCTGTGTCTGATCCTGGTGTGTGTGTGTGTGTGTGTGTGTGTGTGTGTGTGTATGTGTGTGTGTGTGTGTGTGTGTGTGTCAGCCTCTGATCCCTCTGACTGTACAGACGCCTGTAGGACGCTGGGTACTCTATAACATGTCTAAATTACCCCCACCACAAAACCACACACCACCCTCTGACCGACTAGCCAAACAGCCAGCCAGCCAGCCAGCCAACGACCAAACACTGGACTACCGTGGCTGTTCTCTCTCTTTTTCTTTCTTTCTTTCTTTCTTTCTTTCTTTCTTTCTTTCTTTCTTTCTTTCTTTCTTTCTTTCTTTCTTTCTTTCTTTCTCTCTCTCTCTCTCTCGCTTTCTCTCTCTTAATCTGTTTCTCTCTCCCACTCTGTTTCTCTCTCTCTCTGTTTCACTCACTCTCTCTCTTTCTCTCTCTGTCTCTCCTTCTCTCTCTTTGTTTCTCTCTCTGTTTCTCTCTCTCTCTGTCTCTCTCTCTCTCTCTCTCCTGTGATCATGTTTTTCCTGGATTAGTCTTCGGCTCCATACAGTATGTGCAGAGAGAGGAAGTGAGGATTTTTCGTCGGGTGCTGACACAGATTCCACAGACATTCACACACACACACATGCACGCACACATGCACACGCGTGCGCACACACACACACACACATGCACACACACATAACACATTCACAGACGTGACTAATTACAAAAAGCTTGCTCAAGACTGAGAAACACAGCCGTACAAGGCTGTAAAATCAGAATTCAACCGCCAAACTATGTGCTCACTTGCACAAACCAACCGCAGAGAGAGAGAGAGAGAGAGAGAGAGAGAGAGAAAGAGATGAGCTACAAAGCAGAGCCAGACTTAACACAGATGGTGGCTGAGTGAACACCTTTTGAAGTACTTAGAGCCCTGATCCATGATGTATGAAAAAGTGCCACACCCCACTGCGCTAGCTAGCCCTGCGCTAGCTCTGTTTACTAACACAGCTACAGTAGCTCTCCCTTAGTCCGTCTAGTCCAGTTAGTACTAGCTAGCCCAGCGCTAGCTCTGTTTACTAACACAGCTACAGTAGCTCTCCCTTAGTCCGTCTAGTCCAGTTAGTACTAGCTAGCCCAGCGCTAGCTCTGTTTACTAACACAACTACAGTAGCTCTCCCTTAGTCCGTCTAGTCCAGTTAGTACTAGCTAGCCCAGCGCTAGCTCTGTTTACTAACACAGCTACAGTAGCTCTCCCTTAGTCCGTCTAGTCCAGTTAGTACTAGCTAGCCCAGCGCTAGCTCTGTTTACTAACACAGCTACAGTAGCTCTCCCTTAGTCCGTCTAGTCCAGTTAGTACTAGCTAGCCCAGCGCTAGCTCTGTTTACTAACACAGCTACAGTAACTCTCCCTTAGTCCGTCTAGTCCCGTTAGTACTGGACTCAGAGCTGTGTTAGTAAAGAAAGCTAACCAACCCCCCAGGAATAACTCTGTGCTGAGTTTCCCAGAGGCATCGTAGCGCTACGTTTATCGTAAGCTACGGCGTTCATCGTAGTGCTACGATGAACGTAGCGCTACGATGCTGCTGGTAACATAGACATTATAAAGAACTTTCTTTCTTTCTTTATAATGTCTATGGCTGGTAAACTCAGCCCTGGGCTGAGGCAATTTTGGCATAGTGGCCAAGTTCAGTATTGCAAGTCACGTGCGCCATGCACGGCCCAAAAACATTATTTCCCCATAGACATGCATGGAGAATGAAAAGGCTGGGGAAAGGAACTTTTCTGGATATTACTCAAAATCAAAAACGACACTTTGAATGATCAAGTTTTAAACCATTGGGTCCATTTTTCTTTAGAAGCCACCAAGAACTGAGGTTTTACAGCTGTTTCTCACCCCGTGTATGTCTGGAGAAAATGGCTAGGCGCGGCCAGGTTTCGGGTAAGATGGCATTGTGAAAACATTACTGCGCTTGTGCTGTGGGCCGCAGAAGTCCAACGGAAGTAGGAGGCGTGGAAACAGTTTTCGGTATATGCGCTGGGTGAGCAACGCTCATTGGAATGAATGGATGGCTATCTTTAAATGCCTCAACCAGTTCTTTTAAAGTCGCACAGAAATGAAAAAAAGCATTCTGTCCCATTTTGGTTCACATAATTGGTCATAGTGTTGACCTATTCAACGATGTATGCCAAAATTGCACGGTAGGTCACGTGCAATTACGACACCAGGTAGGCTACCTTAGATTTTAGGCCAATAATCTCACGACATCCACCCTGTCAATCAAAACGTCAACTACTCTGCAGCCTCAAGTGTTGAATATCCCGTCCGCTCGATAACGTTCCAATGAAATTCATCTAAATGTCCCGCCCTTGCAGCCTGTTTCAGGCTGAAATACGTCAAAGTACAGAAGCAAGATATTCTCCAACTTCCCTTTCGGTGCGACTTTAATACATCCAGGGAGCTAACGCAGAGCTAGCTAGATGGGGCTATGTGGCAGTGTGCCCCGCACTGCGGATCAGGCTTCTTAACACCACGACCTGCTTAGAACCCTTAGAACCTTTCATGTAGCCTAGAACCCAATAAATGGAACCCAAACTCTCATATTCAAGATTCTGCAATGCAATCCACCAACGAGAATCATAACCCCAAAAAGCAACAGCTGGTGCTCAAAAAACCATTGGAAGGCTTTCGATGGAAAATCTCTTCAATAACAAACTTGTTTTTAATCAATCAATTGGCCTCACAGTTGTTCAGACTTGTGCTGGCAGAAATATGGCGAGGGCCAAACTTAAACTGTGCACGCTAATAAGAGCAAAATCGTTAAGTAGCCAGGAGTTAACTAGACAAGCTGGATGAGGGGCTTGGAAGGTCTTGGGTCTCACTATCCTGGCTAGGCCACAAGGCAGACCTTGTCCTCCAGAAATAATATCCATAAAAAACCTACTCCTCAGGACCAATCATCGAACTCCCAGCTCGACCCTTTCTGCCGCCAGAACCCGCAAACGGGCCCGGCGCGAGAACCACAGTGAGGTCATCATCTTGCCTTCAAGAGTGGACTGACGTGGGGAGATGACTGCGATCCAGGCGTGAAACAGGGAACAGGGAAAAGAAAGGGATTAGTGAAAGGCTAGAAAACAGCCGTGACGTGCCAGGCGGATGAAGGAAACGGGTGTCCAATTAAAGGCTTCGACTTGAAATGAGGATGGCGTTATAGCTGACAGAGAGAGATGGTGGAGAGCCAGCGGAGGCCGAGGGACTCAGGGGGAACTGGCGGTTCGAGTGCCCAGAGAGGAGTTGTGCTGTGTGGGTAAACGTGACAGTGCAGCAGCCTCTTCCTCCTGGCTCCTGGCCGGAGGTGGTCTGTTAGCGGACTGATGTGGATGGCATGGCTTCATCACAAAATACATCTATTGCTAAGCAAGATAACTCATAACATTGACATTGCTTCGTCATCATAACTAAAGATGAGGGTTTGGATTGGTTATTGTTGCTATGCAGTCCTAAGCTACTGGAGCATGGTCCATGGACAATCTAGAGCTTGTGGTCCTTCGGACTGGTCTGGACTGGTCTGGACTGGTCTGGACTGGTCTGGACTGGTCTGGACTGGTCTGGACTGGTGAATCAGCAGAGGCAACATCATGATTGGAATTTTGAATTTCAACTGTACTTTAGGAAATGCCTTTGTTCTTTGCTCATCACTGCATGTGTTTCTCTTTCTCTCTCTCACACACACACACGCACGCACTCACGCACACGCACACATACTTACACACAACCATCTTCCAGTAGTGTCCCCCTTGCACCTGACCAGGGTTGTGCAAATATTATGTGGCGGTAAAATGAGGATAAAGCGATCATTCCTTCCTGTAGGAAATTAAAGTCAACAGGTCCAGCTGTCACATACTCTGACTGGTCAAACTCAGGCCTAGCTGTCACACACTCCGGCAGGACCAGGAGCTCGTCTGTCTGGTCTAGCTCTGGCATGGACACCTGGGTCCAATAACACACACACACAC
Source organism: Borostomias antarcticus (assembly GCF_949987555.1). NCBI lineage: Eukaryota > Metazoa > Chordata > Actinopteri > Stomiiformes > Stomiidae > Borostomias > Borostomias antarcticus. The sequence goes on from NC_140254.1 coordinate 13,820,792, forward strand.
ACACACACACACACACACACACACACACACACACACACACACACACACACACACACACACACACACACACACACACACACACGCACACTTAAAGTTATAACACCTGGATGGGTTGAATAGTTGTGCAGGAGTTTAAAATATCCTTTTCATCTCTGAAACGACTACCGTTTGTAAGAAATATATTTTTCTCTATTCTAGAATGACCTCCAATCGTGGGACATAATGACAAAATGGTTATCCTGAACCTCTCTCTCCCTCTCTCTCTCTCCCCCCTCCCCTCCCCTCCAGTGAATAGTGGCTGAGCCTGGAGCCCGGGAGGCTGATGACCATGCTGTTGGCTCCCGCCTATGTGCTGCTGCTGCTGGCGGGCCGTGCTCTGGGGGGAGGCTACCCCCCCATGCCCCAGATGAAGTACATGCAGCCCATGATGAAGGGACCGGTGGGACCCCCCTTCCGAGAGGGCAAGGGACAATACTTGGGTGAGTGTGTGTGTGTCGATATGTTTGCGTCTGTGTGTGTGTGTGTGTGTATGTGTGTGTGTGTGCGTTCATGTGTGTGTGAATGTGGATCTCTGTGTCTGCGAGCAAATGTGTAGGCCTACCTACCTACCCATACCTAACTTTCTTCCATTTCGTAAGAACCACCCCTACAAGTATGTAGGGCTCGGCAAGGTTTTCTCAGATTAACCTGGATTTAACCTTACATAGCTGCAGCTCCCACCTCTGAAATTCACAGCAGATTTGAATGCATATGAATGTCGCCGGGATGTGCCTGCCAGCTCCCGTGTGCGGCGCGGTAGCTTACGTGGGCTCAGGGTCGCATACTGGGGCTGGGAATATGGCACGCTGGCAACAGCAGCAGGGAAAGTGGGTCAGGGAGTACGGCGGCAAGAAAAAGGGAGAGGTGGGAGAGAAAGAAAAGAGAGGAGGATGAGGGTTGGGGATGGGAGGCGGGGGGGGGGGGGGGCATAGAAAAAGGCTCGGAGAGCTGGAGAAGAGGGAAATGTAATGTGTTTGTCGAATTGGATGAGTTGTAACAGGGACGAGCTGATAATAGCTTCCTTCCTCGGTCCCTGGTGAAAAGCAGGCGATCTTGCTTCCGACGGGGGGAAAAACTGTGACTTTGAAAAATGGCGCAAAGTAAGAGCGTGAACGTTTACATATGACATCCTTCATTGTTCGCTAGGATGGTAGACGTTCGAGGCTTTGATTAAAATGGTTCGCACGTGTAGGACGTTAACTCTGAATGGAGGAATGTAAGCAAAACAATGGTCCTCTTCCCCCGATGTCTAACAAATTGTAAGTTCTCTCCCCACCTGACAGCCTGCTGCTTGGCCTGGTCGGTAAGGGACTAACTGTGCCTGGACAACGATCACAGCTGTGTTGATCTGTGTTCGATTTGGGATAGGCCTATATCCAGTAGTGTAGTCGAGGGTATACGGTGCTATACGATGTATAGCCTAGGCTACCTACCCAGTATAGCCTACCCTCTTCTTATTAACCACTGTTGTAAACGGAACAATTTCAGAATAATTGCTGTTGTAGTATATACCCACTTGGCCACTTCTTCACTTACCACTACACCACGTCCTAGCTGATCATTTCTTATCAGACGTCATCCGATAAAGGGATCATTCCTTCCTGGAGGTAATTAAAGTCAACAGGTCCAGTTGTCGCAATACTCTGCCTGGTCAAACTCGGGCCTAGTTGTCACACACTCCGACAGCAGGCCAAGAACACTCCTGCCTGGCCTAGCTCTGGCATGGGCACATGGGTCCAATAACACGCACGCACACATGCACGCACACACACACACACACGCTGTGGGCCCTGTTGTTCGGCCAACAGCTTCCCAGTTGCATGTTGCTCTGAAAGAGGCTCTTGGGTGGGTACTGGACAGACAGACAGATATATTTGTGGTGTATTTGTCCGAGGAGGGCGGCCAGTGAAGTGGCTGCCTGCGGAGAGAGACTGTGTCTCCCGGCTGTGTCTGTGGGTCTATCTAGCTCGCTAGCAGGCCTTGGCAGGGCTTCACTGGGCCCTGATGGAAGCCTGATTGCCCACTGTTTGCTGAGCTGGGCCGGCCCAGTGGTTCCTCCCAGCTCCCACCATCTGGATGCTGTTACCCGTGTTTTTCATGTTGGACTTGGACGCCCAGGCTCTGTGTTTGTGTATGTGTGTGAGAGAGGGAAATAGGGAGAGAGGGAGGGAGAGAGAGAGAAATAGAGAGCGAGAGAGGGAGGGGGGGAGTGGAAGACAGAATATCTTGTGAATGCATGTGTACTGTATGAGCATTCCGTGTGTGTGTGTGTGTGTGTGTGTGTGTGTATACAGTATGTGTTAGTTTGTGAGGGGCATTGTGTGTGCATATGTGTGTGTGTGTGTGTGTGTGTGAGAGAGAGAGAGAGAGAGAGAGAGAGTGAGAGTAGGTGATTATGGGTGATTATGAGTGTACAGTAAGTAGGCATGAGTATTCATTTTTGCTTTACACAAAGTGTACGTAAACAAAGTCCCATGGTTTCATATATCCCTGAACCAAACTGGCCTGGCTATACTAGGTAGGTATACGTACTGTAGGTAGGTTGGTTGGTAGGTTCTGAAGGTCGGTAGAATAGGTGCTTAGTTGGGAAAATTGCACTGGTTTCACAAGCCATTTTGAAGAATGACTGTCATTCAGACAGTGGGCCCCCTACTTCAAAACCACTTTCCCCCCTTCACAACCTCATATTCAACAAGTTACCGTGAAACAATGTTTGACAAAAGCACATTCCTGCAGTTCATTTCAAAGAGAGTTCAGAATAGCCCACATAAAGCATGTATTCCTGGAGATAAGCCCTCTGAAGTTTGTCATGCGGATCAGGTGTGTCACTTGCAGTATCTTGATGTAGAGGGTACCGGTGATAAGGGTTCAACAGATGGCAGAACAGGCAGCACTGGGTTCAGAGAAAATCACATTTGTCTCTCTGGGACTATTCTAGCCATGCCTAAGTCATGTGTCTCTACCACTACCTAGTGGCGTAGTACAAAACTGCATACAGGTTACAAGACAATTGTAGGTTTGTATATGTATGTATGATTGCACAACCAAGCAATGCGTTGCTGTTTTTTCATGGTTAATTAAGAGTGTGCAATAAGTTCAACCAAATATTGTTCACATTTTGAACTAATTGTGAACTGGTGTGGATCACCCTATCCCTGCCAAAGGTTGCAGGTCATGACCCAATGACCTTCTTTGTTATAGGCTTATTCCACATTTGTAGGCTACCAGGCCACCGAACACAACCTCCATTACTTCATGGCTAATTTCCCAGCAGACGCACGTGACACTGAATAGAAGGAGTGCGATTGATTGAGAGAGATGCACTACATGAGCCATGTGATCCATAATTTCCCATGTTCTGGGGAGGGGAGGTGTGTTCTATTGACCTGTGCCTGGGGCCTCACATCCACTCATCTGTAGGCATCAGATAGACCACTGAGTTAGCATGGAGTGACAGGGAACCAGCAGGGAGGACAGAGTGAGTTTGGCAGATAGATGTATAGCAGGTAAATGTTTGGCAGATCTATGTGTAGCAGATACATTGTAGATGTTTAGCAGATAGACGTATAGCAGATAGATGTTTAGCAGATAGTTGTTGAGCAGATTATATATTTAGCAGATATATGTTTAACAGATAGATGTTTAGCAGATAGTTGTTGAGCAGATTATATATTTAGCAGATAGACGTTTAACAGATAGATGTTTAGCAGATAGTTGTTGAGCAGATTATATTTTTAGCAGATAGACGCTCAACAGATAGATGTTTAGCAGATAGTTGTTGAGCAGATGCTATTTTTAGCAGATATATGCTCAACAGATTGATGTTTAGCAGATAGTTGTTGAGCAGATCAAATATTTAGCAGATAGACATGTAGCAGAGAAATGTTTAGAAGATATAGATGTTTAGCAGATAGATTAGAGTCACAAGTTGACATTTAAAGTGTGGCCTCCTCTCTCTCTCTCTCTCTCTCTCTCTCTCTCTCTCTCATACTGTACTTTCCCTCTCTTTGTCTTTTTCTCTCAAGCTCTCTCTCTCATACTGTTATACTATCTCTCTCTGATGCTGTCATGCTATCTCTCTCTCTCTCTCATACATTATACTATCTCTCTGTCTCTCTCTCTCATTCTCTCCCTCTCCCATCTGGGTTAATGATGAGCATGTGTCAACGTGAGAACTAGATTATCCAGTCAGTCGCACATCCAGATTATTTGCTTGCTTGTGTGGCTGACGAACAGCTTCTCCACCCGGCTACATGATAACTCTCCAGCCTGGGAAAATGACAAATGAGTTGTTTGCAGAGACAGACTGAAATATCCACAGACTTCTGTTTATTCATGTTTATTCATGTACTGTGATCCACAGCAGGGGGATATCTTCAGATTGCATGGGATTCATTAAGAATACAACTTTGTTTATATAACTGTCACTGTCAGTTAGTCAGTGTCACGTAAAGTCTGTCTCTGCTAAACAGATACCTAAACTTTGCCAGATCAGCAGGTTCAATATTCTCTTGACAAATTATGAGAATTACAAAGAGACTTATAAATTACTTTTATTTTTTTATTTTGACTCCCTATTCCTTTGAGGCCTTGATGTTCAGGAAGCATGTTTGATCTTGAGAAGTATGGCTTATGCCTGTCCCACATCGGTTCCCACAATCGGGCCCCAGAAAAGTCTGACCAAGGACTGAATCAAACAGCGGCACCATGGGGAGAGATGTTCACCAAAAAAGGAAACTTTACCGGGTCTATAAAGATGAATAAAGATGAATATTAGATGAATACCTCACAATATGGGTTCTGCACACTTGCTATGAAAGGTTGCAACACAAATAGGAAAATATACAAGGAATATGTCCAGTGTTGCTAGGGACAGAGAGCAGACTAACACGGCGGACGTCAAGCTGCTATCCCTACTGGCATTCCTCAGAGGTCGAGCTTTGTTCCGAGGCATTCATCTGCTGTCCCTCTTCTCCTCCTCTGTTGTCTTGCGCTGAGCTGTTGAGGATTTGCAGTGATTTAGCTATGCATGCTGAGGTGAGATATGAGGAAGAGGATTCATGACTACAAGTTCAGTTCTGGAGTATCTAACTCTCTATTCATCTGTCACACAAATTCCAGATATAGTTTTGTTTGTGTATTTCAACTTTCATTTCAAACTTTATTTATACTTGTAAAGCACTGAGGTTTCCCTCATTTACAGTGTTGACGAGTTCACCAGTTACCCCAAGATTTAGGTTAATCTTCCAAGAGCCCACGAAATATGAAGCCAACAGGTGACGAGAGTATTCCTTTCTCTCTTACAGATATGCCACCTATGATGGAGGTGAAGGGGGAGCCCGGCCCGCAAGGAAAACCCGGACCCCGGGGCCCGCCTGGGCCCTCGGGACTCCCAGGAAAACCAGGCCTGGGTAAACCCGGCCTGAACGGACAGCCTGGCCCTCAGGGGCCTCCCGGCTTTCCTGGCATAGGGAAGCCCGGACTTCCGGGTCTTCCTGGGAAGGCGGGTCTGAAGGGGATACCTGGGAATAACGGCGAGGTGGGCCTCCGTGGCGAGCCGGGTCCCAGAGGTCTCCCGGGTCAGCCCGGTCTCCCCGGCCCCGCCGGCCTGTCTTTGAACGGCAAACCTGGGCTCCCTGGCGTCAAGGGACCCCCCGGGGTCCGCGGAGAGCCAGGGCATAAGGGCGAGGTGGGGAACCCCGGTGAACGCGGGCTGAAAGGGGAGAACGGCAACGGGAAGCCGGGCCTGATTGGGCCGAGGGGCCCCAATGGGCTCAGGGGCCTTCCGGGACCGCCTGGCAACCCAGGCCTGGGTAAACCGGGACTCAGTGGGATGCCGGGCCCGACCGGGCCCAAAGGAGACCAGGGACTCCCGGGGGAACCAGGAGAACCAGGAGAGGCCGGCGCTCCAGGCCTACAGGGACAGCCAGGGCCAACAGGATTGGGGAAGCCTGGTCTGGATGGATTGCCCGGAGGACCGGGTCCAATTGGGCCAAAAGGTGAGCCTGGGCTGAGGGGCGCTCAAGGGTTTCCTGGGACCCCTGGTTATGGTAAGCCTGGTCTGTCGGGGCAGAAGGGAGACAAGGGCCCCGCAGGGTTACCAGGACTTCCTGGGGACAAGGGGGAGCCAGGGATGGAGGGCCAACCAGGTGATGTGGGCCCAGATGGACAGCCAGGACTCCCAGGAATACAGGGCCCTATGGGGCTCCCAGGAAAATATGGCATGCCTGGCCTGAAGGGAGAGCTGGGCCCCCAGGGGCCTCCAGGCCTTCCAGGGCTCAGAGGGGACCAGGGCCCCAGCGGCCTGTCTGGAAAACCTGGAATCCCTGGAGAGAAAGGCCTGCCTGGGCCTAACGGGGCTCTGGGAAAACCAGGGCCAAAAGGTGAGGCGGGACATATAGGCCTTCCCGGGAACCCTGGTCTGACAGGCGCCCCTGGGACTAAAGGGGAGACTGGCTTCGTTGGCTCTCCAGGGCCCAGGGGCCAGTCAGGGATCCCGGGTCTTCAAGGGCCTTCGGGGCCGATGGGGCCCCAGGGTATCCCGGGTCTGAAGGGCGAACCCGGGATGCCAGGCGTTCCGGGCGTGGGCAAGGTGGGAGAGAAGGGGTCTACCGGCCCCCATGGTCCCCCTGGGAAGCCAGGCAACGCCGGGTTGAACGGAAACGCGGGCCCCCCCGGCCCTCCGGGGCCACCGGGCCCCTCGGGGAACGGTCAGACCAGCGTGGCGGGGCTGACGGATTCAGAGCTGGGCGGGGACAAGGTTCCGGACGGCGTCAACAAGCCGCAGTTCGGCCAAGGTGGCCTCACCGCCACGCTGGCGCCCGCCTTCACCGCCATCCTCACCACGCCCTTCCCTCCCTCCGGCATGCCGATCAAATTCGACAGGACCCTGTACAATGGGCAGAACGCCTACAATCCCACCACAGGCATCTTCACCAGCCCGCTGTCCGGCGTCTACTACTTTGCCTACCACGTGCACGTAAAGGGAACGAGCCTGTGGGTGGCGCTGTACAAGAACAATGTGCCCGCCACCTACACCTACGATGAGTACAAGAAGGGCTACATGGACCAGGCGTCCGGTAGCGCCGTGCTCGAGCTGAAGGAGAGCGACCAGGTGTGGGTCCAGATGCCCTCAGACCAGGCCAACGGGCTCTACTCCACGGAGTACATCCATTCGTCCTTCTCAGGGTTCCTGCTGTGCCCGACATAACGCCACGGTGACACCCACCCGTTCGCCAGAGCGCCCCTTTCTCCTCTCGCGCTCCGACCCCCCCACATCCCCTCACCCCACCCATACCCCCCCGCACAGCACCCAAGCAGAGTAACCCTGGTAATGTTAGGACCACCGTCACCCAACAACAACAACAACAACAACAACAACAACAGAAAAGACTTTGTGAACGAAAGAAGGAAAGAGTAAAAGAACAGGAGAAGGATACTTCATGCTGTGTTCTGTGTTTTATCTCTTTCTTTCAAATGTCTGATTTGGTTTGTGTTTTTATGTTTGTTTTTTTTAGCTTATATAATTATAATTATTATTAATGTTAAAATTTTATTATTATTATTTTGTCCCATGTCGTCGATATTGTTGATGTTGTTTATCGGATTCAGACTATTAAGTGGCTTACTTTGCAATGTGTAAGTAACAGTTATTAGACCTACCCGTGTGACTGCACATCCTACCCATACACTCGGACACCAACTCGGACAGCATCGCTGGACCCTGGGACTGTGATCAGTTACCCCTGGCTTCAGTCACTCCCTGCACAAAACATACATACTGTACATTCATTCCCAAGTGTGCGTCCAAAATTAATCCTAATCAAAGTAGAAACATTTAAGCACACATAGGCCTAAGTGTTTTCTCGATGACAAAGTCTTCATTGACAATGGCCAATACTTTACAGTCCACTGTTGTGATGAAACCATAGTTTTAAAGCACAGTGATCCAATTTATGGCAATGACCTCCTTGTCTATTGTTCAATTATCTGTTGGATGTTTTAACAGGTGACACAGACATCTGTAGGGTGCTAATCTGTAGGTTCTATGAGTCCTATGTTAGAAGTATATTTGCTGATACTGGAAGTTGACCATTTCTATTCATTGATATATATTTAACTTGACAGATAAGAACTTGTTTGCTGTGTCCAACATACAATATGTAAGGTCCATAAAACATATGAAGACAACCTACAAGCACATTCTCTAAGCAGTATTAGAGCTAACAGAATAGACTCACTTTCTAACTCTAAAGTATGCTACCTTGAAAATCATTATGCATTGCAAATATATTATGAAAAGAGAATGACATACAATGAGCAGATTGCTGTATGTATAGAGACTATAAACAGATGCATTAATGGAAAAGTGAAGCCAGCCAGTAGCTATATAAATGACTAGATGAATGAATATAGATGCTGTAGGCTACGGACAGAAAGCATGGACCAAACGTATGTGGATCGAAGTCCCGTTTCCCTGTATTGAACCAGTTCTTAATCCCATTTTCCACATGCCTGGCAGCTTCCACCACGTCACACGCATGGGTTCTCTGTAACACGCATTACAGAGATATGACATCACTGCTTTATGTGTTTGCTGATATATACATTTGTTGTGAAATTCAAACAGTATCCTCCATTGTAATACACGCCGTTTCTATATTTGGTGTTTGTGCACACCTCACTGTAGTGTTACTGGGCAACTATAAAGCTGGGTTCACATACAACAGCCAAAACAGTTTTGAGGAGTTTTAAAATGTGTTTTTCACTGCCTGTGATGATTCTTCAGGATTCCAGTTTTAGAACAGAGACATTCTAAAACTACAAACATTCTAAAACTGCCTAAAACGGTATTAGCTATTTTACGTGAGCCCAGCTTAACCGTTTGTAGGCCCCAAAGTGGGCTCAAGGGCTATTCATTTGCTCTACTTCCTGACTTCTTAAGCAACGCTGCTGCAACAGGAATGGCTGACTCATTACTGAGCTTGATGGAACACCCCTGGTTGCAAAGACAGGTCCCCTTAATCATATCCAAGCATGTTAACTCTCCAAAATGAGCAAAGATATCCATAGCCTATGAATGAGTACAAGGACTGACAGACTGGGGCCCGGTGGTTGTGAAACACATGTTGCGTAACATTTAACATGCATCTGTCAGATTTCTGGACGAAGTGTTGGGACAGAGAAGTGAGAGATTTGTGTGTTCTCCCATAACTGTGGGATAAGGCATTGACTTCAGATAAACCCAGCCTGTGTGTGTGTGTGTGTATGAGTGTGTGTGTGTGTGTTTTTCTTTCTGTCTGATTTGTCTGTCTTTATCCTTGTTTTTGCGTCTATGTGTGTATGAGTGTGTATCGCATCTTTTGTGGACAAGTGCCTGCTGCCCTCCACATGCAGTATATGCGCCATGCGGCTCACGTCAGCTCCACGAATGAGACATTTTGGAGACAATGCTCCGTTTCCGAATTGTCTAGAGACAGGTTATGGTAGTCAATGTTCCACAACAGTCATGACTTGAATAAACATAGGTTGTCCTTTCAACAGAACGTGTCGGGTGGATGGTAAACCATAAATGGCCCTTAGCTTTACAATTAGTGTATCAACCTAAATGCCTTTCCAAAGTGGGGAATTGAGTTAGGAAATAGGAGAGGACTAGAGAGGCAAGAGGTGAACATCTTTTGTCAAAGGAAGTAACATGGTTGGAAAAACATTGGACAGGTTAGGTCTAGCATGGGGTGGAGGGAGTCTTTTGCGACAACTTTGTGGTGTTGTCGATAACAAATAAGAGAGCACCATAGGAAAGTATACTATCAAACACCGTAAACGTAAGGTGGGTAACGCCGGAAAAGATGAGGACTATGGTAGATAAGGCTGTGACGAAATATTTAATTGTTCTTGGTGTGGGCAGTTGATGTGTACATTTACTCTTTAGGTGCAGCCATTTTTTAAAAGTTGATGCACTGAAGAAGATGGATTCTCCAGAAACACTATCAGATGGTATTATGTCCATGATAATTCAATACTGCCAAACCAATGGTATAACCCTTAGGACTACCTTGCTCTTATGATGGATTTGTGTCAATGTATAATCTACATCAATACATAGTGTAGCATCAAACACTTTACTTAACGATTTTCATTTTAGAGCCTTTATTTCTAACATAAACCAGTTTTACGCAACCAAACATGGTATCCAGGCTTCCAAGATAAGTGGAAAACAATAACTCTGCAAAAAATCAATCATGAAACAATGATTTCATTGCAATGTAATAGCATACTGTATTTACAGCACCAAGCATGCCCTCTCATGTATGTTCAGACCTAACCTAGAAAACCTGTCATGGAACTGAATTGAATAGTAAGGCCCCAAGTCTCAAGTATTTCCCCTGTTTGTAATGCAGACGATGCACTCTCACTGGCCTCTGCCCCTCGCTGACTCTCATAACAAAAACATACCTGAGGCAAAGATTTCCTATCATTATTGTTGTGTGAGTCTACTAGACAATTCAAGGCTTGTTCTTGTGTGTGTATGTTGCCTTTTTATTGTCTTTTTTCTTTTAGAAATTTGGAGCAGAGAACTTGGAACTACGTGTGGCTATTAATCTCCGTGCTCTGTCTCCATTATAGACAATGTCACTTGGTTTCCATGTTTGCCATGTGTGCTAATCATTTTTAACAAGTGTCAATAAGATCCAATGTACTGTCCTGATCACAAACTGCTTTGACTTGTTTTCTATTCATTGATGAAAAAAGAAAGAATGAAAAAAAAAAACACAAAAAAAACTTTAAGCCTTGCTTCGGTTTTTTAAGGGATATTTGTTTGTTATAGGTGCGATAAATACAAACGGCCATTCCCATTTGCACATGAAAGTTATGGAGATGTATTTATACATTTGTGATAATTTAACAGGAATGCCAAAACTGACCACCGAAGCCTAGAACTTATAAATGGTATTCAACAGCATTGATGAGTTAAGAGCATTTAGAACATGTAGTTAGCATTCTAGCATTGTTTGTGAAGTATTGTTTGTGGACTTCATTTTCTTATTGTGTAATGTACAATGTATCAACCTATAGGATTTTTTTGTCTTGTACATGGCTATTGCGTGCACTCTATGCAATAGATTTTGGGTATAAAATGCACTCTTTTTGATTGAAAATGTTTTGTCTGCTTATACAAAATCTACAGTACTTGATTGTATTGATACCACATCAATAAATACTTTCTTGTACATCTGTGTCCGTGTTTCTATCTCTAGCTATACTCATTGTTTAATTCATGGTTTAAACATCTTAAGAAATTTCGATCTATGTAGAAACACAGTGTAGGCCTAAGTAGTATGCATACATTTGTCTGGAATAAAGCATAGACAGGCCACCACATCTGTGAGTGGATGTTACAGCCAACATTGCCAAACAAATAAACCAATGTGGATATTTAAAACGAGGTTTTTTGCATTTTCTTCAGCAGTCCTTGCAAGTCGTGAGTCGACCACTAGAGGGAGATTAAACCCCAGAATTGAAAAAGTCACGCACTTGAGTGCATTGACTTTCTTCGTCATACTGGGATTACGTAGACCCAATTGTACGAGTGGAAAATGCATGATTTGGTCCTCACAGGGAGTCTTCAAATCCATATCTTTATCCCTTTTCCATTTCACTCATGCATACATTCCATCACCATCTCAAAGACAACTGAGCAGCAATATATTCATCCTCTCAATCTCAAACGACTAATAGACAAGCTTGATGTTGTTTGTAGCCTACTTTGCCAGCTGTGACATAAGACTAGCCTACCTTAATCTCCAAATATGAAAAAAAGAATGGCACCCACTATTGATTAACTTATTTGTGTGTTTTATACATACATATATGTATATATATATATATGCTAATAATTGAAATTGTGATTATGTCTGAGGATTCTATTGTATTCTATAAGCAACCACAACAACAAGCACACTACCTTATTCCCTCCTGAGTGGTTACTCGGCGGAATGACTGATGCTCTCATTTTATTTATTTATTTAAATAGACCTGTATTTAAAAAAAGTGATTATGTAATGCAAGTGCAGAAAGTTATGTGCTCAAAGTACGTTTCTGAGCTGTCATCGCCAAACTGGAAAGCTGGCTGACATCGACGGTATCCTTGCGTGGCAGTGACGCCAGCGAGAGCACAGCCCGACTCCTCCCCACAGCTCCGAGGAAGAGAACCCTCTCACCCACACTGAAGAGGAACCAAAAAACGACCTGACAGCGGTATCAGCTCTCTCCCTCCACTTTCTCCTGGATAGTCACGGGATTTCAATGTTCGACCTGCTCTTTGTAAGTAGAAACACCGCGTGGAAAAGCGTTGTCTTCATACGGTTATCTACAGCGTTAAACGTTAGCTATATAACGGCAAGAACATGTACAAACATGTTGTACGTTAGCACAACTTAGCGTGGCAGTTTTGCTAAGCTACCATTGCTAGGCTAGGTAGCTAGCTAGAGACTAGCTAACATTAGCAGTCTAACAAAAGCCAAGAAAGTCTACTGCTGACTGGTTAGCTAACTTGGGTAGCCAGACATCGTTAGCAAATTAGTGCAAAGCTGTGGAAGCCACATAGCACTATAGCAGTTTGTTCCCGAAGAACACGTCAGCTCCTTTATAAATGTAGCTAGTGTAAATTTAACATCTTCTCCCCCAACTATAATTTACATTTAACCAGTTTTTGCGGTTAATTCGCCAACAAAAACATACCCGTGTAAAGTAGCACGCAGTTTGTGGCTAGCGAGCGTTAGCTGGTAGGCTAGCGAACGTGCTCACAGCCATCAGCCAGCCAGGGTGGCCAGGCCTGGGGAGGGAGGGAACGTGCTCACACCCATCAGCCAGCCAGCCAGGGTGGCCAGGGCTGGGGAGGGAGGGAACGGGCTCACACCCATCAGCCAGCCAGCCAGGGTGGCCAGGCCGTTCCTCACACCCATCAGCCAGCAAGCCAGCCAGGGCGGCCAGGCCTGGGGAGGGAGGGAACGGTCTTTGACTGAGTAGTTCATCTTGAGAGGTGGTCAAGTGTGGGAAGTGGTGCTATCATGAATTGGCTACCTACAGCCTTAGTAAGACATGATTGTTCTAGGACCTGTCTATTAATTGACTGTAGCCGACGGTGGGGACGACCGCGTTAGCTAGCCAGCAAACGTTTAGCTACCTTAGACCTCTGAAGTCCGGTCGAGATCATTGACAGGGCGGGCTCGAATATTTCGATAGCTTTTAACAATGAACTGTCAAACGTTAGCTGACGTTAACGTTACTAACTTCGCTACTAGTTGGCTTTCGTCTGGTGTGCCATTGTAGCTGTTTCTACCTACGTTACTACAGTTTCCCCGTGACTGTCCGCTGTGTGTCTGACTAGCTAGCACTAGTACAGGGGCTCCCGACTGGGTGGCTGGCTGTGTGGGGGCTGGAAATGCCTGACAGTTGCTCTGGCTAACGTTAGCCAGCCAAGTTAGCTTTTCTATTCAGCAACGAAACACCATCAAATCTATAATTGGTAAGGTGTGCTCGTTTTTGACATCGAAATGCTTAACCACAACATCATCGACGTCGTTTTTTTCGAAGGCATGCAAATGTCCAGATTTTGCCTGATCGCTCCAGTATATGCAGCTAGCTAGCATGGCAACCTGTTTAGCTAGACACAGCGGGGTTGTAATATTTTAATAATCCATAGCTATCTAGCGAATGATAGTTTTCAGACTATCACCTGTCGCTTGTTTTGTGACCATTGGTCTATCTCCCTTCGAGCTAGATGACTAACGTTAGATTTTTCGCCACACCAACGTTAACCCAGCATTCGAGTTGACCCATTTCCTTTCAAAAGTGCCTTAAGCCAGGGCGCAGCAGCCTTTTAGCATTAGCTAACGAAATGTGTGTTAGCTTAGCTAGTAGCCAGCTAATTTGATAGATGCCGGTTTCGTCCAGTTCCATCTTGCGTCACGTATGTCTGGGGACAGTATCCATCCATGTTCAATGCAACTGGTAGACGTGGGCCTCGGTTTAATATTCGCTAAATCATAGCTATCTGTCTACAACGTGGTGTCTTCATTAAGAGGATATAATATCACCCTCAGTGGAGTTGGTTGCCGTATGTGAAATTGTATCTAGCCAGTGAGTGAGGGGGGATGTTGCCTTTTTGTTTGTCTTGCTACATTTGTCATATAGCCTGAAGTGAATTTGAGTAAACACATTTGGGAAGGAAGTGACCTAGAACAGCGGTGCCCATGCCGGGATCACACCCCACATTATCTCCAGTATCTTCACTGACCTTCTCAGCCTGGCTTTCTCTTAACCTTGGCACTGGATTTATTTTAATTTCTAGTATGCCTGCTTTGGTTAATGAATCGTAGTGTGTAGGAAATGCCTCTGGAGTGGGTGGATGAGTCAAAGTGTAACTATTCTAACAGGTAGCTTATTGTACATTCCAGCTTGAGTCATGGTAAGGTGACCTCATTTGCAGAGCAGGATCATTGCCATAGGGTTCCTATTTCGTGGCTCTTAAACCGATGAAACATAATTTTTCTGTTTTATTTTTTCTAAACACTGATTATGCATAAATACTTATATGAACACAAGACAAAATAAATCTGCCCGAGTTGTACTTTGGAAACAATTATTCTGTAGGGCTTTGTCAGCTTTAATTTATTTGTATTAATTATATATATATATATTATATATATATATATTTAAATTACTTAATTATTATTTTTTATTGTTTTATTATTTTTATTTTATTTTAAATCTCCCCTTTACACACATTTTGTAACGGAAGTAGGTCAATATTACCGCTGACCTGCTGTATGTCAAACATAATTGACATAGGAGGAGGATGCACAAGCCTGCTCTGGAAATGGCCTAGACCCACTCAGCAGCCAACGCACAGCACCGCCTGCAGCCAGGGGGTGGGCCGGAGCACCGGGAGGTCCTCCCTCATTCAGGAGATGCCACGCTGTACATCACACACACACACACACACACACACTTGCATGAATGCACGGCACATTGCCTGCTGTGTACTATCCTCTGTTGTTTGGCATGCTTTCAGCCTAGGTTGTGTGTTGTAATTGCACAGGTCTAGGTTTCAGCTTACCTAACCTTTCTTGATTTCACATCCGCAACATTTAGGGAAGGTGGTACAGAGCAGACATGTGATCCCCACTTAGGGGGGGATCCCCATACATCCCATCTCCCTAGAGCCTCTGTTAGCAGTAAGCTCCAGATGAGTCATCCTTAAACACACCTGCGAACATGAGCTGCGTCTGAATAGTCCGTCCCTTGTGCCAGACGTGCTCCGTTGTCATGTTCGCCTACCGACGACAACACTTGCTTCTGCCGCACATTTTCAGATGGGGATTTAGTACAGTTCGTATTCTGACTTATTGTTTTTTTTTGTACAGGGAACCTGCATAGTGTGGTTTTGCTGTAAGATTAACAGGACAATGTGTCCTGACGTTTAACACAAAGAGCCTGGTTCCTCCCTCTCTTTCTCTCTCACCGTCTCTCTCTTTCTCTTTCTCTCTCTCTCTCTCTCTCTCTCTCTCTCTCTCTCTCTCTCTCCCTCTCTCTCTCTGAGCATAAAGAAGGGGCGACGTTGACACCAAGGGGGAAGTCCTCAGCCTTGGTTACTGTAACGGTGAAAGCTGAGAGGCCCTCCCTGCCCCTCAGTAACTGAAGGCTCGGAAGGGGCGGACGGGGTGGGAAGACGGGGGGGAAGGGGGGGGGTCTCGTAGTGCTCTTGCGTCGAGCCTGCCCCGACCACAGGCAGCCGGACTGCTGAAAGGTGGGGTCGGGAGGTCGCGTTCCACTCCCGCCCTGGTCCTAGCTGAGTTGTCCATTTAGAGTGTCTTTCAGAACCCCCGGGTGTCTGGCTGTAGCTTAAATGGAACACTAGCTTCACATTTGTGTGTGTAGAGTGTAGTTTCCTCTGGCAACCACCATGACACTGCCCTCATCTTTTCCCCAACCTGCATACTAGCTTATAACCTCTTGGTGTACAAAAATACCTGTTATATAACGGGTAGTGCTCATGAGCAGAATTTACACGCTCTCCCCCTGAACAGCTCAGTAGTACACCAACTCCCCCTGGACAGTTTAGTACCATGTCTAGCTTGGCAGTACTCTCATACTGTTTTTCAATAGTTGCCCACAGCGCGGGTATGAAGAGAGGGCAGAGGCTAGCTTGTACTGGCAGCGTCTCTGGCAGGCTCTTCTGGATGCTGCTGCACCCCCCCCCCCCCTGGTGTTTAACGCTAAAGCTGTTCTCAGCAAGTCTCCCCCAGAGAGCACAGGGAGTCATAGTTACAGGTAGAGCAACAAGAGGCGATGATGAGGCGACGGTAAAAAAAAAAAAAAAAGAAAGAAAAGAGAATAGTTGTTCCTGGTAGAGTTGTTATTAAACATTGTTGTTGTCGGGATAATCGTGGTCTAGAATAGATTCTCTCTCTCCCTCTCCCTCATCCCTGCTGCTACCATTGACTGCATCATTGGAGGAGACTTTCATGTGGCTCCTCCAGCTTATTTAAAAACATGAAATGTGCAGCCCCTCACAGCGTTCTCACTGAGACTGTGCAGGGAGAGCACAGGGGAGGAGGAGGAGCTGACGAAAAGGTCATTTCCTTGCGTCGCTCCCTCAGATGCGGACGGGGGGATTCCTACAGGCTCACCTGTTTCCAGAGCTGTGTTAACCTGCTGCTTGTCCTGCTGATCGTCCTGCTCGTCTGTGTAAATGCTTGAAATGGTTTTTCCTCTCTGATCTCTGCGGGGGTGAGTGGGGAGCTATGGGTGTCCTTGTCATCGCCTGCCCCCCACCCTCCCGGGATGCCTGTCGTTATGGCAACAGTCATCTCTGTTGATGTTGTGTTGAGAGAGAGAGAGCTCTTAGAGAGAAGTTTGTCTTAAAATGTCAGGGATTCATACCACAGTGGGCCCACAGAGCCTTAGGCAACAGCCATGTGAACAGGGCAGCCCCGCATTGGTCCTCGCTATAATCACTTTTTTTCTACCAGGATGACTAGAGCTGGCCCCAAGTCTCTATCTGCAGGCTGTGAAAGTAGTGGCAACTAAGAATATTGTTTTTTTGACACTTGAAATGTTGAATTAACAGTTCTTAGAATTGTAGAATTCAGGGTGGGTAGGCAACTTGCACATTAGAGATGTTGATAGTTAATCGACTATCGATTAATTGCAGATAAGAATTTACTCGTAAGATGTGGTTACTCGATTAATTGCTTGTTAATGGAACATAACTTTTTATTTGGGAACGAACGTTATCAACGGGAGTTGCGTGAAATGTAATCATGATTTAAGGTCCGACTGCACATGAGGGCGCCTCGCCATGTAGTGAAGCGAGTAAAGCACAGTCCGGTGCGGGACGTTCTTATCAATTAATCGACTATCGTTTGTTAAGGTTAACAGTTATCGATTAATTAAATTCCTTGAAATTTG
The DNA here is from genome assembly GCF_949987555.1 of Borostomias antarcticus. Classification (NCBI taxonomy): domain Eukaryota; kingdom Metazoa; phylum Chordata; class Actinopteri; order Stomiiformes; family Stomiidae; genus Borostomias; species Borostomias antarcticus. Next base: position 13,838,306 of record NC_140254.1, read on the forward strand.
CAACACTATTGCACATGCAGCTTGCAAACCCACACTTGTAGCCAGGCGTACTGGACCACAATGCACACGTGACCACCACAGGAAGTGGTTGTCACTAGTCTGCAACGGCAAGAACTCGACATGGGTTCCCATGAGTGTGGTGTAGGCTCTATGATGGTGGGGGCAAAAGGCTCGGTGTTTCCTCTTTATCATTACATTGGTTCTCTCCCAAATGAGTAGCTTAACTGATTTCAACAGAAACCCCCAGCTGACCTGGGGATTCTCAGTGCCCTGTTGTCGGTATGCACCAATATATCGGCCAATATTCGCTTTGTTGACTCCCTTGGGCAAATAAGATAAGCACCACTGCTGTCAGTAAATGTTATCAGTTGTCACATGAAAGATTCTTTCATAAATTTGTATGATTTGAATGTGTTTTTTCAAAGATGGTGTGATGAAGTGCTGAAAGACGGTTCTTTCTTTTTTTTCATAACTAAGATTTCTTTGTATTCCTCCCTGGCACAAAAGGGGGTAAAAAAAAGAAAAGTATTGGCCAAATTATTATTTTAAACATCAGTATCGGCGTTGGACCAGAATTCCACAATCGGTGCATCCCTACTCTGTTGAAGCTTTGCTAGGACCGATGCCACCTGCCTGGCCAGGTACGGCCACATGCCCTGGAAGCACTTTCTGGAAGGGAGCTGATCAGATTTGTGACAGGAGATTATGATGACTCATTAGAGACGGGGACAGCTGGAGGCTCACTGTGTCTAGGCCCTTTTTCCATCACAATAGCATTCACTCAGAGGGTGAAGGAGGGAGAGGAGGGAGAGAGGGGGCGGGAGAGAGGGACAGGGAGAGGGGGGGGGGAGAGAGGGACAGGGAGAGGGGGGGGGAGAGAGGGACAGGGAGAGAGGGGGGGGAGAGAGGGACAGTGAGAGAGGGGGGGGAGAGAGGGACAGTGAGAGAGGGGGGGGAGAGAGCGATAGGGAGAGGTGGGGGAGAGAGGGACAGGGAGGGGGGGGGGGGGACAGGGAGAGAGGCAAAGAGGGACAGGGAGAGGGGGGGGAGAGAGGGACAGGGAGAGGTGGGGGAGAGAGGGACAGGGGGAGGGGGGGGGGGAGGGAGAGAGAGACAGGGAGAGGAGGGGGAGAGGGACAGGGAGAGGAGGGAGAGGGGGAGAGAGGGACAGAGTGGGAGAGGTAGGCTCTTATTATTATTATTATCCTGGGAGGAGGAGGGAGGGAACAGAGGGGGATGTGGTTAGGTGGTCCATCAGTAGAAGAGCTTTTCTGTCAAGTGTTGCTTAACGCCTGTCGTCGGGGATTTGAAACCTGGTTTTCTTCTGGCTCGCCACCCATCAACAGAGACGTAGTGAGATGTTTTTGACACATGGTTGGGAGAATGTTCTAATGGGCTCACGTAGAACAAGTGAACGTTCAGCCACGTTCAAAGCAAATCATTTGGCATCTGTTACCATGCCACCGACTTGCTCTGAACATTCTGCTTGGATCTCACTCCAGTCCTGTCTATGGTTGGTGGCTACACTTTGAATCGCAGGCTTTGACTTGCAAATGTAAGGCTCGATTTGAATCTAGGTGAATATAATTCTCTTGGTCTAATTGGATCCTGTATACGCTTTCTACATCATATAAGTATATAACACGTCGGTCTGGTGTTTGCAGGACTATTTGTTTAAAAAGGAGGCTAAGCCAAAGCTAATTTGTAAGTGGTAAAATTATCTATAGCAGTAAGTGTTAAGTTGTCTGAATTGAAGCTAATCGGGAATGCAATTCACCTGGCCTGATGTCACAATTATAAGGCCCTATGAAATGTTTTTTTCCCCCGTTTTATTTTCCTCCAAATTCTGCTTTTTCAGTTTATTTTTCTGTATGTATTTTTACTGGTCCAATCAATATGCTGACAGAATTTGCAAAGGAGCTTATCGACACTTTTTTTTGACGACTTGCACATCTTGGACACCCTCTTCAACATGTTTCTCAAAGTGACAGGTGACGGCCAAGTTGTGAGGTGATGCAACGGTCCCACGCACGACCGACCCCTCTCTCAAAACACCCCAGTTGAAAAGAGAATTATTTCTGTAGGCCTACTCGTCTGTAATTTTACAATTATGAAATCATATAGGTTACTACAATAATTAGGACTACTTTAAAAGAAAATCAATTTCAGACAAATTATGGGAAACTCTGCAATATTCCACGTTTAACAGTTGATTAATCTGCCATCCCGCCCGCGTTTTCCGCATGGCGGAAATCATAGGGCCAGAAAATTCCTGGAACATCAGCCCCCGAGGTCGTTGGTTGGAGAACACGCTTTGACTCTTTGTGCTCTTTTGTGTTTATTTTACCCTCCCCTTATTTTTACCTTTTTTCCGACGCACTAAAGCCCGATCTCTCTCTCTCTCTCTCTCTCTCTCTCTCTCTCTCTCTCTCTCTCTCTCTCTGTGTGTGTTTTGCCGAGAGAGCGAGCAGCCCGTTCTCCCCTCTGAGCACCGCCGCAGGTCCTTGATCGCCACGCTGTTTATCGGAGCTCATTAGGAGCAGGTGAAGCGCTCTGATAAGTGGGCTCTCTGGGGCATGCGAGGGGTCGTTTAGGGAAACGGGAAACCACACACACACGCACGCTTGCACGCTCTCTCACACCCAGTCTCTTTCACACAGAGAAGGCAGGAGAATTACGCCACCCTCGACCGTCCTGGGGGAGGCGGAGCGCAAAATGTGTTTTAAACTGTGTGTGTGTGTGGCTTATTTAGGCTAATAACCCTTGCTGAAAGTAAAGCCTTTTGTTTGGACTACTAATGAGTTTTGCTCTTTAAGGAGCTGTTTTGACTCTGTCCAGTGGGCCTGTGGTGGTGGTTTGTTTTCACCAGTGGATCAAAGCGGTGCTGTCTAGGTGAGGCCTGTCCTGTGGGGAACCAGGGAGCGCTAAAGTAGCGGCGCTAAGCCTGGAGGCAGCCAAGGAATGCAGACAGGCAGGCCTCAGAAATGCGCGTGGGGGGTCACGGTTGCTTATTCATAGCCCGCTTCACCTTTATATAAAGCTTTGATCAAATACTGTACGGCCCCATGCCTGCTGAAACGGTAGAGGCGTGTTTTAGCGTGACATGGTGAAGCCATGCGTTACCAGTGTTTTTGTGTGTGTGTGTGTGTGTGTGTGTGTGTGTGTGTGTGTGTGTGTGTGTGTGTGTGTGTGTGTGTGTGTGTGTGTGTGTGTGTGTGTGTGTGTGTGTGTGTGTGTGTGTGTGTGTGTGTGTGTGTGTGTGTGTGTGTGTGTGTGTGTGTGTGTGTGTGTGTGTGTATACACACACGTTTCAGGCGTCATTGTGTTCACCCACCCTTCATGTCAACAAGGTTTTTGTTTGGTTTGGCCCTTGAGCGGTGTGTCAGAAAGACATTGGCCTGGCACATGATGCCGTGGTGACCCTGACCTGTGTCACATGGGCTGGGTGGAAGTGGCGCCAACTGGACCTTAATCTGTGTGTGTACGTGCACGTGGATACCTATAAGCCATGTCTCACCTGGTGGAGAATCAGGATTCCAGTATGTCTAGAGCCCTGCGATATCCCTGTTCGCGTTTTGACTTATTCCCGTGAAGTAATGTGCCTGTAAAAACAATGCTTGCTAAAAAGGTTATAAGTCAGTTGCCATGACAAATCAGGGAGATATGGTGTCTGAACATGTCTTTGTTCAGTCATATTGTTACAAATTGCTCTCAATTCCTAACATTCTCTTGGATTTTTTCAATTCTGTTCTTTTCCCTGTTTATGTCTGAGATCTGTTTTCATGTCTGTATTCTGCAATTCCGTCTGTGTTATTCACAGAACTCCTTGTTATGCTTCACGCTGTCTCTATGCTAGGAAAGGTGTCTGGCTCATGGTTGTCTTTGGGTCCATCCTGGAGTATTAATACAGGCAGGTAGAGTGGCCCTGCGTGGTTCTGTGTTGACTGTCTGAAGACCACTCTTCCACACAAAGAGCATACTTGTGTGAATATTGCTTCAGACTCAGACCTGAGTCACTGAGTCTGCCAGTCTGGCCCACACACACAAAACTGCCGCACTAATAATATGTCACAAGCTTTCACATCGGATAGAGACATGTCTGTCTCTCTCTCTCTCTCTCTCTCTCTCTCTCTCTCTCTCTCTCTCTGCTCACACATACACACACACACACACTTATTTACTTATACACACGCACACCTGTTTCTCAACGTTCACACTTGTCACATCCTTATTTTTTCATTTTCTTGTTTTTGCATCAACATTTTGCCCGATTAAACCTTTGAACCAGCTTTCAACTCCCAACTCCGCAGGGTGTATCATTGGTGCCTTATAGTGTAGCAGGCTGAGTTACTGATTGACGTGAGGTGGATGTGCTTACCCCCCTCTCCTCTGCCCCCCATCACCCTGGGTGCCCCCCTCTTCCCACCCCTCAGGTCAAGGAGCTCACCTCCGAACAGTGCACCTGTGACTCAGCCCTCCACCCCCGACCCCCTGCTGCTCTCTGTTCTCCGAAGCCTCCTGTCAGCCTCTGTGCTCTGAGTCCGCCGGGCACCGCCGCAGCGCCGCCCCAGTTGTGTTCTCACTCAGCCTGAGCTGCTGGTTTCTGTGATACCGAGGTCCTTCCTCCCCTTCCATGTCCTGGCATGCCTGCGCTTTACAATCTCTCCTGTCACTGGAGGGAGGTGGGGAGGGGTGGGTGGGTGGGTGGGGGGGGGGCCAGAGGCAGAGAGGGGCGGGGGGGGGGGGGGGGGTCAAGAGTTTATGGCTGTGAGCTCTGTTCTGTTTTCAGGCCCCGCCCTTGTTTATTTGAATGTGCGCTCCCCTAATGCGGGAGAGTGGCGTTGGCCTAACAATACGTACTCTGATGGGTTTGTTTGTTTTTCTCATCGCCGTGGCGATTTGTCAACATGGCCCCGCTGTGTGCGTGTGTGCTAAGGCGGGCCCCATGATGGACGCCAGCCCCCGGGACGCCAGGCAGCTCAACTTAACCCAGGTGTCCAAGGTGTTTCCCCCCCCCCCCCCCCCCCCCCCCGTGTGTCTTCTCGTGACCCCTTGCGTCGGCACCGTTTGTACGTGCGTGTCTCCCCTCCCCCCCCCCCTCGAGAGCGGCGTGCTTATCGCGGCATTGACGTCAACGCAGGGGCCCGGGGGCAGGTGTGAACCAGCACCTTATCAGTGCCTGCTTCTCTCTTCCACTTTCTGTAGCTATCTCCTCCCCCCCCCCCCCTCTCGTCTTTGACTCTCGCCCTCTCTCTCCCACCCCTCCCCCGTCGCCTCTCGCTCTCCCAACGGCATCCCCTCTCCCGTTCCCTTCATCCTCCTCTCCGCTGAGACGCCGGGGGTTAATCCACAGGGCGTCACCGCCAGCACGCCGGAGGGGCGCCGGCGCCGGAAAGACGTTCGCAAAGGCCAACCCCCCCACCACCCCCTTCTGGTAACTTCCTGGGCGGGTCCGGTTGGCGAGCCTGCGACGTTCCCCCCGTAAACTACTACTGCTACTTCTTATGTTATGACGGAGAGACACCGGCGTTCCCCAGTTCCTGCAGAGCCCGCCCTCGATCGACGCTTGCCCTATCGGTGACGTTGCGCGTGTGTGTGTGCGTGCGCACGTGTGGGCAGCACGCTGAGCTGGCGGAACACTTATCTTGTACCACGCTGTTCTCTCCCTGTCCTCTAGCCCAAGGCCTCCCTGGCTAACCAGGTCAGGACTCCCTCTCTCTCTCTCTCTCTCTCTCTCTATCCCTCTCTCCCTCTCTCCCTCTCTCCCTCTCTCCCTCTCCCCCTCCCTCCTCATCCAGGGATGGCAGGCCAGACCAGACTAGACTAGACCAGACCATTTCCTCAGCCAGCTTCCCTGGCACAGCTCCCGCCATGCAAATGACCCGTCCAGCTGCTCGCAGCCAGCCGGGCTTCAGCCCCAGACTGAGCTGCAGATGAGAGACACCAACTCAAGTTCTCCACACCGGCTCTGCCTTCACCCAGACACCTGGCCCCGTGTGGGAGTGACGCGACGGGGATGATTCATATGCTCCCCTTTGAATCTGTTGTGAAGTCCATCTTTTGGCTTTTACCTTTTTATAAGTGTCCTGTATCCAAGTGAACACGGCGTGCTCCGTACATGACGGTTTCACACGTGCTCTTCTCCTAGGCCTACAGTTGTCGTACGCGTGGGGACTAGCGACAGGTCCTCATTAGTGTATTTACTCGTTATGGTGACCTGAGCCGCCTCGCCTGTGGAATTCATGTAAAGAGGCCTAACTCTTCTGCGCCACAAACTGAAAGCCTACCAACTTAGCCCTGCGCGTGTTTGTGACAAGCAGCCGTGCCAGAGAACTACGAATACTGTCATTCTTACTTGAGAGGCTCCTTTGAGATGATAAAGATTAATATTTGCATGGCGTCCTCATACCTCTATCTTTCTTTCTCTCTCTTTCTCTTTCTCTCTCTCACACTCACACTCGCTCTCTCTTTCTCTCTCTCTCTCTCTCACTCTCTCACTCTCTCTCACCCCTCCCCACCTACCTGGTTGTGTATCAGGGTCTCAGCTGGATTTGTAGTCCAGATCGTGGGGATCGGAGGGGTGGTGGGGATTATAGCCCTGTGCCAGTTCTATTAGCTATTCACAATCCCTCTAATCCCCCCCCTCACCCCACCACCATGTTCCACACTGGGGTTCAGGGATGTCAACATGAGGAGATGGGAGGTGTGTGTGTGTAGGGCTTTAAGGTCTGGTGGAAAGGGGGAGTGGCGTTGGATGTCTAGCCGAGCGCCGGTGAGAATGAACTCCCACTGCGCTAACCCGCCCCCCACCGCCCACCCCATCCAGAGAAACAGGTTTTCTACATTCGTCAGTGTCTGTCAATCAGCGTTTGCCATTGTACAGTACGTGCGCTACTCGTTGTCTCTACTGTGCTTTTAGCCGCTTCTCTTTTGATGGCTCCCAGCTGGCTGCTGTCCAGTGTTCTGAGGGCCGATGGTGCCAGCCTGGTTAATGGGAACTGTCAAACACACAGGCTGCTTTCTGACCCCCCCCCCCCCCCCCTCCCCCACCACCACCACCACCACCGAAACATGCAAATAAAAGTTCCCCCTTGCCAGCAACAGATCAATCATTCGGTAATTGGATCTTTTTCGTGTGTTTTTGTTGTTGTACAATTAGGCTCGTTCTTCAGCCGTGAGGTGCCTTTTCATTAGAATGGCCATTGATTCTGGTAACATTTTAAATCATCCGCAAAGGAAGAGGGAGGGAAAATTAAATCTGTCCCTCAACATTTTTTGTAAAAAATAAAAATAAAAAATAAAATAAAATTTAACTTGGCTAAGTTACACACAAATACTAGGGTGTGAAATAATAGCTAACCCAGGAGGACGTTGGCCTCCACAGCCTCACAGTAGTCCACCGGAAACACAAAGGGCTCAGTCATGCTACGCTCCACTAGCAGAGAGCTAGCCCTTTCCTTTCCTTCCTTCCTTTATCACCTGTTTGGGTTTGGTTCTTTTGGTCTTTCTGTCTTTCTGTTCTGTCTCACTGCTCTCAACTCCCCCCTCGCTCCATTCGCTCTCTACCTTCTCTCTCTCTCTCTCTCTCTCTCTCTCTCTCTCTCTATAAAAAAACACTAAGCTCTCTCTCTCTCTCCCTTCCTTCCGCTGTATGGGAGATTGCGCTAGGGACTGAGGCCAGCTGATTGGCTCCTATCAGCTCTCACGATCCGCCTATCATATCAGCCCACCACCAAGGCAGCATGTGACGTGGAGCAGAGGGCACCGGGGGGAATCTCTCCCTCTCTCTCTTCCTGGGCCTTAACTGTTCGCCCCAGCCTTAAACAGACTGACCTTTCTCCCAGTTTATTTCCTACAGCAGAGGAGGGGACTAGCATGCAACTGGAGATGTCATCGCTCGGAATATAGCCTGGCCTTGCTGTGTGTGGCTGCGTGTGTGATAGTGAGTTTGTGTGTGTGTGATAGTGAGTTTGTGTGATAGTGAGTTTGTGGGCGTGTGTGTCTTATCTTTTAGTTCCTCCCTAACCCATTGACCCATACTTCATTCTACATTAGATTAGCTGTAGTAACAGCCCTATAGCACATTCCTAGAACTCTTCGTTTAAACTGTGAGTACTAACCTATTAATTGCTCTGTGAACATGGTGCTACCCTCCTGGGAACTGACTGGTTCTTGAGGCACAGTGTGGGTGGGAGCGTGGGCTAGCTAATCAACTCACTGTGTGACTGTCACTTTGGGCTTCAGGTCATTAGCGTGTCTAGACTTGAAGGGACTGGTCGAGGAGCAGAAGCAAGGTACCAATGATGATGAATTGCCGTTCGGCATCCGTTTAAAGCTTTCAATACACAACACTTAACTCAAATGGATTTGAGTTAATGTCAGCTTGTACAACCATACCCCAGGCTTTGTTTAACAGTGCAAACGAGAGTCTCATGGTTCATTCACTTTCGTCCTTTCGGTGTGTGTGTTTTTTTTTTTTTTGTACTTGTTGCGTTTCCTGTGTGGTTGAATACTGTTTGCCCGACAAACAGACCCGCTCTGTTGTGTGTTTGCTCTCTCCGCCATCTGTGACATTTTAGCAGAACTAGTTTGCAAATTCAGCCTGATTTGCATGAGTTCTCAACACTGTAGGGAACTGGCCTGGCCTGACATGACTGTATTGCGCTCACTGGCTGGCTGCTCATGTGACATCACCGCCACTCAGCTGCAACTCGGGGGCGAGTCCCTATAGTCTGGCCATGCCTTCATCCTCTGTCCTCATCACGCGTGTCCTCATCGGTTCGGGGCGCAGCGATAGTTGAGTAACGTCGGACAGGCCCGCTTTCACACGCCTCACTTCCTTGTTCAGCCGTGGAAGGAGAGGATGGCGCTCTGGAGGCTCGCAGCCGGGGGAGGGAGACGAACCCGGGCAGAGATACGCGCCGCTTAGTCCAGCCTGCGTGCTGACCGCACGGAAAAGGAAGCCAACGCTGCTTGAAACCGCCGCCGGCGCTGCTTATGCAGGTCAGCTCTGCTGGCGTCTGTGTAAACGAGGGGCGTGCGCTCTGTCGTGACGTCGTGGACAAATATGATCTCCGGCGAGCGAGTCAACACCGACTGACGTTTATCGGATCATAAGTCAGCCCTCTCACCTCGGGCGCTTCTGTTCTGTGAGAAAAAGAACGCCGGCTGATTACCTCGTCGCCGTCGGGGCGGCACTCCGAGCTGCTTCCCGCGTGACTCGTCCGTGGCTGTTCTATAGCGTTTCTCCTCTTGTCTCCCAGCTATCAGGCTTACTACACACACTGCAGTGACATCACCCATTAAGGAATCCCCCCACCCCCCTCTCCTATTTCCACCATCTCCACCCTGTCTGGAGAATTAGACGCCGATGACAGTAGTGCTCTGAGGCCGTCTTCCTCCCGTCTCCCCCCCCCCCCCCCCCCCTACTCCTCCTCTGTCTTGTCTGCCATAGTGCCAGGCGTTGTACAGAGAGAGATGGTGCATTTGAGCCGATAATCAAAGGAGTCAGGCAAGATCTCTGCCCTCTGGAGGGCTGCTGTGTCTTTGAAGACCGACCCTGGTGCTGGCAATAGAGAAGAGAGGAGGAGTGAGAAAGAGGGAGTGAGAGAGAGAAAGAAAGAAAGAGATTGAGAGAGAGGGAGGACGAAGAGGAGCAAAGAGGGGCCAAGGGAGGAGAGCGAGTTGGAGCGTCTTTGAAGAGTTTGGCTCGGTGGCTGGCACTGGGCTAGAGAGAGAAGGGGAGGAGAGAGAGAGGGAGAGGAGGAGAGGAGAGAAAGAGGAGAGGGGACACGGCGGGGGCGGAGTTTGTTTTGTTTGAGGATTGTCTCTGCGGCTGGGGAGTTTGAGGATTGTCCTTGTGGTTGGTTGGTATGGGGTTAGAGAGGGCTGGGACCTCATGTGTTCCCTCTCGGGCTGTAGGGTTTTCTGTGTGCGTGCGTGTATGTGTGTGTTTGTGTGTGTGTGTGTGTGTGTGTGTGTGAGAGAGAGAGAGAAAGGAGGAAGTGTCCCACTGTGTCCTGACTGGACGTGGGCAGAGAGGAGGTAGAGAAGAAGTGAAATAAACCTCCGGAGGGACAGTTTCACAACATGGAGTCTGACCAGGGGGGGGAGGGAGGGAGGGATGAGTAGGAGGGACGCGGGCAGAGGGAGGGAGGGATGAGTAGGAGGGACGCGGGCAGAGGGAGGGAGGGAGGGAGGGAGGGATGAGTAGGAGGGACACGGGCAGAGGGAGGGAGGGATGAGTAGGAGGGACGCGGGCGGAGGGAGGGATGAGTAGGAGGGACGCGGGCAGAGGGAGGGAGGGAGGGATGAGTAGGAGGGACGCGGGCAGAGGGAGAAAGGGAGGGAGGGATGAGTAGAGGGAGGGAGGGATGAGTAGGAGGGACGCGGGCAGAGGGAGGGATGAGTAGGAGGGATGCAGGCAGAGGGAGGGAGGGAGGGATGAGTAGGAGGGACGCGGGCAGAGGGAGAAAGGGAGGGAGGGATGAGTAGAGGGAGGGAGGGATGAGTAGGAGGGACGCGGGCAGAGGGAGGGATGAGTAGGAGGGACGCAGGCAGAGGGAGGGAGGGAGGGATGAGTAGGAGGGACGCGGGCAGAGGGAGAAAGGGAGGGAGGGATGAGTAGAGGGAGGGAGGGATGAGTAGGAGGGACGCGGGCAGAGGGAGGGAGGGAGGGATGAGTAGGAGGGACGCGGGCAGAGGGAGAAAGGGAGGGAGGGATGAGTAGAGGGAGGGAGGGATGAGTAGGAGGGACGCGGGCAGAGGGAGGGATGAGTAGGAGGGACGCAGGCAGAGGGAGGGAGGGATGAGTAGGAGGGACGTGGGCAGAGGGAGGGAGGGATGAGTAGGAGGGACGCGGGCAGAGGGAGGGAGGGATGAGTAGGAGGGATGCGGGCAGAGGGAGGGAGGGAGGGATGAGTAGGAGGGACGCGGGCAGAGGGAGGGAGGGAGGGATGAGTAGGAGGGACGCGGGCAGAGGGAGGGAGGAGTAGGAGGGACGCGGGCAGACAGAGCCTCTGTGTACCGGGTCTCGGGGAAGTGAAAGAGTGGGAGTGTGAAATGGCCCCGGGCGTTTGAAGCCTTGCCCACCAGTAATCCCCACCTTGTGACTGGCTCTGACATGGTGCTAAAGTCCAAGCCCTTTCTCCCTCTACCCCCCCTCCCTCCCTCCCTCCCTCCCTGCTGTCAGCCCGGAGATAGCCGGTCCTCCGTGGAGACGCCGGTAGCCGGTTTGCGGCGGCCGAGTCCAGACGCTCCCGGCCTTGGCGCGGGATGACTCGACCGCTCTCGCCGTTCTAGAGACGAGGCGTTAACGGCGACCCGAGGCCCGCTCTCCTTTCACAGCCCCGACTCCCGGGGAGAGACGCGCGTTTTGCATCGCAACTGTTTGTCATTCCGTGTGTGCCTGCGTGTATGTGTGCGCGCGCTCCATGTTCTCTGCGTGTGAGGGAGTGAGGTAACAGGCACACACAGCGGGCGGAGAGGCAGGCGTGCGGCTGCTCCGGGGGAGAGCTGGAGAGGCCTGCTGTGTGTCCGTGGGATATCAGCACGGCGTGAAGCCTTGGCTGGCTTGGGAATGTCGGTATTGAATGTCTCTCTCCATCTGAAGTGGGGGGAATTTTTTTATTTTATTTTGGAACATTTTTGCGACACATTTTTGTGCCCCAGGAGCCTGGTTTGTTTCACACACACACCCAGAGTGGTCATGTAGGGTTCTAAATGGAGCTTATATAATTTGCTTGAATTAACCATCTCTCTCTCTCTCTCTCTCTCCCTCTCTCTCTTTCCTCCCCCCTCCTCCCTCCCCCCTCTCCCTCTCTCTCTCTAGTGTTTCTGTGTTGATTTGGGCCGTACATATATGGCGTATGTGAGTGTCAGTGGAGACTTCTGCCAGGCTCAGCACCTCGCCTTCGTGGACAAGTGAACCGGCCTCGCCCCCCTGACCGCCAGCACACTGGGAACCCCTGTCTCCTCCAACGGCACCCTGGGATACCGCGTTGTCCTAGGCCAGATCGCCCAGCTCTGTCCCCGCCAATAAGGAAACGCCCCGTCTCTTCCCTTCTCGTCTTTTCTCTCCGAACAGCCAATCACAAACAGCTCTCCTGAATGGGGTAAACTGATTGGATGACTCCTGAATAGTCTCCCCTTTTTATTTTTTTTTTATTTCATTTTTACCTCCCCTTTTTTTGCATCCCTGGAGTACTGTGGACTAGTTTTTAGACCTTTTTTTCCCTTCATCTTTTTTTTTTAAAGCATTTAGCACCACCCCTCCGTTGTCCTCCCTTCCCTCACCACGTGTTTGATGTTTTTTTTATTTATTCTATTTTTTTATCATACAGAAACCTACTAGAAGTCCTTGCTGACATCTGAGCCAAAAGTCACCTTTTTTTGTAAAGAGAAATAAGTATTTTATTGTAACTTTCTTAAAGCCGTCTCGCCAACATGAACCGCCCTGCCGCCGTCGAGATCTCCTACGAGTGCATGAGGTTCCTCATCACCCACAACCCAACCAACGCCACACTCAACAAATTCACCGAGGTGAGGCCCCACACGTTCAGACACTCAACAAGCTCAAACACGTTTAGACCCACCTGCCTTGATGCACACGCTTCTATGGACTCTCTCTCTCTCTCTCTCTCTCCCCCTCTCCCCCCCTCGGGTTCTCTCTCTCTCCCCTCTTTCTGTCTTTATCCCTCTCTCTCTCTCTCTCTCTTTCCCCTTCTCTCTCTCTCCCTGTCTCTCTCTCTCCCCTTCTCTCTCTCTCAGGAGTTGAAGAAGTGTGAGGTAAACACGCTGGTGCGGGTGTGTGACGCCACCTATGATAAGGCCCCAGTGGAGAAGGAGGGGATCCAGGTCCTGGTGAGGAAATGCACGCGCACGCACACACACACACACACACACACACACACACACACACACACACACACACACACGCTCGCCATGAGTCACTCGGCAGCAGCCAGTCAACATCCTCCCACCTCTCTTCAAACAGTCGTGTGTCCCCTCCCTGTCTCCGTAGGACTGGCCTTTTGACGATGGCGCCCCACCCCCCACCCAGATCGTGGATGATTGGCTCAACCTGCTAAAGACCAAGTTCCGGGACGAGCCAGGCTGCTGCATCGCCGTGCACTGTGTGGCAGGGCTGGGCCGGTGAGCGCTCTGCCAGCGGTGGCTTCAGCCAATAGACGGCCGTCGTATATAGATGTCGTTAATAGGTTTAGCTCCGGTCTCAAGTGTCTGTTAGCCGGTTAGCATTTGCCCGGTGTCAACGGTGTAGTCTGGACAGAAAATCGTTCATTCCATCTTTATTGTCAGTACAATTCCAGCATTAGTCGGCTGGTACCAGCTTGGTGCTTTCGTGTTTCCCAAATGGTGTGCTGGCTGGACCCACACCGTCCTCTCTTCCTGTTAGCATTAGCTTGTTAGCGTCAGCCCGGTCCCCAGGGTGCGTTCTGGAACCAGGCCCATTCATCTCCCGGCCTCCTGCTGACCCCAGAGAGAGCGAGAGAGATATGAGCTGGTGCTAATGGCCGCCGCCCACTCTCGAAGCCGGCTCCACACTAGTCAGCCCTGCTCTGTTATGGCTGCAAACCCATCCATCTGTTACACTGCCTGGACAGGCCGTCTCTTTATCGATCGGCCCGGCAAAGGATATCAAGCCCAAGTGTCTCAGGCCTTCCCCTTGGTCAATGTGTCTTTTGTTAGAGCCGATGATTTAGCTCCAGCCTTAAGTGCTTGACACTCTCTCTCTCTCTCTCTCCCCCTCTCTCTCTCAGTGGCTCTGTAAATGGACGATCAGCTGGTTAAGTCATGTTGCGATGGAGACGTGGAGTCTCTCTGGTGAGCGTGCGTGCGTGATTGGGGTTGACGTGCAGGAGATCAGTGACAAGTGGTCAGGCATTGTCTGGGGCTGTGCGCCCGGAGACGCACTCACACACTGACTCAATGTATAATGTTGGGTTACATTCTGTTGTGAAGTATGATCTGTGGTGTGTGAACACACACATACATACACACACAAACCTCTCACACACTCACCAAGGAACCCAGGTTTTGCATATCTGTGGGCTCCTCCAGCCTGCGTAATGGCCAGTGTTGGTTAGACTGGTGTTCCTGCATTCCCCTTCTCCTCCCCCCCGTGGGTGAGCTTCATCTGCAGGGAGCAGAGGCTGAACAGGCCCCACGGTCTCGTCCATGGCTGCCTAGCAGGTCGACTTGCAGGCTGTCACAGACTTGCAGGCTCTGCCTCGCAAGATAGACTCGGCCTCACAGAAACGCCTCTGCCGCACTAGACGGCCTCAGCCTCTGCCTCGCTGGATGGTCTCAGCCTCACAGGCGGCCTCACTAGACAGCCTCAGCCTCACGGGCTGCCTCACTAGACTACCTCAGCCCCACAGAAAGCCTCAGCTTCACAGAGTGGCCTCGCTAGACGGCCTCAGCCTCAAAGGCTGCCATAACGTGGGTGGGTTGTTGCTGTTGTTAGCTTCTATTCTCTTACGCGTTCCTTCTTCACTTTCGCCCTCACTCCTCTCTCTCACTGTCTCCCTCTGCGAAACCCCTTAGAAAGGAATGCTGTCAGCGCCGGGGTTTGACACAGAGCAGTCTGAGGATTAAATAGTTTTGCGGGGATGTTTTATTTTTTCAACTCTTCCTGGTGAGAAGGTTGTCTGTCCTAAGAGTATCACACTTACCGCACACTATGTGTGTGTGTGTGTGTGTGTGTGTGTGTGTGTGTGTGGATGAGGGGCCCGGGTGTGAACGTTAAGTCCCAGCGGGGGCAGCACTTGAACCCGGGGCCCCCTGCTGGTTTCCCAGGCTCCTTTCCCAGGTTTACACCCCCACCCTCAGAACCGTGGAACCGTGCCCACGCTGGTATTTAACTTTTCTCTCCTTCTCTCCCTCCCTCTCTCTCCCTCTCTCTCTCTCTCTCTCTCTCTTGCATCCGTGATTCTTTCTCCGTCCACATACCTTTATGTTCCCTCCCTCTTGGCCCTGTCTCCGTCCCTCCCACCTTGTCCTCTTTCATCCACCCGTTTCTCCATCCCTCCTTCTCTCCCTCTCTCTCTCTCTCTCTCTCCCTCTGGGGCAGGGCTCCTGTGCTGGTGGCCTTAGCCCTGATTGAGTGTGGAATGAAGTACGAGGATGCGGTTCAGTTCATAAGACAGTAAGTATCTCTCTCTCTCCCTCTCCTACTCTCCTGCCCTCTCGTCTCTCCACACATTGTCGTGTAGGCGTGTAAAAATACAGTCTGGAGTCTCTCCAACTCAACCATGCACCCATCTCATATTGAAGCTTTGGTTCCTCATTCCTGGTCAAGACCGGAAATACAGCGATAATAGATATTGATCAGAGGTTGATATTGCTTGTGTTAATTGTTAACATGGGAGACTTTTATTCATTCTCTCTCTTTCCCTTTCCTCTCTCTCTCTCTCTCTCTCTCTCTCTCTCTCTCACACACTCACACACACACACACACCAGGAAGAGACGTGGAGCCTTCAACTCCAAACAGCTTCTTTACCTCGAGAAATACAGACCCAAGATGCGTCTCCGGTTCAAGGGTCCCAACGGCCACAACTGCTGTGTGCAGTAGGCCACCTTGTCTGCCCAGCGCCACGATGCTGCGCAACTCGTGGGAAATTAAACCTCTTCCACCAGGGAGATAGACGAGAAAGCTATCAGTAATTATTGTGATGATTTGTTAACACTGAGACATGGCTTAGTTGATCACAGAGCGAGCGAGCGAATGAATGAAACCAAGATCTAGGGATCCACCAGCCGAACCAATGAATGACAAGGTCTTAAGGTCAAAGCACACAGATAGGCCCGCCTCCCCGTTACTAGTGTCCAATCACGGGCCAGAATTTGCTCGCGTCCATCCTGATGTTTTCAGCAATCAATCATGGGATAACTTTTTCCAATTTTGTTTTCTATTTTATTTTTTTTACACACATACACACAAGTTGTACAATGATGGTGCAAAATCACGCAGATGTTAAAATATATTAATATTGTTGATTTCTATTTCTTTCTTTATTAATTATTATTGATATTAAGATGATTGGCCCTGGGGGTGTGTACCTTTTCCATGTGTTCTCAAACAATTCAACACATTACACGATTATTCTGTGTTCAAAAATATGACAGTCCATTCAGGGATTGGGGTATTTCTACACAAAACAACATCTCTAAAAAGGTTCCACTGAACATACAGTGATGTTTTATCTCCCCCTTCAGTTGCTTGAAGTCACTTTTAATTTAGGGGTTGGCTGGGTTTTGAATATGTCTGCTATATTTATTCTCTAGCTAAGATTAGTGTGGCAGTCTAGAGTTTGGCAGGGGCAAGGACACTGTTATCCTCTCTTTTTCTAGAGCCATGTTCTTTTCACTTTCTGTTTTTTTGAAATCTCGCGGGAGTGCAATATACAGTCCACCTCAGAAAAGCCCCCCAAACCCTGTGACCGTCCTTCGCACGCACACACATGCACGCGCACACACACACACACACACTGGCAGTTATACACAGGAAGGCACTTGGCTAGTCTTACTGCAGGTACTTTGTCCATTCACTGAGGCTGCTCACTTTCTGGGTTTACAATAGGACCTCCTTACAAACCACCACACACACACAGACAGACACAAACACAGACAGACACAAACACACCACCAGATCCAGCGGTTGGTCCCTACTCTCTCTCTCTGAAGGAAAAGAGGTGGTAAAGAAAGACAAGGTCAGTTTTTTTTTTTTAGTTTTTTTTTTATTATCATTGTACCCATTTTGAAGACATCCCCAACTCCTATTGGTTTTAAAAGATAAATAAAGAAATTGAAATAAGATGGGAACGGGTCTGTGGTTTCTTTGCAATCTCAAAAGAACAGCTTTCCTCTTAAAGGACAATGCTCTTTTTTGACAACCTGGACCTCATTTACGACATATTATAGACGTTTGACTCACCGAGATCACTTTGGTGTAGTTCGGAGGCATGTAGAAGAAATTTAAAATCCAGCGCGAGCCAGTATATCCATGTAATGGCGGTGGTCGGGGCACTTAAATCTAAAATCTATTTTCTGCCGCGAAACGGTTGTTTTCATCAATCTGTCTTTATGAATCGCTAGTTGTGCTTACATAGAGCATAGGCCTGTTGTGGTTTTTCACATGCCTCTGTAATATGATTTTAAGAAACGTCTTTAGAAACGAAATAGCTTCCTCACTTGCTCCAGCACTAATGCGCACAGCGCGCAATCGTTGCTCCAGCACGCTGTACGCATGCGTGCTGGAGCAAGTGAGGAAGCTATTTCGTGTCTAAAGACGTTTCTTAAAATCATATAACAGAGGCATGTAAAGATAAAGATCATGGCATGTGAAAACCACAACAGGCCTATGCTCTATGTAAGCACAACTAGCAATTCATCCAGACAGATTGATGAAAACAACCGTTTCGCGGCAGAAAATAGATTTTTAGAAACTGCATTCTAAGTGCCCCGACCACCGCCATTACATGGATATACTGGCTCGCGCTGGATTTTAAATTTCTTCTACATGCCTCCGAACTACACCAAAGTGATCTCGGTGAGTCAAACGTCTTATAATATGTCGTAAATAAGGTCCAGGTTGTCAAAAACGAGCATTGTCCTTTAAGTATAGGTCAGTTACAGGTTAGTTGTCAGTCAGCCATACCTTCAAACGTCCTACACTGAATGGAATGTGGACGGTGAATACCATTCAAAACACGGAAACATGTTTGTATAGGGGGTAGGGTTCGGAGGTGTGGATGGGGGTGTAGGCCTACAGCTCAGTTAACGGTTGGCAAGTGTCACAGAAAAATGTTACTCATTACTGTTCAGAAGTTTTTGATGACTTTTAAGAGGACCAAGTGCCCTCTGGTGTATTGAAGCAGAAGTGCAGGCTGGTTATTGACGATTTCTTGGAAAATTAACTTTATCTAACAATTAGTCGAAGTGCATTCAGTGCATCATACTGAGCATCACAATATTGAAGTAACGTATTCCAATGGCTTTGTTAGGCGTGAGTCGAGCCTTCCTCGTTAAGTATACAGTCGGCGACGCCCTTGCCTTGCTGATGAACGTGTATGACTGACAATGGGACAGAATGACGTCCAGCCCCGTCAGGTGTTTCTCGGACTCTCGTTTGGCAGACTGGAAGTGGCGATGAAGACGGTTGCCCTTGACCCGGAGGAGTGAGGACTAGTGACTCACCACCACGAGGCATGGAACGTAAGCATACCGGTAATATACTGAGTGAGTCATGAGGGGCTTTCACGAATCACGACTCGGCCCGAGTAGTCTACAAGAACACCGTCACGGGCCAAGAAGTAGGCTAGGCTATTGCGAGGGCAAATTGGCCTCTACATTTGTATGGTGCAGAAGTAGCTGCTTGTTTTGTAAAGCTGTATTCAGCGTCATTAAAATAAACAGTTGATACAAGAACAGCTCATTACAAAATGTGTTTTAAACCACTACAGACTGTTGTGTGCCTTAATGGGTAGGCTAGCGCTATGGTCGGCTGCTCCGGTGAAGTAGGGCCCAATATCGTTTGATCATTTTTTGAGCACCTTAAACAGGCCCGGGTTAACCATATCGGCAACTGGGCACATGCCCAGGGCCTCCAAGACTCAAGGGGCACCGAGCAGTGTTGCTAACTCCTCTGTAAGGGAAGTAGCTGTTGGCTCTCCCAAAAGTAGCTAGATTACATAAACATAACATTTGTGAAAGAGGCAAAGTGAATAGAGAAGCGGTTGTTGCTCCGAGCGGTCCCGGTGTGCGCTGGCTCTGCAGAGGCTGGACCGCGGAGCTGCTGTCTGGTCAGGCCGAGCGTGGGTGGGTGGAGAGCAGGGAGGAGACGGCAGCTCTTGCTGGAGGCTACTTGGCTCGTGAGCTCAGTTGTAACGTGAACCGCAGAACGGGATATGCTTTTGCAGAGCTCTGTCAACACAAAAATTCTCCAAATGACCAGAAAAACTCGCTAGATTTCTCGCTGGTCGCTTTTGACTAAATAAGTCCACTAGTGGGTCTGGAAAGTCGTCAGATATAGTGACAAAGTTGGCAACCCTGCACCGAGGAGCATTTTTTTTTTTTTTTTAATATATAATTGTATTTTGTAAAAAATGTAATTGCACTAAGAGAGGGACAACAATGACTGATAAAGCACAGAAATACTCGTACTTGAGTAGCCTACAGTACGAAATGATCTCTACTCAACATGGACGGATCTCGATGAGCACAGGCCCTAGACGCAATAGGCCCTCATACTGTAGTAGCCTACACACATCAGTGTCGGAAAAGCTAGCCCATTACACGTAGTTTGCCTTCGTTACATCGTACACATTAACATGCCCGCATGCTAACTGCGGGGCACAAGCCATTGATACATTTTTCTCACATTATATTGAACTTGAAGAAAAAGTTAACAATGCTATGTGGACCATTTTGATTTATCTAATCAGTCTTATTTAATGTTGTTTGATTGGTTAAACGGACAAGGAAATCAAATAACACCACGTGCCAGCACGCAGCACAAACCATGACAACGGCACGCCCCCAGGAGTTGAGCACCACTCATGTACCAATAGCAATGTTTAGAAAAATCCACCAATAGCTAATATGAGATCATCAAGCAGGCCTACTCGCCACTATTGGTAGGGCACTCTGTGAGCCTTGCGCTGTGCAGTGTCATCCACATTGCGCCCGATATCTAACTTCTGCCTGGTCATTTTCGATCGATAGTATGGCCAGTCCAGTTTTAGTTTGGAGAATGAGCGCTTGGCAGTCGTTGGGAAGAGTGAGAAATAACAGAAAAGCAAACCTCACTGAATGATTATGGCGAACAAAATGTGTCTAATTTTGGCAGTTTGGGTTTTCCTTGCTCTGGATTATTATTATTTTTAAGCTCCACTTTTGTGTTTATATCTGATCATGTTTTTTGTTGAACTTCTACTAGTTAACAATGCTCACCAAGTGATTGATGATGACGTAGCCTACAGATTTTTTGGCAGAACGTTGATGAGCAGCATGCATGTACATTGGAGGTGATTAATTCACCCCTACATCGGCTGAATACAATGTCAAGGGCCCGGTCCTGTGGAACTAGCTAATTTACTTAACATTCAAACAATTTCATAGTCATACATTATTATTATTTTTATATATTTTTTGAAAGCCGAGGGCCCCTGGTAGCCCTTATTGACCCCTGGTCAATAAGGGCTACTCAAGGACCAATACACTCCCAATCATAGATGTGGTTCGTGTGCTGTGGGGTGGGAGTGGGTGTGCACTTCCATTACTGGTGCCCAGGGGAACCCTACAGTCTTAATAATGGCCCAACCTTAAAGGTATTGTGACAGACTACTAAAATGTTGAAAGCTTAATTTAACTTTCAAATCACTTAAGTGCCTCAGGCTGTTGGCTAGTGTAGGCTATCTGGCCAAAAATCTACTGCACATCCCCAAATTCAATGTGCGCCTAAATGTGTGACCCTTGTCCTCCATTTTGTGTTACAAGGAATGTGGGAGAGGAAGGCCAAGCAATTTAGTTTACAGCCAAATGTCCTGATTCAACAACGTGCATTCATGAGGCTTTTGCATATATGTATCTAGGCCACACTAATAGGCAGTGAACTCTGCGAGGTGCCATTGTGAATCGTGGCCCTTAAAAAATGCATGCTTGCTCACAGCTTTGTAGTTTTAATAAGATGTGTCACAAATATTTGATAGCCTCCTCTTCTCTTGAAAAACATGCATTTATTTTCATTAAAATTTCATGTGGGAAATGAATGTAAAACACATATTAATAAGTCTGTGTTGATCAATTGTCTCTGTCTAATGCGTTCTGAGTACTTACGCACAATTCCCCACAGGCTACGGTGGCGTATATCATTCGCTGGTGCTTCAGAGCAAGACCATTTCATTTACAATGTGGGATTTAATATATTTAAATATAATTCAATTATCAATTTTGTCTTGGCCTAAATTTTGTGTTAAGTAGATGTTTTCTGTCACCAAGACATTTCTCTGGAAGGATGGATAATGAGTACATTCATGTGGCATGTAATTTGTCTCACTTTGCTTCTTTGTAGTGAATTAGACTGGAGATGGCTATGCTAATCATAGCTCACTGTGCCATCAAGATGGAGAACCTGCCAAGTGTGAAGCCAAGCGCACATCATCCCTCACCCTCAACACGGGAGCATCCCTGGGCTGGGTTCTGTCCCCGCTTCCTGTACACACACGACTAACCCTAACCCACCTTTGACTCCAATCCCATCGTTAAGTTGCTGATGATACAGCAATGATTGTCTTGATCTCCAGTAATGATGAGAGGGCCTACCTGAAGGATGAGAGGGCCGAGGAGTTGAGGCTCCTCACCCAGTGGTGTCGGGGAAAAAACTCCATCTGAACATCAGCAAGAGAGAGGGGATGCTGGTGGACTTTGGGAGGAAGCTGGAAGGGAACTACTCCCCTTAATCATCTACAGGAACAGCAGTGCACAGGATGTATGGTATGGGAACAGCAGTGCACAGGATCGCAAGGCCCTACAGGGAGTGGTATGGTCAGCTGAACGTACCTTAGGAGGGCTACTCCCCCACTTCAAGGACATCTACGCCAGAAGATGCAAGACTAAGGCCAACAGGACCCTGAAGGACCCCAGGGAAAGGGTACCGCACACACATGGTGAACACGGAGAGACTCGGGAAGAGCTTGTTTCCCTAAGCCATCCGGCACCTGAATGACTAATACAGTGCCACTATATCTAGTGGGTCAGAATATCTACTGTATACAGTATAACATAATCATACATGCAAGTGCTGTAAATGCAGATTACTATCTCATCATTATTTATTATATAGCATGTACATAATCCGTCCATACCAGTATTTTATCTTTATACTGTATAAATTGGTACTTATTGTGTAATTTGTAAATTGTGCATTGTAGTTATCTGTAATGAGTAATGAATCTCTTAGCCGGCAACAACAATTCACTGTACACTGTACAGTACTTGTGACAAATAAAATAATCAGAAACTGAATCTGATGTTTCAAGGGGCAGAGCCATGGGGAGTCTTCTCAGTGCAATCCCTCCCTTGCCCACAAGATGTGAGTATAGTCACGTATCAATTAAGCTGTACTTCCTTCTCCGGCCAGTGGATGGCGGTAGTGTCACATGTGAAGCAGGTGGTGTCAAACAAGAGAAGAGCGGGATGTTACGTTGAGAACTCTGATGATTTTTTTTTTTGTGGACAATGCCAGACTGGTGAGTCATACTTGCCACTATATCCAGGATGTTCAGCATTCAGCAGCTAAACCTAGACATTATCATCTGAACAGGCTTATGTCACACAATGAGAATATTAATACAGCTTTTAATACAGCTAGGCTACAGGCTCTATAGGTAGATAAAACACAGCAACAACAACTATAATTTACTTTTATTGATGTCCTAGTACAGTTGGCCTATTTGTTATTGTTTTCTGATTAGATAACCACCACTCCCATAGATCAGTCATATCAGCGTTCAATGAAGTATGTCTTCCCTAGTCTTCCTGTGACCAAAGTAGCCATTGGAGGTCAACACATGGGGTTGTAGATGTGCTACAGAGCCATCTTCTGGTGTTTTGAATCACTGGTTCAGAATTTAATTCCTCATTTATAAGCCACCGAACTGGGGTGTGTCCCTTGCCGTCTGCCTCCCCGCTCAGAAGCCTAGCGAGCGCCGGTGGGCGTGACGTGACAGGCTCAGACGCTGACAGTCAGTCAGGGGGAATTCTCTTGCTGCCTCCCTCTCACCGTCTGCTGCGGTCTGTCACTCTCTCTCTCTCTATTTCTCTCTCTCGCTCACTGGAGCCATGGCTCCCTGGTGTTCAGACTCTGTCTCTCTGGTACCCACACCTCTCCAGTCCCCTCTCCTCCATACCAGAGTCTCCATCCGTTCAGCGTCTGTCCTCCCCTCTCCGCTCCACCTCCTGCTCCTCTCCTCCTCTCCCATCTTCTTCCACACAGCCCCCCCCCCCCTTACACACACACACACACACACACTTTATGTCCGAATAGCCCAGTGAGATACCCCCACCCCTTCTCTCACTCTCCCTCCATCCCTCCTTCAGTCCATACCCACTCTACCCCCCGTCTCCCCTCCCCGTCCCTCCCCCCCTGCCTGGGAAGAGGAGGAGACTGCAGGCAGAGAGAAACGGCACATGGACACTTCCTGTTTGTTTTGTCAGCCTGCTGCTGTCGTGGCTCCTGACCTCAGATCCAATCAGCAATCTGTTTTTATTTCTCCCAAAGACACCCTCATTTGGACACAATAACACCCCCCCTCCCACACACACACAAACATTAATGCAGTCTAATAGGAGTCTGTATCAATAGGGCCAAGACAGCCATGAGAGGCCGATCCATCCTGACATAGCGTACGCTGGGTGTCCGGCTTAACGAGCCCGTTCACTAATTGGCTATGTTTGTGCGCTCTATTCATTAGCAGCCAGGGTCAGCCAGGCCTCCCAGGCAGGTGTACTCTCTCTCTCTTTCTCTCTCTTTGTCTCTTTCTCCCCCTCTTTCTCTCTCCCTCTGTCTCTCTCTTTCTCCTTCTGTCTAATTAGCCACTATTCTCACTTAGTTCCACTCTCCCTCTGGTGAATAAAACAAAAGGTTGAAGGCTATTCAGCCTTGAAGGGGCATTTCACATACAGTCCACACACAAGCACACGCTCACATGCACACAGGCATAGCTGTTTCTGCTCATGGTGTGGTGTTCAAAATACCTGTTTGACTCCCTGTGGAAGATTATCTATCTATCTAATCATCCAGGTATCATCAGTATGATCGGTAACGTTAACGTTAGTAGAATAAACACATAAGTGCAGCTATTACAGAAATAGAACTCAATACAATTGAACAAGAACAAGATTGTTCAAAGCTGACATTTTCGCTGTTCTTTCGACTGGATTTGGCAAACGTTTTGTTATGCTGGTGAAGGAAAAGTATTCCCACCCACTGGAATCATTCTGGGTGGCTAGAAGTCCAGACTATATTGCGAAAGTGTTTTTGTGTGTGTGTGTGTGTGTGTTTTTTATGCTAGGAAGTCTGGCTTCAGGCTATGAAGCAGCAGCACTCAGCCCCAGATAGCCAGCTCTGCATTAGCTGTTTCCTTTCACTATGGTTCTTCAATTGACAAGACAGTCTTGGTGCCGGAAAGGATTATCACAGGATGCCTTTTGTGTCCTCCAAACATTAAGCCTGTAATTCCAACTAAACATAGTCTAAATGATCATCTCTCTAATGGTTATCTCATTGACCGGTTGATGTCTTTAGACCTGCTGGTGCTTTTCATCGTCACCATCGACCGCTCTCTGTCCGTGTCTCTCTCTCTCTCTCTCTCTCTCTTTCTCTCTCCATCCTCTGTGAAGTGGATGAGGGAGGTGATCACTGCATTAGCTCTGAGCTACCTTATCAAAGCAGTGTTTGAACTTCTGAGGGCCGAGTGGCTGGAGAGCTTTCTGACCTACCTCTTCAGTCCGTCTATTATGGATGAAAGGACAGCAGGGTCAGAATCGACGTCAGCCGTGCAACCCCCTTCTGCTGCTATAGGCCCCCTGCTAGCGTGTATCACAACAGGTCTACAACCTCTGCGAAACTTCTCTCCTGCTCTTCACCCATCCTGTCGTCCTTCCCCCAAGGGCCGCCGGGAGCAGACAGTAGACGGCGTGCACGGTGCTTCCTGTCCGTCTTCGTCAGGGACTGCATCCTGATCCATTCTTCTGCATGTTTTTCGTATTGGGTGCTTTGGGACAAAAACCTTGAGGACACGCAAGCTCCGGAGACCCTCTTGCTGTGAGGCGACTGCACTAGGTACTACGCCACCGTGACACACGTGAGCGATGTTGGGGTACAGTGTCTTGGTCGAGGACAATTCGTCACTGCCGGGAGCTGTGATCGAACCGGGGACCTTGTGATCCCCATCCGGCTGCTCTACATCCTGAGCTACGAGCCGTGTTCCCAGCCGCAGTCACACACACACACGCACACACACACACACACACACACACACGTGTTTGTGTGTATGTGTGTGTACGCATGTTGTTCTCCATCTGTGAATGACAAACAAATGAGATATACACTTCTGAAATGACAGATACACTTTGAATACTATCCTGTAATGAGGGCTTTGTATATTAGTAGGCACAGTTGGAACTGTTACAGCAAGCCTGTTGTGTGTGTGTGTGTGCGTGCGTGCGTGCGTGTATGTGAGTGCGTGTGTGATTGAAGCAGCCGTATGCTAGCTCTCTCATGCCTGATTCTCCTGATTCTGTGATCATCAACGGAGCCAGCTTCTTTTAAAGATAAAAGTCTTGTTGGCACAGGATGCGCTCATTGAGTGACAGACAACCCATCTTGCACTCTTTTTTCAACGTCAAACACGACTCTCTCATCAATACCTTCTAGCCAGATAGTCAACAGCAACCAAAGTAAGCCATCTACAAACAATGCTTTCTGTATTCCTTTAAGATTACTAGCAAGGAATTATGATGTTATTCTCCAACTTATTCTCCTCTTTTGGATTGATTTTACACTGTATAAAGTCCTATAAAAATGTAGAAAGTGAATGCAAATTGCAGGTCAAAATGTCACCCGCTACTCTGCATTGACTGTGACATCCAAATCTGTGTTTGGCCCCTGGTCCCTGGGGCTCTGCACACCCACAGCTGGTCTGGGATCAGTATGCAGGCTCAGGTGCTATAGGTGATAAGTCATCCAGACAGCTGTGCTCTCATCAGGCTGATCACTGCTTCTTCTGTGAGCAGAGGGCTTCCTGCTTCTTCCCCCTTGAGTGTGTGTGTGTGTGTGTGTTTGTCCATTCCTATGCGTCTCGAGTGTGTGTGTGTGTGTGTGTTAGTGTTGTCACGATACCAAAATTATGGAAGGCTGCCTCTAATGGGTGGTTTGGGATGCTGGCATCTGTTTGTCTGTGTGGGGAGAAATCAATCAATTATGCCTATGTTGTTGCAAACTGTGAGATAGTCAGAAGAACTTGAAAAGCTTATTATTATTATTATTATTATTAATTAATTAATTAACCCAGGCCTATTGAAGCATTTTTGCTATTCCAAATTATCAGAAGAGATAATGGTCTCACAGTTAACAGTTCTCTCGCTCTAGGAGGTCGGAGCAGGTATTGATTTTTTGTTTTGTTTTGTCACACGTGCGCTAGGCAGAGAGCTAATCTTGCAGCTATGCTAGCTAAAAGTCTCGCTACGGATGAAAATTAGCTTTTCTAGCTATCATCTGGTGCAATAAATGTATTGTGCATTCATACATTCAAACATAAGGTAGGCTAAATATCCTTCGGTTGTATACAGTATTGGTGTTGCTACTGTGTGTAGCCTATCTTATCTTCTATCACATTCGCTAACCTGTCGCTCTTTGAATTGTTTGTGTAAGTCGGCATGTCTGTCTGCAAGATGCTTTGCCAGGTTGGTCGTATTGGCTCTCTTGGTTTGTATAGATTTGTAGCATCGTTTACAGATGGGCTTTGTAATGTCCGTGGGCTTGCCCTCACTGTCGGCTCTGTAAGCAAAATATGCCAGATTTCGCTGCGCGCATCAGCTTTATCGACAAGCTGTGGACGGTCGACATTTGTAGGCTACTTGTAGCCATCTCAGGTTAGCTACCGTCCTCTCGAACATGTTGCGTGCATATGAGGGGGGAAAACTGCTGCTCGCTGCAGCACACACACACACACACACACACACACACACACATACACACACACACATACTGCCCCGCGACTCGGGGATCTTGGGAGAGAGAAGCAGAGCGCTACAGCCTACAAACAAACACGGCTTCACTGTCGCATGAACGCGACTCAATATACGGCTCTTATTAAAAGTATCGATACTTTAAATTTGGTTATTGTACCGTTTTTGACGACAGAGTATCGCGGTACTTTCCTAGTATCGATACACCGTGCAACACGTGTGTGTGTGTGTGTGTCTGTCTGTCTGTCTGTCTGTCTGTCTGTCTGTGAGTGAAACTGGAGGTGCACCACGCGAAGCAACACTTGCATAGTTAATTAATGCCGTGAGGCAAGACTGCAGATTGCAATCAGTGAAGCGCGAGGGGGGGGGGACAATAGAGCCAGACTCAACAGGTGTCGAGGACCGGGAGGAGGGCTGAATCTGCACCTCCTAATTCTGCCTCACAGGCACACCACAGATCACACGCATGCGCGCGCGCACACACACGCATGTCTCAGCTAGCAGGTTTATTGGTGGTAATAGGAATGGCGTGAGGGGATATGAGAAGGGCTAGGAGAGGTTGTACTGCAGATAGACTGTTCTCCATGCAAATGAACCAGCGTATAACCTGTGTGTGTGTGTGTGTGTGTGTGTGTGCGTGTGTGTGTGTGTGCGTGCATGCGTGCGTGCGTGCTTAAGCATCCTTCATGGAGTGTTTATTGTGCATTCTGAGCCTCCCCCCCCGCCCCCCCCCCCCCCCCCCCCCCACACACACACACACACACACATGTGTTGTGCTGGAGAGGCGGAGTGAGAGGTCTTAGAAAAGGTCACGCATGTTTAGACATGCTCGCTCTCTGCATGCCCCGGCCTTTCTCAACACTTCCAGAACACACACACACACTCGCTCTCTCTTCTTCCCTCTCTCTCCTCTCCTCCACCTCTCCATCCATCCACCTCTCTTTAACTTCCCTCTCTCTCTCTCTCTCAGATGATCTCCTCCTAAGCCTGTAGTGTTATTACTCGCATGCTCTCGTCGCTGCGCTTCAGCGGGGGTTTCTCCACGCCGGGGCCACGTCCCGGTGACTCCACCCCCCCATCACCGCCCCCGGTCTCCTGAAGAGAGACCGCGGGAAGAGCCCTCGCGGCGGGGGGTACGAGGCGCGGGTCGGACGTGACCGTGACAGTGCGGAGGTGCTCCGCCAAGCCATCTGTCGCCTCCAACCGGCTCGGCGCCCCGGCGGCCTCCCAGAGACGCCTCCGCTGATGAGGGGGAGCGCCAGTCAGGCGCTCGGAGGAGGGGTCGGGGAGTTGGAACACACGGATGAATCGATTGCGCTCGGTGCGTAATGCGATCACGTATAATCACGGATAGCATCACACTCTGAAGTTTTTCTGCGCCACGGCACTAGTAGTTTCGTCTGCCGCTAACCCCCAGCCTGTCCTGAAGACGGTTTGCTCCCATGCCAGTTCCACAGTGGAGCGCGGCACATTTAAAATGTTTCCGTTCCCGACTGGCGTCTTGTAAAGAAAATACATTTTAAAAAGTATGTTATCATCACGTTCGATCAGAGGAACGGTGGAGAAACTGCCAACCCCAAAGTTTGGGGATGGTGGTGACAGAAATAAGGAGAGACAGACCCCTTCTCTGCTGCTGCTTACGGTACCACCACACCCACGGGCGTGCAGTCCAAAAATATATCAGCGGCAATCTCTCCGTTCCTCCCTCTCTATCAGACGTAGTCCAAATCCAGGCTGGAAAACATTCAGCGCTATCTGATTCCCGCTGTCAAATGCCTCGACACACGCACGCACCCACACACACACACACACCAGTGTGAGATATGGTGCCTGAGTTCATTTGTGGGGGAACAATGGTGGCTCCCTTATCACACTGGGAGAGAAATAACTCCAATCTCTGTTATTAATATGTCACAACGACACGACTGGCACCAATGTATACATGGCCTGTAGTGCCGCAGTGGGAGTGTGAGGTAGGTGTGGGGACTAGCCTGGAAGCCAGACTCATTGCGAAAAGAAAAGGTTGTCACTATAGAGTGTGGACTTGTGTGCCGCCCAGAACAATTTGAGTGAGCGGGAGTACTTGCCTTGACAGACGAACTTCAGCCAATCAGCGTAACAAAAAATAGATCAAACTTTTGCCATATCCAGTCAGAAGAAGAGCAAAAATGTGTTTTCCGCTGAGAAACTAGTGCATACACTTGAGTCGATTTCTACAATAACTGCGCTCATGGCTGTGTTTATTCTTCTAGCGTTAATGTTACCACTCGTTGCTAGCGGACTCCTGTTGTATTTCTTGTCATCATCTACGGGAACCTGTCAGGGGCTGGGGGCGAAACAGCAATTAAAATGCAGTCTCCTGATTGGTGCCCCATTTTCTGGGAAAACTGAAATCGTTCTAGGGGGCAGGAAGTTCAGACCGTAGACATATATAGGTAGACGCCCATTGACTGTTTCGGACCATTGCTGCAATACGTAGACGCCGCCGCCATATTGGCGAGGGAAGATACCTGTAATAAGTGAAGGGCTGCTGAGGTTTCTCTGGATAAAAAGTACTATAGAGTTTACATTTCTCAACCGATTTTGAAAATTTTAAAATTCTGACGCTAATTTACAGGGCAATGAAAGGGACCCCTACCTCCAGGCTGGTTGCCCCGTCACTCCGAGACCCCCGGTGGTCGATCGATGTGGTCACGGCTCTTCTCTGTCCTGGCAGTGGTGGAATGAACTGCCCACTGATGTGAGGATAGCAGAGTCACTGCCCATCTTTTGCCGCAGGCTCAAAACGCATCGTTTTAGAAAGGAGATGCACTGTGAGATCCTCCAGAAGACCATGCACTGTGCTCTTCGCTCCCTTTGTTCAATCAATCAATCAAGTTGGATTTATATAGCGCCCTTCATGATACCCAGAGCGCTTTACAGAGTCCAGTATTCATTCAGACATACCGGTGGTAGTAAGCTACATCTGTAGCCACAGCTGCCCTGGGGCAGACTGATAGAAGCGTGGCTGCCAATCAGCGCCTCCGACTCCGCCCCCTCCGACCACCACCAACATTCATTCACACTTTATGATGGTGGGGGAAGCCAGAGTACCCGGAGGGAACCCACACAGGCACGGGGAGAACATGCAAACTCCACACAGAAAGGACCTGGAACGACCGGGATTCGAACCCAGGACCTTCTTGCTGTGAGGCGACAGTGCTAACCACTGAGCCAACGTGCGTGCCCTGTTCTCGGTCCCTTTGTGTCCCGCATCTCTCTCTCCAGACTCCAGACCCTATAAGGCTTCACTGAGTCTGGCCTTTACATCAGTGGGAGATGCAGGTAATGCGTATGAGCGGTCATAGTAGAAAGAAGGATGAGAATGTTTTCATTAATGTTTATCATCACTCACAGCTGTTTGGTGCACAGCTAGTACAATATATTATTAATCTCATCAACCCTCAATTCCACTGCCCCCACTTTGTGTGTGTGTATGTGTGTGTGTCATGGACACATTCAACACTAGCATGTCTCTCTTTGTGCATGTGTATACATGAGTGTGTCTGAAAACAGTGTCAACGAGAGAGAAAGAGGGAGGTTGGAATATGAGGGCCATGATGCTAACAGCATGGCTAGTACAAATACACTCGCTAGACAGAGGTTCAGTCTCTTGGGTGTGCAGAGAACAGACTCATCAGCCTTCCTTGAGGCTTGTGTTGTCCTGGTTGCCACTGGCTAAAGTGAAAGACAAAATAACTCAACTTGCAATATCTCATAGTGCAATACAGTACATCACTGATTCCTAAACATTCGGGAAGAACAACCCAAAAAATTAAATCCTATCAAATCCTTATAGCCTAGCTAATGATACACTTACTCTTTGGAGATGAGTCGGGAAACTGAAGACAGACTGTTTTGCTCCATCTCTAATTCTGACTGTCTGTCCTGTCCTTTCAAAATCCTCTGGCGTAAAGTGCTCACTGCAGAGCATGGTGGAAAAACCTTCCCTCCCCAAGCCCCTGACACACCAGGCCGACGTGAACGTCTGTGAGCGTTGAGTCGGCGTCGGAGTGAGCGGGCACGTCGGGGAAAGAGAGGTCACTCTCATTGGCTTACAGAAGACACGGAGGTGATGTAGATGGCTACCTTACAGTGACAAAAAAACATGAGACAAAAGCTCCATTTCTTCGCAAATAATGCATGGAATCCATGGAATACCTGAGTTTAATGTAGATGCAAAGGAACGGCATTGGATCGTTATGGCACGCATTTCAGAAAAATTATTCACGACGTCAACTGCATTTCGGTGTAGCCTACAACTGCATTTTAACGTCCTAGTACTTAATTGAATTGATTGATTGATTGAATTGATTGATTGATTGAAAGCTTTGTCATTATACAAGAATAACGAAAAGTCGTAAGAGCTTCCTCTAAAACAATACTCACAGCCACACACACACACACACAGGTTACACACATAGACCAACATAAGAGCATATATAAGAGCACACAGAAAATTGCACAGTCCCAAATTTCTTCCATCAATATTCCGTTCAGTCAGAGTTATAAGTCCCATAGGGTGATAGAGGGCGTGGGAGGGGAGTGTTTGTTCAGCTCCATGGCAGCTCTAGGAAAGAAGCTGTTTCTCAGCCTGGAGGTGCAGGCTTTGAAGGCCCTATAACGCCTCCCGGATGGGAGCAGGGAGAAGAGGTGGTGGGAGGGGTGTGCTTTGTCCTTTAGGATGCTGCCTGCTCGGCGTAGGCAGCGGGTCCTAAAGATGTCATCGAGAGTGGGCAGGGGGAGTCCCATGATGTTTTCGGCAGTCTTTATGTCTCTCTGGAGGGACTTCCTGTCGGCTTCTGTGCAGTTCGCATACCATGCTGTGATGCATTATGTGAAGGTCCTCTCAATGGAGCGCTGGTAGAACACTTTCAGCAGGTCAGCAGACAGGTGGTTTTTCTTGAGTGTCCTCAGAAAGTAGAGACGCTGTTGAGCTTTCTTAATCATGGCTGTGGTGTTTTCCTCCCATTTAAGGTCCTCAGTTATCCGAGTCGCCAGGAACTTAAAACAGGATACTCTCTCCACCTCCTCGCCGGTGATGGTTAGGGGAGAGAGGTCCTCTCCTCCGAAGTCGATGATTATTTCTTTAGTTTTCTTGATGTTCAGGGTGAGATTGTTGTTTTTGCACCATTCAGTCAATTTGTGGACTTCATCTCTGGAGGCTGCCTCGTCTCCATCACAGATCTGTCCCACTACTGTTGTATCATCAGCACATTTGATTCTGGTGTTTGAGGGGTGGGAGGAGATGCAGTCAGATGTGTAGATGGAGTAGAGTAGAGCAATGGGCTCAGCACGCAGCCTTGAGGTGCGCCGGTGCTGAGAGACAGACTGGAGGAGAGGTGTGGGCTGAGTATAACTGTCTGTGGGCGCTCAGATAGGAAGTCCTTAGTCCACTTACACAGGGTGTTACTGAAGTCCAGCTCAAGGACTTTGACCAGCAGACTAGGGACAATAGTATTGAACGCCGAGCTGTAGTCTTTGAAGAGCATCCTCACATATGACCATGTCTTGTCAAGGTGTGTCAGCGTTTTGTGAAGGGCTGTGGCAATAGCGCCCTCTGTGGATGCTATGGTGCAATGTTGAATCTAATGTAATCTAGAACGTTGTGTTAATGACCATTTTTGAGTGACAGTATACAGTTGATTCAATGTTCCATGTATGAAGCAGAAGAAGTAGAAGAAAAAACCCAGTAGCATTATTTCTGCACTTTCCCGCACTTGGACTATCAGTGCATTCTATTCATAATCTAAATGTGACCAGACTACTTTAGAAGATGGATTCTTTTCAAACACAGGAGAGCCTTGAGTAACAAAACCAACTGGTCCCCCGAGGTTTTAGTTACTAATACTATATTCTATAATAGAAGTGTATTCTGTGTGTGGCCAACTCCAATTAGTATAAACTCTTTCTACTTGACAAATCATCAATTGTAACAAAACAAAAGCAATGAACTTAGTTCCCTCTGTCGATAACCCATTGACTTCCCTCCACAGCTCCTTCCAGCAACATTTAAATAAATGTAAACCTTTTGATTTTGAATCACGTCTTTGTCTTCCTTCCTTCCGTTTACTGTAGCCAGGGGTGTAGTGGAGGGCAAGCTCGGTTTTCCCACCTCTTTAAAATGAGGCTGAGAGTTTTCTCAGCTATTTTCTGATTAGCTGTGGGTAACTGGCGGTGTGGAGTTATCTCATCTCACGCAAGCGCAGAAACATGCATGCTCGTCGGCTGCTGGCTATTGTCCGCTTGGTGTTAAAGTGAAACTTGACGGCCCTGAAAATCCTTGACGGCGCTAGTTCTTTGATGTCTGGTTCACGTAAGATCGAACAGTCAATGGGGCGTCTACCTATATATTAGCCTATCTATTGTCCAAAACATTTTTCTTTGGCGATGAGTCTGGCCTCATCTAGTGGAGCACCACCAGCCGCTAGCTGATGCAACGCTACCCACGGGGGACATCTTGTTGTTCAAATGGGAAGGTTGGTGAAACTGTGTTTGAGTAATGTGTGATTGTGACTAGTGATTAAGTAGCCTACTGTAGGTAGGTAGGATGGTATTAATCCCCAAGGGGAAATTGCACTATTACAGCAGCCGTATTCAAAGGACATCAAAGAAGTACCATCAAGACTAAAACAAAATTATTGGGACACACCTCTTAATCATTGAATTCAGGTGTTTCAGCATGGTACTGTGATAGGATGCCACCGTTGCAACAAGTCAGTTTGTGAAATTCCTTCCCTCCTAGATATTCCACGATCAACTGTAAGTTGTATTACTGCAAAGTGTAACTGTTTAGGAACCACAGGAACTCGGCCACAAAGCGGCAGACCACGTAAAGTTACAGAACGGGGTCACCAAGTGCTGAGGTGCAGAGTGCGTAAAAATCACCAACGCTCTGCTGACTTAATACGTTCCAAACCTCCTCTGGCATTAACATCAGCACAAAAACTGTGCTCCGGGAGCTTAATGACATGGGTTTCCATGGCCGAGCAGCTGCATGCAAGCCTTACATTACCAAGCGCAATGCCAAGCGTTGGATGGAGGGGTGTAAAGCACGCCACCACTGGACTCTGGAGCAGTGGAAACGTGTTCTGTGGAGTGACAAATCACACTTCTCTATCTGACAGTCTGATGGACGGGTCTGGTTTGGTGAAAGCCAGGAGAATGTTACCTGCCTGACTGCATTGTGCTAACTGTAACGTTTGGTGGAGGAGCGATAATGGTCTGGGGTTGTTTTTCAGGGGTTGGCCTAGGCCCCTTACTGTAGTTCCAGTGAAATGTTAATGATACAGGTTACCTTGACATTTTGGACAATTCTATTCTTCCAACTTTGTGGGAACAGTTTGGGGAAGGCCCTTTTCTGTTCCAGCATAACTGTGCCCCAGTGCACAAAGCAAGGTCCATAAAGGCATGGTTGGGTGAGGTTGGTGTGAAAGAACTTGACTGGCCCGCACAGAGCCCTGATCTCAACCCCATCGAACACCTTTGGGATGAACTAGAATGGAGACTGCGAGCCAGGCCCTCTCATCCAACATCAGTGTCTGACCACACAAATGCTAATCTGGATGAATGGGCAAAAATTCCCACAGACACACTCCAAAAGAGTGGAAGATGTTATAGCTCCAAATGGGGGACCAACTCCATGTTAATGCCTATACATTTAGAATGGGATGTCATAAAAGCTCCTGTAGGTGTAATGTGTAGGTAGCCCAATACTTTTGTCCTTATAGTGTATAAATATAATATAACTTACAATACAATATAGAAGAAATGCAAATATGCAGATGTTTATGTACAATTGTGCCACATTAATAACAAGTGTTGCATAAGCCGAGCAAACAAAGATTTGCAAGATACGTACAACATGCAAGTGTCAAGTATTGCTCAAAATTAATGTTTAAATACTACAAAAGCAACAGCAACATTAGATTTGTGTTGTGTGGACTACGGCCTGTATGTGCTCACGGCGTGGAAGTTCCGTTGGGGTGCTCGTCCAGGAAGTACCGAGAAAGAGCTTATTTCCGCCCTGGTTTATTTTCTTTGTTTATTTTGTGTAGTTTCCTTTCTTACAGAAGATATGAACATAAAATTGGATCTCTTATCAGATTCAGCCACCGAGGACCTTCCCAAGGCTCCAAAGACAGTGCAAACTAAGTAATTTCCTCTTTCTTGAATGTTGCTGGAAAAATAAAATGTTTTCTTTCCATGAGTAACAGCAGATGGTCGGTCACAGCGGGGGCATCCCAGGGACGCCATGTCGGCGGAACACAGTAGGAGTGTGTTTTCTCACACATAAAAACACCACTGATATTCTTCCTTCTTTTGGTGTAGTCATGGACTCTGACATGAATTTCAACAGTCACATTAAGACAATTACAAAGTCAGCCTACTATCACCTGAAGAATATATCAAGGATTAAAGGACTTATGACTCGACTACTGTAACGGTGTGTTAACAGGTCTCTCTAAAAAATGTATCAGACAGCTGCAGCTGATTCAGAACGCTGCTGCTCGAGTCCTCACTAAGACTAAGAAAGTGGATCACATCACTCCAGTTCTGAGGTCCTTACACTGGCTTCCTGTCTGTCAAAGCATTGACTTTAAAATACTGCTGTTGGTTTATAAAGCACTGAATGGTTTAGGGCCAAAATATATTTCTGATCTGCTGCTACGTTATGAACCATCCAGACCTCTGAGGTCATCTGGCACAGGCCTGCTTTGTGTCCCTGGAGTTAAAACAAAACATGGAGAAGCAGCGTTCAGTTTTTATGCTCCACATATCTGGAACAAACTTCCAGAAAACTGCAGGTCTGCTGCAACTCTCAGTTCTTTTAAATCAAGACTGAAGACTTTTCTTTTTGCCACTGCTTTTTATTAAATCAAATAATTATTCACTGCACTGTAACTTTTATTCCTGTATTTTATTTTTCCTGTATTTTGTTTTAAATGTCCTTTTTTGCATTTTGTTTTATATGCCCAGTTATGTGTTTCTTGCACTTTGTCTTGATGCTTTTAATGTCTCATAAAGCACTTTGAATTGTCTTGTTGCTGAAATGTGCTACACAAATACACTTGCCTTGCCTTCTTTTCTCCTCCTCCTTATCCTCCTCTTCCTCCTCCTCCTCTTCCCTCAGCAAACTAAAGTCTGATTAAGTACCTTTTATACCCAGATTAACATCTTTCCATGTGTTGTGTTCAGGGTTGGGGTTGACAGGAGTCAGACGGTCCAGTTTGAAAGAGCTCCCCCACAGGACATCTGACGAGCGGAGGACTAGAGGGAGGAGGAGTGCTATCTGGAGCAAATGGTAGGTGACAGAACATCCATAAATCTAGACAGCGAGAGAGACTGGTGATGTCACCAGCATATGGAGCAGCATACGGAGAGGAGTGTAAACATCTGTGGTGGAATGGCGCCCAGCCCTGGAGGAGGAGGAGGGTGGCCGAGGGGAAGGCCTTGAAGAACATTCTGATACGGCCGCGTTTCATCAGCACAGGGAAGCAACAAGCTGAAGACGATTCCAGTTGGCCGCCGAGACACTTTGGAGACGTTGTGCTGCACGCACACACACAGTTTGTTCCGCCACTGCTGTGTACGCACATACGCACGCACACACAGACCTACACACACACACACACACACACACACACACTTGCTCTTAAATCACAGCTGAAGCATCTGTGAACATGAACATATGGGTAGCTTCAGTCAGTCACACACATACAGAGATTCACACCAAGGTTCTTAATTGATTGAAAATAATTCTGAACCATTTACCAAAGCCGACACAAAGCAAACACGACAAGAATCAAATAATGCATCCCTCTTTCACTAAACCTCACCACCTCATTCATTAGCTGTGTTCGAAACCGGTCCACGGTTAATTTGACATATAGTCCGTTAGAAAATACCCATAGGAAAAATGTGAAAATACATGGAAATTTCTAGTGAACAGAGGATGTTACCCTACAATTTCTTGTTCACGACACTACATAGGGAATAGTGAGCGAGCGGTCTCAAACACCACTTATGTGATCGTCAGTCCCCTGCTTTCAGTGGGTGAGTAGTCGTTCATATCCTCTTCCTCCACAGTGCTCTTTGTAACAGGGCCGCTGTGATCCTTTCCCCTACTCTTGTTGGCTGGCCCACTCTGCATAAATAACCCACTTAGGCATTCCGTTTATGCAAACCATATGATAATCACTTTGAATAGCAGATATAGAGTTTTAACATTTGAAATTATTCCGTAATTTCTGACTTATGTGTGACTAATGGCTTTCTGTGACTGTCTAACTCCTCTTTCTCTCCTCCCTCGCTCTCTCTCTCTTCCACTCTGTCTCTCTTGCTCTCCCTCTCTCACCCGCCTTCTCTCTCCCTCCCGCCCTCTCTTGCTCTATCCCACTCTCTCTCTCTCCCTCCATCTCTCCCTCTCTCACCCGCCTTCTCTCTCCCTCCCGCCCTCTCTTGCTCTATACCACTCTCTCTCTCCCTCCATCTCTCTCTCTCCCCCCCCCCCTCTCTCTCTCTCTCTCTCTGTCTCTCTCTCACATTGAGGCTGTTAGTTCTAATACTGTAGCTCCCACTAGCTGCTCTCTCGCTGCAGTTTGTTAGTAGATATGGCAAAAAGCATGAGGAAATGAGGATAAAGCCCCGCGCTTCACCAAAGGACGTTTTAATTGGTGCCCTGGGGAGAAGCGCTCCTCCCGTTTTTGCAGATTTCCTCTGCCTTTGTGGAGGAGAAAAGACACTCCGGCGCCCACTGGGAAAATTGGGGAGCAGTTTTGTTGACAAAAAGAAAATTCAAAAGGGCCCCGTGGTTGTGGCGCCGGTTAGCTTAGCGTGTTTTTGAAACGGCGAGTGTGTTTCTTCTGCGTCTTCGTCCTTCCCGCTGCGGCGAACTGATCAGTGAGCCGGCAGAGCGCCCGCTGCCACTCAAAGCCCGACTCCATCGCCGCCGCCGGGCTTATCGCCTCCGTAGAGGACATAGACTGACGTCATGACCTCGGGGGCGTTCGCCGAAGCACCCCAAACGTGTGTTATGAATAAAACATGGCTGTATGTCACCACAGTTAACAGTGACAGTTGACCACGTGTCACTCTCCTCCTCCTCCTTCTCCTCCACCACCTCTTCTCCTCTCACCTGTCTGTCACTTCTCAACGGGTCGTCTCCCTCCTTCCCTACCCCTTCGGTCTCTGTTGCTGTGCTTCCATCGCCATATTGGTCCGTATCGAGTTCCTGTCGCCTGGGGGCCCCGACTTTAAAGACGCGTCCATCAACGGGGCCGACGGAACGCAAGGAGCCGGGCCGCCACAACAATGGCGGCTGGGCCGGCACCGCGACAGGCCGACATCGCCAAGAGTAATTGCCTGTCATGTGCTGTAGGCCTACTGTTTCATTTCCAATAAAAAGCCCTTCCGTAATTGGCTACCGTCGGAGCCAGGCCGGGCGAGGTCGCTGCACATGCCCGGCAGGAGAGAGGGGATAATGGAAAAGTGCACCTGCTCCTCAGCGAGACGGAAGGCGGGGAAGGCGGGGAAGGCGGGGCGGCGGGCGGGGTTAGGCAGGACCTAAGGTCGACGGGAGAGCGAGGGGATTTGCATTTGAATGTGGCTCACTAGACGCAGTGTTGCCGGAGTGTCTCTGCGCGTTTGTGAGAGGGCACGGGGTGTCATATTCAGTCATAAACCTGTCTCTCTCTCTCTCTCTCTCTCTCTCTCTCTGTTTTTCGCCTTTCTTCCCTGCCTCCCTCCGTTCCTTCCTCTCTCCCTCCTGTTCTCATCCCCCTGGCTTTCTCCGTCCCCCCACCCCGGGGGTGTTTTGAGATCCTCTAAAAGTTGACTGAGTAAACTGGATAAATCACACTGCATTCACAGATACACAACACCCAAGATATACAATCTCTGTCTCCCTCTCTCTGCCCCCCCCCCTCTCTCTCTCTCATTTCTCATTCTCAGAACTATCTCTCCTTCATCGCCTTCTTCCTCTCATCCACATTTTCTTCTTTTTCACCCTGCTTTCTACCCCCCCCCCTCTCTCTCTCTCCCTCTCTCTCTCTCTCTCTCTCTCTGTCTGTTTAAACATCCTGTGTTGAATAATACATGTCAGTCAGCGCCAGGCCTGGGCGTGTACTGTATGTGGATCAGGGACCAATACTTCACCATTGAGCACAAGAGAGGCGGGAGGAGGGAAGGGTGAGGAGAGGAGAGGAGGACGGGGCTGGTGGGTGGAGGAGGAGAGGAGGACAGGGCTGGTGGGTGGAGGAGGAGAGGAGGAGAGGGTTGGTGGGTGGAGGAGGAGAGGAGGAGAGGGTTGGTGGGTGGAGGAGGAGAGGAGGAGAGGGATGGTGGATGGAGGAGGAGAGGAGGAGACGGTTGGTGGGTGGAGGAGGAGAGGAGGACGGGGCTGGTGGGTGGAGGAGGAGAGGAGGACGGGGCTGGTGGGTGGAGGAGGAGAGGGCTGGTGGGTGGAGGAGGAGGAGAGGAGGAGAGGGTTGGTGGGTGGAGGAGGAGGAGAGGGTTGGTGGGTGGAGGAGGAGAGGAGGATCGGGCTGGTGGGTGGAGGAGGAGAGGAGGAGAGGAGGACAGGGCTGGTGGGTGGGGGAGGAGAGGAGAGGAGGATCGGGTTGGTGGGTGGAGGAGGAGAGGAGGATGGGGCTGGTGGGTGGAGGAGGAGAGGAGGATCGGGCTGGTGGGTGGAGGAGGAGAGGAGAGGACAGGGTTGGTGGGTGCAGGAGGGGTGAGGAGAGGAGGATGGGATGGAGGGATGGAGAAGGGAAGAGTGCAGCGGGGAGGAGAGAGGGAGAGGAGAGAGAGAGAGGGAGAGGAGAGAGGGGAGAGGGAGAGAGGGTGCAGAGGGGGCGCTGATGAAAGATTCATGCCGTAACACGGCCTACTGTACAGTAGGTCATCTGGGGCCCAGATCTGGGGTATCTGATCAGCTGCATACCCCTAACCCACCCACAACTATGAGGCTGACAATAGAGAGAGAGAGAGGGGGGGGGGGGGGGGGGGGGGGAATGAGAAGCAGAGAGAAGAGAGAGAGAGAGAGAGAGTATTGCATTTCCACCATCTCTCAAAGTCATAGATGGGATAGATGGGATTTTCTTTCGCCCTGTCGGGACCATGCATGCTGAATAACTGACCACGGGAATAACCTAAGACTAACCTCACTTTAAATGTCATCAATTGTCAGCAAAAGCTAGAAGTGTGTGTGTGTGTGTGTGTTGTGCGTTGTGCAGTGGTATGATTTCTTTATGGTCACATCAGACAGATGTTTTGTTCTACTTTTCACATGCACCACTGCAGATATGTGTGTGTGTGTGTGTGTGTGTGTGTGTGTGTGTGTGTGTGTGTGTGTGTGTGTGTGTGTGTGTATGTATGTATGTATGTATGTGTGTGTGTGTGTGTGTGTGTGTGTGTGTGTGTGTGTGTGTGTGTGTGTGTGTGTGTGTGTGTGTGTGTGTATGTATGTATGTATGTATGTATGTATGTGTGTGTGTGTGTGTGTGTGTGTGTGTGTTTCGCCCCTTGCCTCGGTGTCAGTCCAGATGAATGTGTTACTCCACTTGTAATGAAGTGGGACAGGCAAAGCACTCCATATCAAATCAGGGGGCAGACTTTCCCACCCCTGTTAAATCACTCTGTGTCCAGGAAGGACAAGTGGTTTCTCTGTCAAAACAACACCTTTGGCATCAGTCAAACATTTATTTCTTTTTTTTCTCTCTCTCTCTCTCTCTCTCCCTCTCTCTTTATCTCCCGCTCTCTCTCTATCTCCCCCTCTCTTTCTCTCCCTCTCTCTCTATCTCCCCCCCTCTCTCTCTCCCTCTCTCTCTATCTCCCCGCCTCTCTCTCTCCCTCTCTCTCTATCTCCCCGCCTCTCTCTTTCCCTCTCTCTCTGTCTCCCTCTCTCTCTATCTCCCCCCCTCTTTCTCTCCCTCTCTCTCTATCTCGCCCCCTCTCTCTCTCCCTCTCTCTCTATCTCCCCCCTCTCTCTCTCCCTCTCTCTCTATCTCCCCCCCTCTTTCTCTCCCTCTCTCTCTCTCTCCCTCTCTCTCTATCTCCCCCCCTCTCTCCCTCTCTCTCTATCTCCCTCTCTCTCTCTCCCTCTCTCTCTCTCCCTCTCTCTCTCTCTCTATCTCCTCCTCTCTCTCTCTCCCTCTCTCTCTCTCTCCCTCTCTCTCTATCTCCCCCTCTCTCTCTCTCCCTCTCTCTATCTCCCCCCTCTCTCTTTCCCTCTCTCTCTATCTCCCTCTCTCTCTCTCCCTCTCTCTCTCTCTCCCTCTCTCTCTATCTCCTCCTCTCTCTCTCTCCCTCTCTCTCTCTCTCCCTCTCTCTCTCTCTCTCTCTCTCCCTCTCTCTCTCCCTCTCTCTCTCCATCTCAGCAGGCAGCACCAGGAGCAGAACTTGTGACTCTGAGATGACTAGGCGTGATTTATAAGAAGGTGTTCCAGAGGTGAGTGTGAAAAGAAAGGACCTTATTCTAAGTTTGCAGAGTACGCTCTGATAGTGATGTATTTCTCTCCCCGGTCTGATTCCCTGTCGGCCCGGGCGGCCATGTTGGATTTATTGTGTTCACCTAAAGGCTTTTCTCTGGTGGTGCAGATGATTGAAACATATTCCACTGATGCTAAAGTAGGCCACACCTTTCAAGGTGACACAGCGGGTGGGATTCAGGTAGGACGACGCCAGAGCTTTTGTTTGTAGACTCTTCTCAAAGCATGTGCTCAGTCTAAGAAGAAGGGGGAGAAAGACGAGAAGACAAAAGTCAAAGTTTGACATATTTTGATTAGAGGAGAGCTGAATATGTCAATATGACACAGAAATGTATTTCAAGACATTTCAAATTGCTCCCAGAAGTCTCTGCTTCCCTGTATTTCAAGAGAAAGAAATTGAGCGAAAAAGTACAATGTCTGTGAAATAGCACCTTCAATGTGTTACAGAGATGTTGTGGAGACTAATTTTAAATTCACACAGGGTGTGTGGGAGAGTGTGTGCGCATAACAGGGATGTGTAAATGCATTTCATTCTTTGTGTGCGTTTCTGAGAGACAGCTGCGGCTTTTATTGGGAGGGGGGGTGGGGGGGGGGGGGGATATGTGCGTGCCATTGCATGTGTGTATGTGTTTCTGAGCGTGTGTGTGTGTATGTGTACTTTATATCCCAGGACATAATCAAATTTCCATAATGGCAGTGTTGGGCTGTCAGCTTTGATCATGGTCGGCGCTCCTAACTCCGCCTGAAGCTGTGTGCATTTCACACTGTTTTTATACTTTCTTTTCTACATCAGACAGCTCACTTTGTTTTCTTCCTCCATGACTTTGCAAATGAGACATCGCTCATATTCTTCCATTCTCTGAGAGAGATAGAGAGAGAGAGAGAGAGAGAGAGAGAGAGAGAAAGAGGGATAGAGACTGTAGTGAAAGAGTCGGGTAGTAGAGAGATGATGGGGTTTCTAAAGAAGACAAGAGGAGGAGAGAGAGAAGCATATCGATAGAGCCGCGTCCTGTTCTCTCGTCTTGTTTTCATTCCCAGTCAGACCCGTTTGGTTCCCTAGTGGATGCCAAGGTGTTCTGTTCAGTATGTCGTCTGTCTACTGTACGCTCTACCCTGTCTACTGTACGCTCTACCCTGTCCACTGTACGCTCTACCTTGTCTACTGTACGCTCTACCCTGTCTACTGTACGCTCTACCCTGTCTACTGTACACTCTACCCTGTCTACTGTACACTCTACTCTGTCTACTGTACGCTCTACCCTGTCTACTGTACACTCTACCCTGTCTACTGTACGCTCTACCCTGTCTACTGTACGCTCTACCCTGTCTACTGTACACTCTGCCCTGTCTACTGTATGCTCTACCCTGTCTACTGTACGCTCTACCCTGTCCACTGTACGCTCTACCTTGTCTACTGTACGCTCTACCTTGTCTACTGTACGCTCTACCCTGTCTACTGTACACTATACCCTGTCTACTGTACACTCTACCTTGTCTACTGTACGCTCTACCCTGTCTACTGTTTGCTCTACCCTGTCTACTGTACGCTCTACCTTGTCTACTGTACGCTCTACTCTGTCTACTGTACGCTCTACCCTGTCTACTGTACGCTCTACTCTGTCTACTGTACACTCTACCCTGTCTACTGTACACTCTACTCTGTCTACTGTACGCTCTACTCTGTCTACTGTACACTCTACCTTGGCTACTGTACGCTCTATCCTGTCTACTGTACGCTCTACCCTGTCTACTGTACACTCTACCCTGTCTACTGTATGCTCTACCCTGTCTACTGTACACACTTCCTTGTCTACTGTACGCTCTACCCTGTCTACTGTTTGCTCTACCTTGTCTACTGTATGCTCTACCCTGTCTACTGTACACTCTACCCTGTCTACTGTATGCTCTACCCTGTCTACTGTACACTCTACCCTGTCTACTGTACGCTCTACCCTGTCTACTGTAGGCTCTACCCTGTCTACTGTACGCTCTGCCTTGTCTACTGTACGCTCTACCCTGTCTACTGTACACTCTACCCTGTCTACTGTACACTCTACCCTGTCTACTGTAGGCTCTACCTTGTCTACTGTACGCTCTACCCTGTCTACTGTACACTCTACCCTGTCTACTGTACACTCTACCCTGTCTACTGTACGCTCTACCTTGTCTACTGTACGCTCTACCCTGTCTACTGTAGGCTCTACCCTGTCTACTGTACGCTCTACCCTGTCTACTGTACGCTCTACCTTGTCTACTGTATGCTCCACCCTGTCTACTGTACGCTCTACCCTGTCTACTGTATGCTCTACCCTGTCTACTGTACACACTTCCTTGTCTACTGTACGCTCTACCCTGTCTACTGTATGCTCTACCTTGTCTACTGTATGCTCTACCCTGTCTACTGTACACTCTACCCTGTCTACTGTACGCTCTACCCTGTCTACTGTACGCTCTACCCTGTCTACTGTAGGCTCTACCTTGTCGACTGTACGCTCTACCCTGTCTACTGTACGCTCTACCCTGTCTACTGTAGGCTCTACCTTGTCTACTGTATGCTCTACCCTGTCTACTGTACACACTTCCTTGTCTACTGTACACTCTACCCTGTCTACTGTATGCTCTACCTTGTCTACTGTATGCTCTACCCTGTCTACTGTACACTCTACCCTGTCTACTGTATGCTCTACCTTGTCTACTGTACGCTCTACCTTGTCTACTGTATGCTCTACCCTGTCTACTGTACACACTTCCTTGTCTACTGTACACTCTA
This sequence comes from Borostomias antarcticus, assembly GCF_949987555.1. NCBI lineage: Eukaryota > Metazoa > Chordata > Actinopteri > Stomiiformes > Stomiidae > Borostomias > Borostomias antarcticus. Next base: position 13,882,374 of record NC_140254.1, read on the forward strand.
CCCTGTCTACTGTATGCTCTACCCTGTCTACTGTACACTCTACCCTGTCTACTGTATGCTCTACCTTGTCTACTGTACGCTCTACCTTGTCTACTGTATGCTCTACCCTGTCTACTGTACACACTTCCTTGTCTACTGTACACTCTACCCTGTCTACTGTATGCTCTACCTTGTCTACTGTATGCTCTACCCTGTCTACTGTACACTCTACCTTGTCTACTGTACGCTCTACTCTGTCTACTGTACGCTCTACCCTGTCTACTGTACGCTCTACTCTGTCTACTGTACACTCTACCCTGTCTACTGTACACTCTACTCTGTCTACTGTACGCTCTACTCTGTCTACTGTACACTCTACCTTGGCTACTGTACGCTCTATCCTGTCTACTGTACGCTCTACCCTGTCTACTGTACACTCTACCCTGTCTACTGTATGCTCTACCCTGTCTACTGTACACACTTCCTTGTCTACTGTACGCTCTACCCTGTCTACTGTTTGCTCTACCTTGTCTACTGTATGCTCTACCCTGTCTACTGTACACTCTACCCTGTCTACTGTATGCTCTACCCTGTCTACTGTACACTCTACCCTGTCTACTGTACGCTCTACCCTGTCTACTGTAGGCTCTACCCTGTCTACTGTACGCTCTGCCTTGTCTACTGTACGCTCTACCCTGTCTACTGTACACTCTACCCTGTCTACTGTACACTCTACCCTGTCTACTGTAGGCTCTACCTTGTCTACTGTACGCTCTACCCTGTCTACTGTACACTCTACCCTGTCTACTGTACACTCTACCCTGTCTACTGTACGCTCTACCTTGTCTACTGTACGCTCTACCCTGTCTACTGTAGGCTCTACCCTGTCTACTGTACGCTCTACCCTGTCTACTGTACGCTCTACCTTGTCTACTGTATGCTCCACCCTGTCTACTGTACGCTCTACCCTGTCTACTGTATGCTCTACCCTGTCTACTGTACACACTTCCTTGTCTACTGTACGCTCTACCCTGTCTACTGTATGCTCTACCTTGTCTACTGTATGCTCTACCCTGTCTACTGTACACTCTACCCTGTCTACTGTACGCTCTACCCTGTCTACTGTACGCTCTACCCTGTCTACTGTAGGCTCTACCTTGTCGACTGTACGCTCTACCCTGTCTACTGTACGCTCTACCCTGTCTACTGTAGGCTCTACCTTGTCTACTGTATGCTCTACCCTGTCTACTGTACACACTTCCTTGTCTACTGTACACTCTACCCTGTCTACTGTATGCTCTACCTTGTCTACTGTATGCTCTACCCTGTCTACTGTACACTCTACCCTGTCTACTGTATGCTCTACCTTGTCTACTGTACGCTCTACCTTGTCTACTGTATGCTCTACCCTGTCTACTGTACACACTTCCTTGTCTACTGTACACTCTACCCTGTCTACTGTATGCTCTACCCTGTCTACTGTACACTCTACCCTGTCTACTGTATGCTCTACCTTGTCTACTGTACGCTCTACCTTGTCTACTGTATGCTCTACCCTGTCTACTGTACACACTTCCTTGTCTACTGTACACTCTACCCTGTCTACTGTATGCTCTACCTTGTCTACTGTATGCTCTACCCTGTCTACTGTACACTCTACCCTGTCTACTGTATGCTCTACCTTGTCTACTGTACGCTCTACCCTGTCTACTGTATGCTCTACCTTGTCTACTGTATGCTCTACCCTGTCTACTGTACACTACCCTGTCTACTGTATGCTCTACCCTGTCTACTGTACACACTTCCTTGTCTACTGTACGCTCTACCCTGTCTACTGTATGCTCTACCTTGTCTACTGTATGCTCTACCCTGTCTACTGTACACTCTACCCTGTCTACTGTATGCTCTACCTTGTCGACTGTACGCTCTACCCTGTCTACTGTATGCTCTACCTTGTCTACTGTACGCAGGCCAGCAATCTTGTGGATCTAATGATGCACGATTAGGCAAACAAAGAGCTAGGGCTTGAGTTTTTACCAACTTTGTATGCGATTTCATTTTCACCTTCAATTAGGTGTGTGTGTGTGTGCATGTGTGCATGGGTACTGTATGTGTGAGCAAGTGTGGGACTGCAGTTTTTAGTGAATTTTTTATGTTTGCCATTTGTTCGCCTTTTAATGTTTCCCTACTTCAGAAGTCACCAAGAAAAGAACAGTTGTGTGTGTGTGCGCGCATGTGTGTGTGTGCAAGGGTGTACACATGTGTGCACATGTGTGTGCGTGTGTGTGTATGATTCAATACTTCATTATTTCTGCTGAGGATAAGCTGCTCTCTCTCCAGGGAAAGAAACAGACAGCCAAACGCAAACACACTCACACACACTTTAACAAGCTTACACACGCATGAATGCTCCCAGGAACTCTAATCAGAAGCCATATGAATGTTTGAAAACGTGCAAGAGGCACTGCGGTAGCCTACGTTTCCGTGGTAACTAAATACATCTCGCTCCGAATGTGAGTATGGTAATTTCACCTAATGAGAGACTACTCATCCACACTCATCCTTCTCAGAGAGAGAGAGAGAGAGAGAGAGAGAGAGAGACAGAAAGAGAGAGAGAGAGAGAAAGAGATAGAGAGACAGAGAGAGAGAGGGAGAGAGAGGAGAGAGGGAGAGAGAGGGAGAGAGAGGGAGAGAGAGGGAGAGAGAGGAGAGAGAGAGGGAGAGAGAGGGAGAGAGCTAGAGAGACAGAAAGAGAGAGAGGAGAGAGAGAGGGAGAGAGAGGGAGAGACAGAAGAAGAGAAGGAGAGAGAGGGAGGAGGCGGGAGAGAGAGAGAGAGAGAGAGAAAGAGAGACAGAAAGAGAGAGAGAGGGAGAGAGAGGAGAGAGAGAGGGAGAGAGAAGGAGAGAGAAAGAGAGAGAGGGAGGAGGCGGGAGAGAGAGAGAGAGGAGAGAGAGGGAGAGACAGAAGGAGAGAAAGAGAGAGAGGGAGGAGGCGGGAGAGAGATTGAGAGGGGGGGGGTGTTCTTGGCAGATGAAGGGTGTATCTTGACCCTGTCTTGTAGGTAATGGACGCCTGCAGTGCTGATTAGCAGCGGTGAGAGGGTGTTTCATCCTCAGACCTGGCGTTTATACAGCCGGGCGCCGCCACACTGATCGTCACACCGACCGTCATATTCCACTGTTACTGTGGAAACAAGTGGGTCCTGGAGGCAGAATCCAGGGACTGTGTGTGTGTGTGTGTGTGTGTGTGTGTGTGTGTGTGTGTGTGTGTGTGTGTGTGGTTCAGATATGGCCTTTTCTCTAACAGTGGGTGACTGTTCTGTGACCATGGTAAGATCAATAGAACTGTAGAAGCCTTTAGTTTATTGTGATTCTCTGCAGCTTGGTTTATCTGTAACCGTTATAGATAATAAGGGGAAAGGTGTGTATGTGTGTGTGTGTGTGTGTGTGTGTGTGTGTGCACGCACGTGCAATGTGCGTGCATATGTGTGTGTATGTCTGTGTGTATGCGTGTGAATCTGATTGGGCAGAGAGAATCTTCCGCTGCCACTGATTGGGCGTTAATAATGACGAGGCTTATCCCCAAAACCTACATCCGGGGGTCAGACGAACTGAGGACTGAGGTCAAATGATGGATAAACAACATTGACTGATTCCCAGCCTGTGCATCTATGTCTGTGTGTGTGTATGTGTGTGTGTGTGTGTGTGTGTGTGTGTGCCTGCCTGCCCTCTCCAGGTGTCCAGACTGGCCCTGGCTGTTGACACAGTAAAATGGTTTTTGAGAACAAGCACATAAGGACAGGGGTCTAGCAGCGTAAATGGTATTACAAACAAACTAAACATGTCCCAATGCTCCCTGATAAAAAGCATAAGTGCACAAACACACACACACACATACACACACGTTACACTTTGACCTTCACTCTGTCACACTGCAAACAAGCCCACACACTCACCCTTGCTTTTCGGACTGCAGACGGCACACGCAGACACACTGCCAGAGGAGGTGTGTGTCACTGATGAATCGAGGCGTGGTCTTTCCTCTTCAAGTGCACAACCAAATCGCAGTCCAATGAGTCTGCTGGCATCGTTATGATTCAGAAGGAAAACACTCCCATTAGTATTCGGGAAGAGAAGATTTCCCACTGGCTTTGGGAGACCGTGCTGGACCTCTAAGCTGCTATTTCAAATCATTATACACTAATCATTTTCTCCCTGTGTGTAAGCGGCCTTATAACCCCCAAAGGGGGAGCAACACACATTATGATGCCTCCTTGACAATACCCCATATCATTCACTACAGAAAACACCAAACACTCACAAAAATCTCATGTTTTTAAATGAGCCACTTCTAATCAAATGTGTTTCATCCTGTAGTCAATACATTTTGGGATTTTTTTGGGACTGCCTCTCTCTCTCTCGCACACTCTCTTTCCATCACACCCTCCTTCTCTACACTTCATAATTTATTCAACAGTTGCAGTGCGGTAGAGCACTATTGAGGGATACACTTCAGCCACAGCAAACGCTGAGTGCAAATATCTGCACTCAGTTTGAATGATCTGCACCGAGGACTTGAGCAGGATGAAAGGGTGGAAACAATCTGTTTGCCGAGAGTTGGAGTTAAAAAATCACAACTTCGCTCATTACGATCTCTTTGGCGTCTTTTTTAATCAAGAACTAAGCCTCCCATCGCTGAGGAAAATCAGCCTTGGAAATGTTTCAGAGAATAAGTTTCAGTCCGCCTCAGGGATGTCAAAGGTCGATTGAAGTGGACTGAGGTTAGCTGCTCTGCTGTGCCATGGCAACCAGCGTGACCTCTCTGCCTAGAGATAGGTCACTTCCTGTTGTTACGGAAGCAGTGAGCGCGTGAGAGTTCCCCCGCTGATGAACACACATGCATAATTCACCAGATGTACAGAGGGGCAACCTACCAGACATATGAAGCCAGTGTCCTGGAGTGTTATGGACTCCAGTACACCGTCTGTCTATGGACAAAACATCACACTTCACAAAATGTTTGTTTTTTATATCAGAAGTGAGCAGCGAGCAGCCATTCCATCTTCACCTTGTTTTTTGCCGCCCTTTTCCACGTTACTCAACACAATGACTTTACTTGATTATTAGAGGAAAAGCCCCTTGAGGTGAGTCACCTCGTTTCCAAGGGGGATCCTCAACACAATCCAGCAACCAACAATAATTACATATAACATACATATGAACACAAATAGATAATAACAACACACATAAATACAAGAGTACAGGTAGGCAGTCAAACATAAGCAGGCACAATCAGCAACCCATAGACCAGAGCCCATCACAGACTAGAAGCACGAGCACTGTGTTTTCAGATGATTTGATAACTCTGTTTTGAAAGGATGAAGTGAAGATATTGAGCGAATGGAGTTAGGCAGGTTGTTCCAGTCTGACGGTGCTTCGTATTTGAAGGCCCTTCGCCCAATGACCCTGGAGGTTCTAGGAACAACAAAGGAGGGATTTTGAGTTAATCTAAGTGAATATGATGAGGAAAATGGAACAAAGTATTCTTTTAGATATGATGGACAGGTGAGGAAAACACATTTAAAGATTAACTGTAGCCAATGAGAGTACATTCTCGAGTTGGGGGGTAGCCAATCGAGAGATTCCTACAAAGTACAGTGATGAGTGCGATATGGACATTGCAGGATGAATCTGAAATAAACCTGAAATAATGCATCAGTGTATGTGTATGTGTGTGTCAACAGATTGTAATCTGACAGACTGGTTATCAGGAGCATGTCCATGGTGCTGAGGCAGCTGTTACCTTCCAGGGGGCCCCTGGTGTTTCTGCCCCAGAGGAGAGGGGTGTTTCTGGGCAGTCGTCCCTCACTCAAGTCCCTCTCCCCTGGGGTGAGTGGGTCTGGCAGGCTGTTAAGTCAAAATGTCACAATATTGAGGGCCCCTACAGGAATGTGTGCACCTAAACTGAAAGCCAGGTTATTACTGTGAGAGTGGATTGTGTGTGTGTGTGTGTGTGTGTGTGTGTGTGTGTGTGTGTGTGTGTGTGTGTGTGTGTGTGTGCGCGTGCGTGCGTGCGTGACACTGAATGGAGTCGAGGACAACATGGAGGTCCACTGAGTCATAGCCACTAACCATTGTGACAAAACCAGTGGGAGGGGTCAGGGAAAGTTACAGTGCATACAGCTCCAAAGAGCCCAGTCGAGACCAAGGACAGCTTCAGCACACCCGTGCGTTTATTTGCCCACAAACGTGCGACAACATGAACAACCCCATGTGCAGTGACTCCTTCCTGGAGGTGGTCCTCGTTTGTGGCTCTCCAGCTGCACTTGTTCAGGTTCTCCCCCCTGGAATCGCGGGCACAGCCAAGTTGTTTTCGCTCCATTGATTGTTGGTGGAGCTCAGTGCTCCCCTCGCCCCGGCGCGGCTGTTTGCTTCCGCCAGAGTGTTTGCGGCGCGCTGTCTGGACGAGAGGACGGCGGTGTTGTTCGACGTCGGAGCAGCTTGACCTCTCGACGACCTCTCCGGGGGCAGTTCGGTCTTAGTTGCAGTACGGCCACCGGCCATTTTAACGAAGGGTAACGGTCAACCTGCCCTCAGAGAGACAGGCGGAGGAAAAAAAGCTCTGCTCTGTAAGGATTTCATCACGACGAGTGTGTGTGCGTGCGTGTATGTGTGTGTTCGTCTGTGTGCGTGTTTGTGTGTGGGTGCGTGCGTGTAGGTGTGTGTTTGCGTGTGTGCAGGCCCGTGCGTGTGTGTGTGTGTGTGGGAGAGTGTGTGTGTACATTTCCATGTCAGGCCAAAGTTCTCAGAGAAAGATAAGTGCAGCACTAAGAGCTGACAGGCATGGGCCAGCAGAGGGGATGAGGCATGGGCCAGCAGAGGGGATGAGGCATGGGCCAGCAGAGGGGATGAGGCATGGGCCAGCAGAGGGGATGAGACATGGGCCAGCAGAGGGGATGAGGCATGGGCCAGCAGAGAGGATGAGGCATGGGCCAGCAGAGAGGATGAGGCATGGGCCAGCAGAGGGGATGAGGCATGGGCCAGCAGAGGGGATGAGGCATGGGCCAGCAGAGGGGATGAGGCATGGGCCAGCAGAGCGGATGAGGCATGGGCCAGCAGAGGGGATGAGGCATGGGCCAGCAGAGGGGATGAGGCATGGGCCAGCAGAGGGGATGAGGCATGCCGGTGTGTTTTGTTTGTCAAACCCTCGTTCCTCCTATCAGGAACACAGACCTGCTGATAGAAACGCCAGGGCTTCTGTCTCCGCCTCTCATTCCTACAACTCCCATCAGACCCGGGATGACGGCTGATGTTCCGTCCACATGCAGGTTTTAACATTACAGCACAGTGAAAGAGTCAGTCAAGAACAGCTTGAGGTATTTCTGATACTGTATGTAATCATACACTAGGCTATTTAGCAGATGCTTTCATCCAAAGCGACTTGCAATAAGTACATTTGTCACGAGTGAATGAACGGACACCCACTTGACATGTCTACCCCCAAAAAAATCACCAGGGTTACTTGTTTTGCTCTTAAAATGGGTGAGCGGATTTGTCGAAAAGGTGAAGTGAAATAATATGCAAATCGTTTTTTCTTCCAGAGGTGGAGGGATTTCGATTCGTTCTCGCCAGTGAGGCGCAGGAGAACAGAATGCTTCAGATGGAAGCTTAGTCTAGTCTTTAAAGAGAGTTGTAATGCAGTGGTTGGCATTTCACTGCTGGGTACTGAAAATGATATCAAGAAGCACAATGAAATAGACAGAGGATTGTGTTGGTGTGTGTGTGTGTGTGTGTGTGTGTGTGTGTGTGTGTGTGTGTGTGTGTGTGTGTGTGTGTGTGTGTGTGTGTGTGTGTGTTTGTGTGTGTGTGTGACCTTTCTGCCAAGGGGAAGAAGTGGCATTGTGCTCTCCCTTTACAGTTGAGACTTGGGGAGGAGGAGCGGGTTAGCAAGAGGTTAGAGAATCCCCTGGGCAGTCTGGCTTTGTGTGTGTGTGTGTGTGTGTGTGTGTGTGTCTGTATGTGTGTGTGCTTGTATGTGTGTGTGTGTGTGTGTGTGTGTGTGTGTGTGTGTGTGTGTGTGTGTGCTTGTGTGTGTGTGTGTGTGTGTGTGTGTGAGGGTGGGAGTTGGTACATGAGGATTCAGTGAAGGGACAAGATTGGGAGTGTGAGGTCAGGAGTGGTGTGTGTGTGTGTGTGTGTGTGTGTGTGTGTGTGTGTGTGTGTGTGTGTGTGTGTGTGTGTGTGTGTGTGTGTGTGTGTGTGTGTGTGTGTGTGTGTGTGTGTGTGTGTGTGTGTGTGTGCGTGCGTGCGTGAAGAGGTCCGTTGCAGTGGCAGTATGGTGTTGCTTTCACAGCGGTCACAGCGGTCATACTGGGGCTGTGCAGTAAAAGCTTTGCCATTTAGACACACGTACAGTAGGTCTCTGACAAAGACCTTTTCTAGACCACCGAGACTAGGAGAGAGCTAGCACACGCCTACTTCAATCACACACACACACACACACACACACACACACACACACACACACACACACACACACAGTGCCTGTTATTCAGCCTACATCAACTCCAACAGGAACAAGTCTCACATTACGCGCTACACTCAACAGAGTGGCGTGTGCGTTATTCTCTAGATATCTGAATTCCTTAGGCTTCCCTCACCTTCACCACAATGTCATCAGGTACATATACAGTACTAGGGCACAATGGAGCATGCCAAACATAGATACCAAAACATATACTGTATGTACGGAATACTCAACCCCTCCCCTCTGACAATGCCTGAGGGATTTTCAACAAGCTTTAGAATTTCTAGACAACACATAATCAGTGTTTTTGTTTTCCTTTGGAATAATCTATGTTCTTGTCAGTAAATGTAATTATGTCTGCTTTTGTCTTTGACGACCTCCCATTCTTTTTTAAATTGGAACTGAACAAAATACAAAAGCGGTGAATCAAATCAGTGCTCCGGTTGCTTTTAACTCCCAAAGCAATAACATGTAATTACGAGAACTTCTGACAGATGCATTGTGTGTTCACCTGCGGCCATTTTGAAGACTGGGTCAAGCCACAGTGGCTAATCACTCAGCCGAATACTGCACCGTAATCAGACCTTGGTGATGCAGGAACAGGCCTGGGAGGGGACGTTCCGGTGTTCCGTTGTTGTAGAACATTCAACCCTTTTGTGCCAGCAGCACTTCCAAGTTGTGCTTGTCGTTGTTTGTCGTGTTTCTCGATATAATGGGAGCCATGAATCCTCCCTCCAAGTCTGGTCCCACAACGCTGTCTGGACCCTTATCATCTCCATCTGCTCTGGGGGCGATACTTGAGTCCTCCGCCTTATCAGAATGGAATCAGTCCATCCCTCATGTCCTGAGGAAAATAAATAACCTGCCTGATAGAGATTGCTTCTAGGAACTTCCATCTGCACAGTTTAAACCTACAACATGTACGATTTTAAGCGTTGAGATATCTGACTATCTAGCTTCGATAAATTGAGAGGGACCCGTCAATGAGAACCTTATAACCCCCGTCTTTTTAGCCCACTATTTGGTTCAGCTACAGCGATTTCTAAAATTTACTGTCAGGTCGGGCGCACAAAAGTGCAGCATGCACGCATCCTTAGATTCAACCAGCAACACAAAGCATTCTTTTATGGCCTTATTTGGGAGGGCGAGCGTAGCCAAACTGCTCCAAGAAGGCTCCAGGCGTCGAACATTAGCTGATTTTACCCTCAAGGTATATAGTACATCACAAATTGTCACTTCTCTGTTTAATATAACACGACTCTGACGTGTGGGATATATGTAGGGTAAGCAGCCAGACAAGCTAAAGCTTTTAGCATACTGCTTTCATTTCCTGAGACCACATGTCTAGCATGCTACTGTTGCATGGTACATTTACAAGGTAGTATTCCTTGACAGCTAGAGATCATTTCTAGGTTTTCAGATGTGTAAATGTGGTGTTGTGGTTCATTTCAGACAGGTGCCAGGGCATGTTAACGTGTGATCTTACGCAGTGTGACAGGTTACCCATGAGGGCATGTTACAGGTCAATTCCCAGGACCTCTTATTCACACTCTCTCTTAGAGATGATCTATGTCTGTCTCTGTCTCTCCCTCCCTCTCTCTCTTTCTCCCCCACCCCCCCCCCCCCTCCCCCACACACACTCACACACGCACACACAACCACTTCTCCCCCCCCCCCCACACACACACACACACACACACACACAACCACCCCCCCCCCCCACACACACACACACACACGCACACACAACCCCCCCCTCCCACACACACACTCACACATGCACACACAACCACCCACCCACACATACACACACCTCCAATCTTCCACACACGTTTCCTGTTTCCTGACTACTTTGATAAGCTCCCAGAGAGAAGGAAGGGGATGAGGGGGGGGGGGGGGGAGAGAAGGAGGGAGAAAGAGAGAGAGAGGGGGAGGGAGGGAGGGAGGGAGAGAGGGGGGGGGGGGGGCTGAATCAGTATCTGTGCTTCCACCAGAGCCAACCGAATGGAGCCTGAAATGAAACAGCAGCGCCCCATGCACCAGCCTGCTTCCTACCGCTGTTACCAGCGTCGCTTGTCTCTGCCAGGCGTACCTGGGCTCCGTGGACCTGAGGGAGAGACGCGCAGATGCTCGTACCACTTCGTACTTTGCGCCACGTCTTGGGAATCTGAATATCAGAGAAGTGATTGGCTGCCTGTGTGGCTGCTGTAGGAGGCCCTGGATGTTGTGGTGTGCTTGAGAGAGAAAGAGAGGGATGGTGAGATGGGTGCAGAGAGAGAGACAGAGACAGAGAGATGGAGAGAGAGATGGAGAGAGTGACATTGAAAAAGTAAAACTCAGTTGCATTCCTTGGTAGTAGCTATGTACAGTATGATTGCACACTGTGTATAGATGAATCGCTAGTTCAAGAATCTGACATCTCAAATGTAGCAGACACCCCCTTGACAATAGACACAGCAAGCTGCCTTTTTAATTTATGAAACAGTGCTATATTCGGAGAGATGAGAGGAGGACTATTTGAGGAGAAACTGTTGTACCTGAAAGTTACCTGAAAGCAAAATGCATGACTTACAGAAAACTTTTTTTTTTTTTTTAAATAATTTGTTCATGTCAGAATACTTTCAGCAGTGTTCTGTGCTATCAGAGATGCTCTTCGCAGGCAACACGTAGCCTACAGTACCATAGCCCTATGGCATAGGGTGTCATGCTGGCCTACTTTGTGCATTATCCAATACAAGCTGTGCTCACACAATGTACATTATGCACCTGTGTGTGTTTGTGCGTGTGTGTGTGTGTGTGTATGTGAGAGAGAGAGAGAAAGAAAGAGAGCGAGAGAGACAGAGAGAGAGAGAGAGAGAGAGAGAGACAGAGAGACAGAGAGACAGAGAGAGAGAGAGAGAGAGACAGAGAGAGAGAGACAGAGAGAGAGAGAGAGAGATGAGTGTGAGGAGGGGAAGGGGAAGGGGAGAGTAAGTAAAGGGTTGTGGGATCAGCTGGTTAGCCAGACAGCCAGGTGGCACCCAGCTGTGCGTGAACTTTTACAAGGAAGTCTTACTCATATCCCAGAAGGCACTGTAGTTTAGACAAATCGCAGCACTGTGTAAAAGCATTAGTCATATCCCAGAGTGCACCGCTCCGGAGAGCGCGGGGACGCGAGAGACTCGCCTATCGTGGCAGAAATCGTAAGTCTGAGATGAGGAAGCGTTTAGACTGCATACCTGTATCTATCAGAGACCTTCCTGAGGGAGAAGACGCACATGAGAGAGAGAGAGAGAGAGAGAGAGAGGGGGGGGGGGGGAGGGAGGGAGAGAGAGAGAGAGAGAGAGAGAGGGAGAGAGAGAGAGAGAGAGGGGGGGGGAGAGGGAGAGAGAGGGAGGGAGGGAGGGAGAGAGAGAGAGAGAGAGGGAGAGAGAAAGAGGGAGGGACAGAGAGAGAGGGAGAAAGAGAGAGAGAGGGGGGGAGGGAGGGAGGGAGGGAGAGAGAGAGAGGGAGGGAGTGAGAGAGAGAGAGAGAGGGAGAGGGGGAGAGAGAGAGGCGGAGGGGGATAGAGGGAGATACAGGGAGTGAGAGAGAAAGCCAACAGAGCGATTATGTTGCTTCTGTCGTCATCACTATTCTCTCCCTCATCATCATCATCATCACCACCATCATCATCATCCATCCACACTCATCCACTCATGCACACTCTCTATACCCTGCTCTGGTTGTCAAGCAAGGCTTGTTTTTCACACCCGAAGACGGAGCAAATGGGCTGGGAGGGAGAAAGAGAAGGAGAGAGGGAGGGAGGGTCTTTGATGGTGTGAGAGACAGCTGTTCCCTGATGTGTGTCTTTGAAGAACAAGGGGAGGCAGAGCAATACATATATTAACTGCAGATGTGGAAAATAGAAAGAGAGAGAGAGAGAGAGAGAGAGAGAGAGAGGTGAGAGGGAAGGAGAGCAGGCTGCTTTTGTCGTCTGTGTGTGGTTCAGTCGAGGCAGCAGAATCAGAGAAAATATGAAATTGAAAAGCCAGTGGTGACTTCTAGCATATTTACCTCAACGTCGAGCTGAAAAACCTTGCCTATGCTGATTCAAGGTCAGTTTTCACACCATTGGTGTACAGTTTTGTGTTGGATGAGTAAGATGATCCCAGGTCCCAGGTGTCCATTGACTGGTGAAACGTAGTAGGCCTTCTTTTCAGTTGACATGCCTGTATTACATCTCGTCCGTTAATGCTAGGCATGTAGCATTCTAAGAGTTAGAACTATGGAACTATGACTATTTCACTAGGTATAATTTATAATTAATATATAATGAATCGGTCATGACATGTTTTATTGCTCGGGGGAAGGGAGGAGGACCATTGAGGAGAGAAAGACGATGATTTCCCCCAAATCCCTTTTCCAGGGACCATGTCCTTTGACTAGAGAGGGGTCAGGTTTACTGTGGGTTTGAAAGGAACCAGTCCAAATGAACCATGGTCCCCCCTGTGTGACCACTGATTAGTCACTGGGTAGGGGAGACCAGGATGTCCCTGGCTTGCCTGGAGGCCTTCAGATCTTTATCAGCTTATGCCGGGCTCACACTACAGGATATTGAAAATGCTAACCGATTTCGAAATCAGGTTGCATCACGCACATAAGGAGAATCTTAACAGATGTTCTTCTTGCATCTCAAACAAGCTCACATGACAATATTTGAAAATAACGGCTTATCACACACTACAGGATGTTATTGTGCCCGAGGGAGCAACAAACCACTGGTCTCGGCGTCTCACTTGTAAAGTAGTGATGTAATCATCTTAAATATCAAACATTTTTTATATTCTCGGGGCCGCCCCGATGGGTCTGCGAGCTGCTCAGGAGGTTTAAGATTGGATCTGTAAACTTCTCACATTACAAGATCATATGGGCCGAACATCAGTACCGACCAGGGCTGGACTGGGACAAAAAATCGGCCCTGGCATTTTTGGCCCAGACCGGCCCACCACAATCGGCCGGACACCACCCACCAGTACGAAATCCTTGCGGCCCCTTTAAATATGCAATACCACCGTACTATTTCCCCAAACCACTACAAAGATGAGTAAGTTCCGTGGACAAGTGTACCAGTGCAAATTGACGAGTGTACTCACTCACTCTCGACTCCCTGGTGGTCAGACGTGGCCGTGGAGTACACAATCTCAATACTCAAGTAACAGTTACAGTAGAAGTACAAGAAATTGTCAAAGAAAAAGCTCTGATAGAAGTCAAAGTATAATTTCAAATTATTTATTAAATTATTATTATTATTATTCAAATGTAAGTATAGAAATATATGTACAAAGTATACAAGTAACTCAAAATGTTGCCTGTGAACTCCACTGGGCTGAAAAGATCTCCTCCTCAAACAAGGCAACCTTTAAAAGAGTGAGAGGGAGAGACAAAGAGAGAAAGGTGAGAATGATAATTGATGGAGTTAAATGATCACAGTACTGGTCCAGTATCTTCAATTGAGAACAATGTAGAGAGATAGTTGCATGTATTTGATACTTACTTAATAATAAAGGCTGCATGGCCCTCTGGATACCCTCAACAATAATGGCATCTCCTGAGAGAGAGAGAGAGAGAGAGAGAGAGAGAGAGAGAGAGAGAGAGAGGGAGAGATGAGACATGATCAATGATGAGTCATACATGATTAAATGACAGATTCAGATGATCAGAGTTGCATGAATTGTATACTTACTTACTGGAAAAAGGCTGCATGGACCTCTGAATACCCTCATCAACAATGGACAATGAACCACACAAGTTAGGGCCGGGCATCCTTTGAGAGACAGGGGAGGGGGGGTAATAATGAGTCACATGATCACACTATCTTCAGTCTAAAAAGCTGCTACATTATTATGAATAATTTTATAATAATAACAACAATTTCATATCAACTTACTATAAGTTTCCTCAGTAGCTCACTCTTCTCTGACACTTTGTCAATGACAGTGTCTGTGTCCAAAGCAACAAGGACGTCTTTTTCAGTGGCCATCAACATGAAGGCTTCCAATTTGCTGGCAGACAGGCTGCTCCTCAGTCTGCTTTTGATATATTTCAGTCTTGAGAATGAAAAAAAACGAACTTTTTTTAACCTAGCCCCTTAGTAACAGTCCTGAAAGGAGCTAGGCTTACCAGTCAACTGGCTGGTAAATTATCCATTACCAATAGATTTTTGGCAGCCAGCCATTGGCTAGTAAATGGCTAGGGTTAATTTTGGACCATGGCCACACACAGCTAACGTTAGCCTGCTCCTCTTTTTCTTCGAAGATATAACGTTAAGTAGCCCAGCAGCAGCAACACTGCTAGGCTTGACCAGAATAGATAACGTCGTAATAGCGCTAGTGCTAATTGCCAAGCTAACGTGCTAACGTTAGCACTACTAGTACTGACGTTATCTGGCTGGCCTAGACAAACAGTGTTAACGCTAGCTAGCTCAAACGTAGCTAGCTACGACCCGATTTGCTTGGCAGGGAGGTGGGTAGCTAGATAATGCTAGCTAGCTGTACCTAGCTAATGCTAGCTGGCGCTAGCCAGCAGATAGCCGTCACCCATATTCATATTTAGCTATAGCTTTTTTAGCTTTCAGCTATATTTCCTTACCGTTTCAACTACACACTCCTCCTGCTCACTCTGTCCTTCCTCGGCCCTGTCATGTCTCTGTCCCTCCTCGGCTTCCCTGTCCTGCTCTCGGCCACCATGGCCACCAGCCACCTCTCCTTCAAGTTCGTGTTCAACATGGTGTTCTGAGGCTGTAGACGTTGAAGCAGCCCCTGGCGCAAACATATCAGTAATTTTTGCACATGTTGCAGCATCCGCCTCAAGACTTTTAATCTTTTTAGCTCGTAATTTCTCTGCACCCCCCTTGCGCTTTGGTTTACTATACTTGTCCTTATCCATCGTTCTCCATCCACTGACTTTTGGCTCTCTAACGGCCCACGCAAATGACACCTGAAACTAACAGAGGGAGGGGTGGGGCCTACATGTGATTGGGCCAGCCCAGTGTCAGTATAGAAAATGGACCAATGGGCCGCTGTCCCTGCTCTATGGGCCGTTCGTTAGCCCCCCCCAATTTTTTTTTTTTTTTTTTTGATCGGCCCACAAGTAGGTCCGGCCCACCGGGCATTTGCCCGGTACGCCACATGGCCAGTCCAGCCGTGGTACCGACCAACGTTCCAGACCAGATTTCTCCTCCGATTGTCGGGAGGGGTGAATCGGGGATAAATCGGCCCAAGAATCTTGTAGTGTGAGCTCGGCATTAGTTTGAGATCACCAATATTCCTGTCAGTGAGATGGTCTCACTGTATGGTCTGTATAATATTTGTCATGTCCATAATCTGCTACAAGCACATCTCCAGCGAACAGTCCACAAGGCCGCCGATCGCATCTCCCCGAAACCTTCCAACCAGCTCCCCCAAACTAGAACCCCGCGGATTCTGCGTGGCGGGAGAACGCGACGGACGACCTCAGCCAGACCTCCTCCAGCGTGCGTCGCGTACCGACCTCGGAAGGAGAAACAGCCTCTGGCGTTCCTCTGCAGCTTTGTCTCAGACTACTGTCCCGGCAGCGCGTTCCAGTCAGCGGTCTGTGTTTTATCTCCGGATCGATTGCGCTTCTCAGCTGTAGAGCAAGGCGATCAGCAGGCCCTCTCTACCTGTCTCCTCAAAATTAATTACAGACACCAAGACACAGGGAAACAAGAGAAGAGGAGAGGAGGGGAAATTAGCAACGGACAGAGGAGAGTGAGGAGAACGCATTAATATGTAACAGGGTTGTTCTAGGCTATCGGCAGCCCAGACACCTTTGAGATATTATTCTGACCAACGTGCGCGGAATACCGCAAAAAAAAACTTTTGTTCCCGACCTTGGGGAGTGCGGCACACCGAGTTGCGTTCAGTCGAGGTGCTGGGCTGCTCCAGGGCGTGTTCAAAACCGAGGTACTGAACAGGCACAACGGAGCGGGATGGGGTTTAAAGCGCCTGCTCCCTGGGACCATCGCAACGTGAGGATTATAGCATCACACAGGTGGGTTCTATCCCACTCCTAATAATAGACCCTCTCTCTCTCTCTCTCTCCTCCAGACCCACCACTCCCTCCTCTCTCTCTCTCTCTCTCTCTCCTCCGGATCCACCACTCCCTCCTCTCTCTCTCTCTCTCTCTCCTCCAGACCCACCACTCCCTCCTCTCTCTCTCTCTCTCTCTCTCCTCCAGACCCACCACTCCCTCTCTCTCTCTCTCTCCTCCAGACCCACCACTCCCTCTCTCTCTCTCTCCTCCAGACCCACCACTCCCTCCTCTCTCTCTCTCTCTCTCTCTCTCCTCCGGATCCACCACTCCCTCCTCTCTCTCTCTCTCTCTCCTCCAGACCCACCACTCCCTCCTCTCTCTCTCTCTCTCTCCTCCAGACCCACCACTCCCTCCTCTCTCTCTCTCTCTCTCTCCTACAGACCCACCACTCCCTCCTCTCTCTCTATCTCTCTCTCTCTCTCCTCCAGACCCACCACTCCCTCCTCTCTCTCTCTCTCTCTCTCTCTCTCCTCCAGACCCACCACCCCCTCCTCTCCCTTGGGTGCCCCCCCCCCCCCCTCCACCTATTGCGGAGGCCCCTCATGTTCTTCCGAGGGCATTACCATACCTTTGATGGCTCTCGCTCTCCACCCCCCTCTCACACACACACACACACACACACACACCTGAACGCCCATGCGGCCTGTTTTCAAACCTCTCTGTCCTAGTCAGCACTTAGGCACGTTCATGTAATAATTGCTTCAGATGGAATTAAAGCGGTTAAGGGTGCGAACTTTGAAATGGAAATTGTGACGAGTGGGGGAGGGGGGGGGAGGGGGGGGGAGGGGGGGGGAGGGGGCCCTGGGGGGGGGGGGGCCCTCGCCGGATCAGGTACCGCGCACCTCCGACTCTCCCTCGCTCCGACGGGCCGGGAGGAACTGAGCGGATCAGTGGAGAAGGGAGGAAGACAGGCGTGCCGTTAACATGCACTGACCCCGCCCTCGACCATACACACACACACACACACACCTACCCTTTTGTTGATTACCTTCATCGGCGATGCCGCGGGCGCGATGGCGTTATATTTACTCATCGTTAGATTCAGAGGAAATTGTGTCTGTCGCCAGCTTGGCAGCTCAGATTAGATGACAGAAAAGAGACGCAGACGCACAAAGAGAGAGAGAGAGAGAGAGAGAGGAGAAGAGGAGAGAGAGAGGAGAAGAGGAGGGAGGAGAAGAGGAGGGAGGAGAAGGAGAAAGAGAGAGCGACAGAGAGTAATGGAAGGATAAAGTTGCTGCACTGAATGCAGAGGGTTGCTGGGGGAGTAGAGAGCAGAGAAGTGAGAGAGAGAGGACGTCAAAAAACACACCAAATAACAGAGTGTGAATGATGAGAAATCATTACTCACAGCACCACCGGCAGATGGATGTAGAGATGGATTCAAATTACCTGTGCAATAATAGAGGCTGGGAAAAGCTCGGGGAGAATTTAGAACCAACGCTGAACATCTCCCCGGAAATGAGGACACTCCCCTTGACTCGTACCTTACGGGGAGGTGTGTGTGTGTGTGTGTGTGTGTGTGTGTGTGTGTGTGTGTGTGTGTGTGTGTGTGTGTGTGTGTGTGTGTGCGCCTGCACTAATGTATGTGTGTGTCTGTGCTTGTGTGTGTTTGTGAGTGTGTTTGTATGTGTGTAGGTTTGTGCCTGTGTGTGTGTGTGTGTGTGTGTGTGTGTGTGTGTGTCCAAGATAAAACGATAGACCAGGTGAGCTCCCCTGATAACTTTTGCTCCTACAGTCAAAACAAATGTGTCCTCCCTCCTCATTCATGCTGCTGTAATTAGAATAAGCATGTTAATTAAGCCACAAGCCACTCAATTATAGTCCTCCTTTTAGTGTTGACCTAAATCTGAGCTTGAACACGTCGAGCCATCAGAGGGAACAATAGCCCTGTAGATCTTTGAGTAATTAATAATTACAATGCTAATTCATCACTCGCCGTCAATCCTCCACAGTCGCCACTCAGCAGCCAACACGTATCCTTTTGACGAATCACGTGTCAGAATGAAGTGAAGTAATTTAAGGTCCGTCCTATCGGGTCGCGGCTTCTTACTCTACAACTGCGCGTGCGGCCCTCTACGAGGCAAGTGGCCCTCCTGACCTGGTTGTTGTTGTTGTTGTTGTTGTTGTTGTGTTCAAGGTGAAACAGCCAACACCCGCCAAGCGCTTGACTGTGTGATGGGAAAATTGGGATATTGTGTTTTTTGTGTTTGCAGGAAGTGGTTGAAGTATAATTTGTCAGACGACACGATAAATAATGGTTTACCATGACAATGAGATAGAAACAATTTACCAACTTGTGTGTGTGTGGGGGAGGGGGGGGGGGGGTGGGTACATGTTTGCTTGCTTGTGTGTTTGTATTATTATCTACTTGTGCAAGAAACCAAGAACACAGGATCACCGTATCAATCTTTGAGACTGATGGAGGAACGAGAACGATGTAGAGGAGGGTAGAGATGGATGGAGGGAGCATTTGAACTCGTTCATAATTAAGGTAAAGTCTTTGTCCTGCCTCCTTGCGAGAGGCAAACACATACACAAGCCTTTCTCACTGTGACAGCATTGGCTGATTAATTGGCCCCTAACCACACAGCTTTAGATCACACACACACACACACACACATGCATACACACGCACACACACATTCACAAACTAATACAGTTGTGCAGACGCACACATGCACGCACCCCCCCAAAAAAAAAAAGCACACACACACTGCCCCTAACCACACTGGTTTAAATCATAAAGTTAGGCCTCAGATACCCACTGATCTCTCTACAGGAATACTGTGACCTTGTTTGGCGTCATCAGTGGAGTACGAATATAGAATACACACACACACACACACACGCATGTGCACACACGCACGCACACACACAAACTAGTGCAGTACTCTCTGTTGGGCACACACACATATAGTATTCTTACATCATCCTTAGACATGCAATCTCCATAAGAAGCAAGATCATATCTGGGGGCAAGACGATATTATACATGTTCTTCATTTATAAGCCGACTTGTCCAAAACTGTGAGCTTTCCCTCCCTACGGCTACTTCAGATAGCTAACCCGCTTGGCTTTGGTTGTGGTGTGTCTGCCGAAGGCAGGATTGCTGCTACTCTATATTATGCTAGCTGGCCACGGGGCTGTGAGGAGACTTGACAATCAAACCGGCTGCGTCGCAGCTAAAATCTACACCGTATGCGGCACTGTTCATTTCACTACTCTAGTAGTCTATTGCTGACTTACGAACAACAACAATCACAAGGACTCAGGCAGGCAGGCTCTCTCTCTTTCTCTCTCTCTATCTCTCTCTCTCTCCCCCCCCCCTCTCTATCCATATATCGATAGAGGAATGTTCCATCTCTCTGTTCTCCAGTGTGGGCTGATACAGTCCTTTTGTTTCTCCGCCACTATATTTTGGCAGGGCCGGGGCCTGGTTATATATTGATGAAGGTATTGCCTGTGAAATATCTGGGCCCGTCCACTCATTATTGATCGTGCAGTTTGATAATACATAAAAGCCGGAGACTTGCGCGTGTCAGCTGTGCTCTAAAATAAATGCAACCATAGATTTCCAATTAAAGGTGGCTGCGGGTGTTATTAGTTAGCTCTAGAGGTAGTTGTCAGCTCTGGAATGGAGCTGGGAACTATAGCCAGGATGATAAGACTGTTGTGAGAGGTGTATTTATCTCCCCACCCCACCCCCCACCCTCCACACCCCACCCCCTCCTGAACCCAGACACGATTGCCAACCAGTACAGCCTCACAGCTAATAACAGAGGCAGAAAGCAATAGGAAATCTCTGTGTGTGTCACAGTGTAGATAAATGGTGCTAACATGTCGCCTGTTCTGCTTTGATCCCCAGATACCATTATTTAGATATTGTACGGCAGTGATTTATGCCGTGTACAGTTCTCTTTTAGATGATCAGTAAACATAATTCGATTTTTCACCAAAGTGTCGCACCCAGATGCTCACTGGTCTTTCGACCTAGCTTGTAGCTGATGGAATAACGCAGGTCAGAACCGGTCGGCACCTTTTTAACTGATCCCAATCAGTTTCAGTCCTACTGCCCGCCAGGGTTAACCCCCCCCCCCCCCCCCCCCCCCCCCCACACACACACACACACACACACACCGGTGAGAGCGATCCAGGGGAAGCATGTAAGCGTTTCACGTCTCTGATTGGTTCCAGCAGGGTCTTGCCATGTCCAGGTTCGTCACCGTCGGCTCAGGACATCGACGCTTGTCTTGTTACTACTGATGCTCTGTCCCAGTGGCTTATCAAACCTTGGAGTGGAGATAACACACACACACACACTCACATAAAGGAACACTAATTCAAGCATGCAAATACACTGATTAGTTTATTTGCATGCTTAAGCACTAAAAGTGCTTAATCCGTCAGGCCCAAGGTGAAAAGAGATGTATGTTCCGAATAAAATCTTGCTACATTAATCCTTGATTTGATCACAGCCAAAACCCAACTCTTAGACAAATGCATGCTGGATGCCCAACGGCAGCATATAAAGCCCAATCTCCAAAGACGATGCCTGCTGCATACGCAGCAAAACAAAACACTTTTACCTGCTGCCTGCATCAGATAACTCCAAAAGTAGTCTTTCTCTCTGGGTTGGCACTGATAAAGGTCCCATTGGGGCATCAATGTCAAGATTATCCAAAATATTACCATGAGCATGCATGAATGGTGTCAGCAGAGTGGAAAATGTTCTATCCATCTTCATTAATTTGTCTCTTTTCCTCCGCATTTACAAAGCTATCTCCATTGTTGATCCAGCGCGCATTGAATGAGCGATAAAAGTTTATTTCAAACGGCCTTCCAGGAGATCTGAAGCTGGTTGGGTGATGCTGCCTCTAAACATTAGCATTTTGACCCGCGAGTCAGTGACAGTAGGCTATGTAACGTCAAACCTAAAGTATGGTGAGCATCTCTCCTCAGTGCGCGTCTCGAGCGCTGGTTGTGAGTAGTCTCGAGCGTAGCCCTTCTCAGGAACTGTGAGTGCGCTGATGACGTAGCATCTGCTACCATAATCCTTTCTACCACCATAGGAAATTTTTACTTTTAAATACTGTAGCCGCGAAGTTGGCGGTGCTTGGCGCTCATATTTAAAAGTGTCAAATACACATTTCAAAGCCACTCACCAAAGCAGAAACGCCTATTCTAACAAACAATGGGTTTTGAAAGCTAGGCGCTACTGTTAAATGATCTTTTTATCTGTTTTTTGTCGCATGTGATTATTTTTCGAGATAGTTTTGAGGATTTCCGACCAGATGGGGCGCTGTCCGCTATGCGGAGTTGTATGGCAGTTGAAGAAGACTACCTCGAAAAAATAATGACGATGCCACAAAAAAACGGCTAAAAAGATCTTTTAACGGTAGACTTTTCTCCATTTGTTGATCCAGCTTGCATTGAATGAACAACAAAATGTTTCTTTTTCAAACTGCTTGCTGGCACGTTGGCTTTCGGCCTTCTGCTCCACTCCAAGTTGTATTTTTAGCATCTATTCGCCAGGAGAAAACAGAGTTGTGGGGTTGTTCCTACACGGTTCTGATTTCTTGATCTCAAAGGAGACAACCCAGCTCATATACAGTAGCGGTCGTTCTATTACCGTTATACCTGAAGTTGGCGTTCTCGCCCAAAAACATTTAATTGTAAATGAGCGTCGGGGCCGGGGGACACTTTTTCATTGAAAGTGAGGGGACAAAAAGTCCCGGGGCCCCCCTTATTCCGGCACGTATGACACACACACGCACACACCCACACCCACACACACACTATGAAAGTATTTTTATACTTAGTTTAAGGTAGATTTCAAAAGAGCACGCGAGTGTTCGATTCAAGCTGGTTTCAAACAGAGACAATAGATTTATTCTGAAATACGTTTTGCAAAAGCGGTCTCTAACACAGGAAGTGTTTCCATCAGTCAGAGCACTGACACTGAGTCAGGGAGAACCATTTATAGGATGGTACAGAGGATGTGAGTGATGTCACAGAT
>NC_140254.1:13907468-13934968 GCF_949987555.1 Borostomias antarcticus
GAGGCCGCCAGGTTTGATGTGACGATATTGCATCGGAAAGGAAGACCGAGCTCGCTCTTTCAGGTCAGAAATCCTGAGTGGGTATCTTGCCCAGAGACGACATCATCCTCATTATCCAACAGGGGTTCTAGACAAGAACAGGGTTTTATTTCCCGACACAGTGGTTGTTTCATAATGCGTGTATTCAGCATCGAATGAAGAGGCGTTTCTGTTTGATCTCGACGTCCTCCAAACATTTATCTCATTCGCCAACAGAATAGGCTACTGATGTATACTGTCATGTACACCCAGTTCCATTGTGTGATTGAACGAATGGACAATCTTTTTTACTGAACTCATGAAAAGGATAAGAACCAATCTATTTACCCACTCTGCAGGATAAAGGAGAACCAGGAAGAAGAGGTGATTCATTGCAGCATCTCCATCATAATCATCCAACGTCTCTGAAGAGAAGAGTTAACAAAATAGACATTATTCCCTGTCAACATTTGCAATGTAATCTGGAGACAACAGAGCTAATCTGTTGCATAAAAAACGATGGGTATGTATCGAAACCCCAGTTCTATGAGTGGAGCGAAGCCCCAAGGGGAAGCTCCTTATTGGCTTATCCAATCGAAGCGAGCTACGTTGACTGAAAAAAAAGATTCATACACATACCTGCGACCAATCAGAACAGATGCCCCACAGGGCAAACTCTTTATCGGCATAAGCGGAGCAACTCGAACGCACCATACACTCTTTGCTGAGCCCGTTAACAAAAACCGACCAGCCAGGTTGCAAAGCCAAGGCTCAAAGCCAAGGCCAGTACTTGGCACAACCCAAGTACTGGCCCTTACCCACACTCAGCATACTGAGGGCAGGGTAAGGCACGTGAGGGGACAGCCTTAACACGTCCAAGCCTCATCCAGACCCAAAAAACAGAGCCGACGCCTGTCACAGGCCTAAAGAAAGTTCAGAGTTGATGGATTTATATCTTTATATATTACTGTATTAACATTTGTGTAATTTGTATTTATGTACATTGTATTTGTATTTTTGTGCACCCCGCTCTCATGGGGCCCATATAGAGATACCTGATACCCAGGTAAACCACCTCCCTGGCCATTAGAGCTCTGTTCTCCCACTTAATAGCAATTCAGTGAGATGGCTCACCACCATGGCAGTATGCTTCAATGCCGGAACTGGTGACGGAGCCAAAAATCAGCCCGGGACGAGGATCAAAGTCGAGTTCCAGTGGCGGCGGGCCCATTCACACGAAGTGGCGCGGGTGTCCCACGTCGTTGTTGATGGCGCCGCGACCGCAGAGCTTCTCAGGCAGCGCTGGCCCCACAGGGACGCCACTGGCTCTGCGGTGAGTAGCTGGCCAGTCATCTTCATCTTTCTTCTTGCTTCAGTCGTTCGCGAGCTGAGCGTTTCTAGGAGCAGATGAATGGAGTTGGACCCCTTTTATGGTAGGGCGTCTGTTCTCATTGGTCGCAGGTGCGTGTATTAGGGCTGCACAATTAATCGTGAAATAATCGAAATCGCGATTATGACCTCCGCAATTAACTATTCGCAAAAGGCTGCAATTAATGTGATTAATAATTTTGCTTTGAATTGAGTGTGCTAGGACTACACGGACGAATCACAGGCGCTTATGCTGTCTGACCAATCACATGCATTCCCGCTGAGTGTGCTGTGCGCAGCAATTTCACTGAAGACAGATACAGTAGCAGTAGGTCAAGACAAGTGTCACAAGAGTACCCGCAGCCGTGAGTAGTGAAAAAATGAGCGAAAACGAGGTCAGTGAGTTGGTAGCAAGAAAGGGATCAACGTCCGTGATTTGGGAGAATTTTGGTTACGAAAAAGATGATGTCACTCAAGCCCAGCAGGTCATATGCAAACTGTGCAGAGCTAAAGTCAGTACTTTGAAATATTAATCGCAATTATTAATCACAATTACCATTTTGAAGCAAATAATCACAATTATTATCATTTGTCATAATCGTGCAGCCCTAGCGTGTATGATTCTTTTTTTCAGTCAACGTAGCTAGCTATGATTGGATAAGCCAATAAGGAGCTTGCCCCGTGTGGCAGAGCTCCACGAAATAGAACTGTTGTTTGCCGGTGCTAATGCTGTTAGCCCAGCATACAATCACTATGAAGGTCAATGTATTCACCTCAAATTTGACCGGTTGGTCATCCTGTCAAGTTGTCATGTCTCGTTATAGCGTGTCACGTCTCGCAGCCCGCTGCTCAACGACCTCTCTGTCTTTGTGAGTGCACAGCAGTGCAGTGAGGCTGAGGAACACGGTGCGGAGATGCAGAGTTTACAGCCCTTTGTTGGACAAATGGGATTTCAGAGATTAACGCCCTCTGCTGGGTAGATGGGATTTCAGGACTGACAAGTGAAGCCATTTACAGGGTCATGCTTGGACAGTTGAGAATCCGCACTAAAATCGATCATCGATCATCATCATTATTGTCATCATCATCATCATCATCATCATCATCATTGTGTTGCCTCTGGGTATGAAATGCGCTATACAAATAAAGCTTTGATTGATTGATTGATTGATTGATTGATTGATTGATCATCACCATCGTCATCAGTGCTTCACCACTAGCTTTTGAATCTCTTGCAGTGGCATGTTTCCCAGACACAGAGCTGTCACCGATTCTATGTATTTGTAGTTTCTTCCCAGTGTGTGTGTGTGTGTGTGTGTGTGTGTGTGTGTGTGTGTGTGTGCGCGTGCGTGCGTGTGTGTGTGTGAGTGTGTCTTTGTCTGTGTGTCTGTGTGTGTGTGTGTGCGTGTGTGTTTGTATCTGTATGTGTAAACTCTGTTGGCAGAAATCAAAGTCAATTATTGTTACGTGTGTGATGTTTGATGTTTTTCACAAAAGCTGTTGGCTGGATGTTAATTACATATGAGTGAAATTAAATGTGAGATCAAAAATGTATTATTTTTCTTCTTCTTCATCTTCTTCTTTTTCTTCTCTCTTTTTTTCTTTTTCTACTTCTTCTAGTGCTACTCGTCTAAATCGTCTAATGGAGGGGACTCCTCATGATGTACTGATTATCCAGTATGTATGATGTATTGATTATCCAGTATTTATGATGTATTGATTATCCAGTATGTATGATGTATTGATTATCCAGTTTTTATGATGTATTGATTATCCAGTATGTATGATGTATTGATTATCCAGTATGTACGCAGCCTGTACAGGCGCAACATGCTAAAGTCAAAAATGGGAAGGAAAACAACAAACAAGCAAACTTAACATTTTACAACGCTTTTAGTGGCACTCTGACAGTTGGCTCAGCAGTGCAACAGTTCCCTGAGCCTTGTTGAAAATGAAAATGTCATAGGTAGTGACACCCTTGCGGGTGATACGCAATATAACGCCTGAGGAGGAGCCAATAATACCGACGGTGAAAATTAAACTGTCACTCTCTTAACGGTGCCCCTGTCAGGAGTTTTCATGAATAACAATGACAGATAGCGTCGAGCGAGAGCCGTGAGATTTGATGGCCCCTAAGTAATGTGAGCGCAGTTTAAATATATCACTGCGTCTGCTGATACGCTGTCGTAAACTCTGCCGTCGATAAATCCGCCATCTCGCTGCAAAATCGGATCATGACACGATCGTGTGAGCAAAGAAGCCGCCCGCTAACGAAGCGGGTCCTCAAATGGACTGCTGAAAGCTTGCGGACACTTTGATTATGGGGATGCGCCAGGTCCACCTGAAAGGGGTTGAGCGGGTCAGTTGTAAGCGTCTCGGCCTCCTGGCTCAAACCGCCAGCAGAGGCCGGGCCTCACACACCCACCGGTAGAACCATCCGGACCGCGGGGGGAGTCTGCTGGCGTGCCCGGCTCTCACACCTATCACGCGGAGAGGGAGCAGGAACACACTCTCCCATGGTGAAGTATTACAGTATGCGCGCACACACACACACACACCTAAAAGTTGCTGCATGCTGGTTTCAAACCTTCCTCATAGTCCTCTGATAAACACGTTTTTGTGTTGTGCTGCTAGAGGTAGACACACACACAGACACACACCATGATGCAAGTCCCTGTCAGCATTTTAATTGCTGATTACAGAGTTCAAAGGCTTAGATGGAGATGAGGGCGGATGCATGTGTGTGTGTGTGTGTGTGTGTGTGTGTGTGTGTGTGTGTGTGTGTGTGTGTGTGTGTGTGTGTGTGTGTGTGTGTGTGTGCGCGCGCATGTCAGGAGGTCAGCAGAAGGCGGAGGGGGCGGCCGTGTTTTCACGGGGGGCAGACTGGAGCAGAGCGGCCAATGGCGCGGAGGGAAGGGTCTGAGGAACATCCTGTTTTCCCGCTATCTCCCGCTTGATCTCCGCCCACCTCCCCTTTCACACGCAAATGGAGGGCAGTCCGGGGGGGCGAGCTTGTCCGTCCTCCCGTTTCTCACTCAGAGGCCTGATGAATCAAGATGCAGTTCAAAATGTCCGCCCACCCTCAACGTGTGCCGCGGATCGTGACGGATACGTGTGCGGAGATGGGGGGGCGGACGCAGATGAAGACCGGCCGGTGGTGATGGGTCCCGGGTTTAAGGGCACCATCAGCAAACAGCTCCCCACTGCGATGCTGAAAGGCACACAACAAACTGCCCCCATTTGAGATAATCGTTAGCTCGTCCAGTGCTTAGGCTGCATGCGTGTGTGTGTGTTTGTGTGTGCGTGCGTACGTGTTTGTGTGCGTGTGTGCTTTGGTTAGGAGATGAAATGTGCTGTCGATGATTTGAGTTGAAGAAGGTTGATGCGCCACGTAAGAACCAGGTAGATAAAGGGGGATGTCTCGCCATGCTAGAACGTTCTGCTAAGTCGTTTAGCATGCGCTTGTGTTGTGGGATGGCTTTTTTATTGCATATTATATTTTCCTATATGTCTTCTTTTAGGTGTTATTTATTCTGTGTATTTGTATAGTACTAGGCTATGTTAGGCCTATTTTTATGCAGGGCTCACTGGTAAAAGAGTCTCAATGTAGCTCCCTGTCAAAATAAAGACATACACTGTCCGTGATATATGAAGGTTATAGGTTTACAATACTCCAATTTAAGGTAGACAGCAACAAATCAAATCAAACTTTATTTGTATAGTGCATTTCAGACACAACTCCTTACAGAGAGCAATGGGGGGTGGGCATAGGAGCAATGGGGGGGGGGGGGGGCATAGGTCCCCGCCCTACATATTCCAGAGGGAAACAATAAAACAGTTTCACCCGGGGACCAGAAAAGTGAGCTGTAAAAATTCTTCCCTGACCTCTCTCAACGACACAATCGAGCAAGCTCCTGGAAAACATTTGTCTATTTGGCTAAGAACATTTACAGAGCAGTTAACATGGGCTAAATACTTCAACATGGCTGAACTCATATGGGGACAGTAAATTGTCCAATGAGATGTGGTGTAGGAAAAGTGCAGGACTCACACTTTGGACTGAGCACTTTCATCTGAAACACTCAACATGGTGTCTGATGAGAGCCACTCAGGAAATGCGATAATTGTTAAGGTGGGGAAGTGGAATCATAAATACAGTAGGACCCCACTCATCCGAACTTCAGAGATCCGAACCTCCCGGTCTACCGGACAGGCTTAAAAAAAACTTTTTTTTTTTTTTGAGCCTGCTATCTGGTTACTGGTGGGATTTTCATTACAGTACTGTACTTGCATTTAAATCTGTCATAATAAACATGTACTGTATTGTTGACCTTGGTGTCTTTTATTATTGTCCTTATTCAGCTCTGCGTTGTGTTTTGATTTCAATAAAAGATGGCCCCCAATCTGTATTCCAAATGAATCTCTCCAACACGGGATTTGTGTGACAATCAACAGCTGTTTTATTACAGAAGGTTATAGCATACAAAAGACGATGGCATATAGTCTAGTGTTCAGCTGACTTATCTGAATGGCTGTCTGGCCCAAATCAAAGCATCTGAGCTCGAGCACGGTTCTTATGGTGTCATAGAAATTGTAGTTTCACCACCTCACCACCTCCCTCAACCTTTCACATAGCTGTGCTAATCTAATTTATGACAGGATGACCTCTCCAGGAGGTCGAGACACCTAGACATTGTCTGCTCCAGAATAACCATTCATTGTTCCATTGTCTATATTCAAAGTGTACCGCGCTTTCTCTGTAACTCTTGACCATTGTTGATGATGCCTGCCATTTAATATGACGTGTACAGATGGGTTAGCCAATCACATCCATGGAAGCGTCATACCTGTGTATTGCTTGAATATAAGGCGGCGCAAGACAAGCCTACTGCACTTCTGCTGGATGCCTTCTCACGTGCGTTATCCTGGAAGTCCTTGCGCTCGTATGTTTTCTCAATAAACCAGACTAAACTTCTTTGAGCGAACCTTGGCAAATCTTTTTACTTTCGATCAGATTTAATTCCACTAAAATGGTTCGGGGGCGTTCCACCCCCCCTTCCCCGATCAGACTGGTCTGGTCTCTCATGCAGTTTTCTGGCCTTGTAGCGAGATAACCGGCCGATGGTTCGGCGCCCAGGTCTCTATCTCTAACCACAACAATTGCTGTTGTCCACAGAATGTACCAACCATGGAATGCCACCCTTATCTCATAAGTCTAGGGAAGGGAGCCACAGTTTCTTACAGAAACTCCAGCTACAGCCACACTCAGGGGCTAGCTAACAGGATCAGGTTAAACCTGCATAACTACATTTCTCTGAAAATGCTGCTATTTTCCTCAACTAGATTATACATGAACACTCAGAATCATAATGATCAAGAGAAATGTTGACTTCCTAAACCTGAACAGCCATTATACAGAAAGAAAAAGAGGCAAACATGGAAACATGTCTTAGCTAAAACAGGTTACTGTCCAAACCATAACATAATCATACCTTCCTCTAGCATGATTACAATTCTAAAGCAAAGCAAAAATCTTTATCTTTCAGATCACTTCATGTATTGCTGTGTGAATTTCTGCTGTAAAAGGAAAATTACTCCAAATTCGAGCATCCCCGACCCAGAGATAAAAAAAACCTTTTTAACAAAATACACTTCACAATACCCCTGTCTCCGTTTTAATGAGTATATCTCAAGTGCAACCTGGAGTTTTATTCACAGTATGACCCACACACTTCACATCAGCTTCCCTCTCCCTAACCAGCAAGCTGTGAATGGAGGATGAAAAAGTTAGTGTATGTGGGTGAAGGTTCAAGTGTCCCGTCTTGGTTGTCGACGTCTCCACCCGGAGTAGTTTAGTCTTCCCTGCTGAACTCGTTGGGGAGAAGGGAGAGTTTAACATGTTTTTTGAACGATTTTTCAAGGTGCCCACCCACATTCATTGTATGACCAAAACGGTGGTAGAGCAATTATCAGACCTTCTCAAAAGTGCTTTCAATGCCCGGGCTTTTAGGAGAAGTACTCTGGAAATACTTGTACTGTACTTAACGCAATGTGTCGAAAGGCTGCCGCCAGGTAAGCACAACAGGAAACTAACTTGTCTCTCAACAAGCTGAACAGAAAAAAATAACAAAAAACACCTTCTCCATTCTCCTCTCTCCTTGTTATCCATCTCTGTCCGTGACTATGCGGTACGGGTTTGTGCGTAAGCGCTCTGATTCTGCGGCTGCCTTTGCCCCGTGTCATGTTCTGCACACCGTTAGCGAGCTGCACATGTTTGCTCTGTGACACAGGCCGTGTTTGACAAACCCACTAGGACAAGTCGTCTAACACACACCCCAAACCTGACGCTGCCAGAGCTCGCAGAGTGCTGCGGCGGCGAGATGTGTTTGCTCTGCCCCCCCCCGCTCCCCCCTTTCCCTCCGTCAGTGTGTTTGCTCTTCTCCCTCCTCTCCTCCTCTCCGTGTTTGCGCTCCATCTCCCTCTCCTCCTTTCACCGTCTTCTATCAACCTTGCTCATCTCTCTCTTTTTTCTTTCCTGTCCATCTATTTGACCCCTTCCCCCCACAAACACACACACACTTCCCCTTCCATAAATGTCTATGCCCTGCTTTACACATCCTTGTATTCCCTCAATCTCAAACATGTTTTCCCTCATGGTTATCAGAATATATTTGCTCTGCCTCCTCCTCTCATCTCTCCTCCCCTCCTCCCCACCTCTCCTCTACTCTCCTCCTCTCCTGTCCCTTCCTTTGGATCGTGTTTGTATCTTCGCTCATCCCCATCCCTCTCTCTACTCAGCATGCTAGCTCTCCTTTCTCTCTCTCTCTCTCTCTCTCTCTCTCTCCATGTCTCTCCATCCCTGCCTCGTCTTCTCCTCCTAATGATGCCACGTGTCAGAGGGAAGTCCTCAGGATATGAGAAGATATCAGCTGTCTCCAGAGGACACTCAGAGATGCAGCTGCCATCCCCCCGGAACATTCCGGTCTGCTGTTTCCCTCCTGACATGACAAGTGGCGCTCAGCGCCATTACGTATGCGAGAGGCTAGGACTCTCATGAATGGCGATTATGGACTGGGGATAATGGCGCCAGTGCGTCTTCTTTCATGGTGGTCTCATGCGGTGATAATCGCGGTCGTTATAGGGGTCTCGTATCACTGTTAGGGAATATTGACTACTGGCTAATCACAGGTCAGACTTATTACCGCTATACTGCTGTGTTTTAAATGACCTGAATTAATGCCCAGCTGTTCACCTAAAAAAAAAAAAAAACTGTTTATGGATGGCTGTGGTTTCAATAGAGCCATACATTATATTTCTTTTCGAATTGAGTAGTAACATTTTATGACCAACAATGAAAGTTTTATATATATATATATATATTTGTTTTAAACTGTAGGACTAGGATCATGCCTACTGTATGTTTTGTACAGTTAGTGACAATGGCATTGGCTGAAAAAGCAGCTGGCTTAAAGCAGACATAGCAACTGAGAAGCTGTAAGACCCTAGCCTGGTATGACCATCCCGATCTAGCGAGCTCACTGCTTCACTCCGCAATATAGGTCTGGCCTAGAGCGATTATGTGGGAGGGGGTACTTGCCTTGACAGACAAACACCTTCAGCCAATCAGCGTTCAGCAAACTTTTGCCAAATCCAGTCGGAAGAACGGCAGAAACATATTTTCCACCGAGAAACTCCACTAGTGCATACTCTTGTTCTTGTTTAAGTGTTGTAATTCAGTCTATTTCTCCAATAACTGCACTTATATGTTTGTTTAGCCAGCGGCAGGGACACGAACCAATCAGGGGCTGCTTTCCACTGTGGGGTGGGACAGCAGTTAAAACACAGTCCCTTATTGGCCCGGTATGGTCTGGATTTTGGGATAATCGCTCTTGAGGAGGCGAAGGCCGGACCGTTGTGCGTTAGTGAAACAGAATGTGAGCTCGCGAGAACGGGATGGTCGTACCAGGCTAGTAAGACCCATCTCCCGGTAACTAGGATTTTATAGACCAACTGTATGCAAAAGACAGGCTAATTCAACATCACTACAATTATTGGAAGGGGGCAATTTGAAAGGGGGCATACAGTACACCACTCTATATCATTCAATTGCAAATCAACAATCTGTTTTTGTTTTTTTGGCCAAAATGTTCATCAAAGTTCAATATTCCAATATTGTCTCTTCAGGGGGGGATGGCACAGACCCCTACTGACCAGGTCTCTCTTGAAAAGAAGATGAGATTCACTGTACCTGTCTAAATAAAGACTATAGAGGTACTGTGATGGAGGAACTGACAGATTGATGGGGACAAAGGGCCTGTGAAGGGTGTCATTTTTCCGTCTGGTGTCATTTTTCAGCGGCTCTGCCCGTGCCTTACACACTGGGCTGGGCAATGAAGAAGGTGTGAAACTGGACATCTTTCGTGTGACTTGCGGTAATGAGGTTTTGCCCCCCTCCACCATGTCACTCCTGGTCCTCTCCACCATGTCACTCCTGGTCCCCAGCCTGAGGCCTCCAGAGGCTCAGAGGAGCTGGTAATGCCGTCCGGCAGGCAGGCTAAGGGGCACTGGAGAGGCCGCAGCATCCCCCCGGAGACGGCTAACGTCTTCATGTCGGTAGTAGGACTGAAGTGGGAGATTATGTATTTAGGCTGAAGATAAAGAGCACAATGTGGCGGTTAGAGGGAGACGGAGAGAGACGTTATTTAAAATAAAAAAGATCTGAATTCACCCAGCGGTAACTCTAAGAGAGAACTCTCTCTTAACGAGAGGAGACGCGTCGGAGTCCTGTCGAGCAGCCCGACATGTCCCAAGTCGTAAACCTCACTGCCCCGTCGTCATGGAAACCGATCTCATTAAGCGCCCGTTTCCGGACACTTCCTGTGGCTGATGTAATTCTGTGGCGATAAGCGCCCTTCGCAGTTCCCTAAATAACGCTTAAATCCTTCAGACAAACAGTAATGGCTCTCCATACCCCCGCTGTCACATCCGCTTCGGGCGGGGGCTGGCGTCGTGGCTTCCTGGCGGAAATTCCCAACGGTCGTCTGTCTCAACCCCCCCCGCCTCCCGGCCCCTCCAGGTGCACAAGCCAAGGTAGAAAAACCAACTATGTCATCCTAGGGAATTAGGGGCACTCGGAACCGGTCTAATTTTGAGGAATTTCGACCTGTCTGTTTTGATTTCTCCAAATGGGGTTCCTAACCAGCTCAGTCGGGTGTTTCTGGACAAGTGACAGCCCTAGTCGGAGCCAATTGGGCCCACTCATAGTTTGCATGTCGGAATATAAAGGCCCTCTGGCATGTGATTTGGATGGGGAACACTGGTGCGCTTGAGCAAATGTGCTCTATTACCGCAGGTTAATTTAGATGTTCTCTGCGTGGCAGGGGTTGCGATGCTCCCCATACTGAGCAGATCGGGGCTCCGCTACATGGGTGTCATGGCTGGTTAGTGGGCCCTTTCCTAGTAGGTGGTATAGATTTGCATAAACATAAGGTATCACATCTCTCTGACAAGCAGGTGGATGATTTGATTAAGTGTCTCCCCCGGGGCTGGTTCCACCACGATTTCATGGCAGGCAGACCTGGCTCTGCTGGAACAAATTGGAATTAATGATAATATTGCCATACCGAATCTAGGACCAGGGGGTTAGGAGAGAAACCGTTCCTCTGTGAGTGTTTGCTTGAGTGTATGTGCACTTTATATTTATATTAGAGCTCAGCGGCCAACTATTACAGCAATAAGAGACCCACCCATTTTTAATATCCATTAGGTCGATAACCCGAACGTGATAGTTTCCACACGACGGGAGAGGGTGGGGCCTCTTACTCCAACTTGTCAGCCTGCCTGCCTCCTAAATGCAGACATCCAGAAGACCATCTCTTCAGGAGTCAATTTGCCTCCCCTGTTCTGATGGAGACCATTACCATGCCAGCGGGATTTGATGGCTAATATAATAACGCCTGGCAGCCCAATCTCGGCCTCTATCTGGTCTGTTCCAAACAAGCCGGAATGGAGGTTCAGTTAAACTCGGTACACTCACCCATACAAATGTGATTCTCAATGACAATGACATCTATAACAATGCAAACATGTAGGCCTATAGTGACTACTTAAGGCAATTATCCCCAATTAAACAGTACGACAGATCTGAGGGTTATTTGCAGCAGCCAATTTGTGTATTTTCCGAGATATCATGCATTTCACATACCCTTTCTCAAAACATTCTGTAGGCCTATAGAAGCTGCGTGTTTGAACGGATGTTGCGGGATAGCCAAGCACATATTAGAACATCTGTGCCAAGTCCCGGCATATCCAAGGCCCCGTGCGTCATGGCCTACTATAATCCAGCTATATCAGTGCCTGTATCGAGGTCTTGTAAATATATGGGGTCTATGGATGGGTTTCATGTGATTCTATAAAGCGTAATTATAGCTACACACATGACAATTTGGCAAATTAATAATCTAACTTGCTCCCAATTGTGTTCTTACAACATGGAGACGCATCACCTCCATGCGCTGTTTTGCGCACAGCCAATTCTACCAAAGCGGCGTGTGAGCATTGGGATGACATGCGTTTTTAGGCCCACATTCCTTGCATGCCTGCTACATGACAATCATGTGGCAATATGAGGATATATGATGATGTACAATATAGCCAAATGTAGCCTACAGTTGCCTCAAGTAGGACATTTCCATTCACCGTTGCTCAACATCATTGTAATTGCGGCTTGCCTCAGTGGTCATTCGGGTTTACATAAAAGCCTAATCAAATATAGGCTATAAATACATAAATACATTAATGAATGAATAGGTGGATAATTAAACATACAAATAATTAACTTAATAAATTATTAACTGAATAAATATACTTCAACGCCGAATGCAACATTTGTTTGGTGCGGTATAGGTCTTATTATAGTTGTAGGCCATCGACATACGGAATCATTACTATGATAAGCCTAGGCTCGTGTCGTGTTGTGTTATCAACGTAATGTGGCTTTTATTCATAGGCTACTGCCAGTGATGCTTCATGGGATAGCCTATAAATGAATAGGCCTACAACATAACATTATATTATGACACAAATGGGTCAATTCACAGACACATCCAAAGCAATGCAGACATTATTTAGTGATTAGGCTACGGTGGCGATTGATTCCGTTTAAACTGTGTGACAGACACATTAGAGGCTACACACCCTTCACTTGACACCCTCGTTTGCCACGACCCCAACAGTAAAGGGTCCATTTCTTTCCTTTATTCAACTCTGCAAGCCCATGTTGAGGTGTCTGATGATAAACTAAGAAATGCTTTGGTGGGAGAACTCAGTACTGAAATTACAGATGACATATGGAATGACATTCTCACTAAGATTTATATCATTATAACACCTCCATAAATGCTAGACACCGTCTTATACAATTAAAGATTGTCCATAGGCTCCATTATACAAAACTAAGACCACATTCTTTCTATCCTAACGTTTCTCCTATACTGCATGTGACTAGTGCAAACAGGACACAGGTACGCTAGCTCATCAGCTATGGCTGTGCCAAAAGCTTCTCTCTTTCTGGTCCCTTACTGTATATTCGACTATATATCGAAGCATACAGTAAAACAATAACACCAGATCCTTTCCTTGCAGTCTTTGGGTTATCTGTGAACTATGTAATAGATGAGCACATTGTTCAGGCCATCTCCATTTGCAGTCTGCTAGCAAAACGCCTCATTCTACAACAGTGGAAATGGAAAAAAAAGTCCAGCCCTACATCCCATCAATGGCTGAGGGAGCTAGGTAATGTTATTCACATGGAGGGTCTCCGATACCAATTGGCCAACAGAGAAAAGGTTTAACTACCATTAATGTTATGGAAGCTGCTGCTACTTGTGAGCTCATGACCTAACTGGCCATCATGGTAAATGGACTGCACTTATATAGCACAAAGTGCTTTACAATGGCGTCTCATTCACCCATTCACACACACATTCACACACCAATGGCGGCAGCTGCCATGCAAGGTGATAGTCTGCTCATTGGGAGCAATTTGGGGTTCAGTGACTTGCCCAAGGACACTTCGACATGTGGACAGGAGGAGGCGGGATTCTGAACCGCCGACTCTACGATAATTGGACGACCCGCTCTACCACTGAGCCACAACCGCACCTTATCACAGTCTTATTGTGCTGGATTACCATTGGAAGCATCGGAACTGATATATCCAGGTGACAAAAACTATCTTTATTTATCAGACATTATTTCATGGTATTTCAGTTCACAGCTATTTCAGAGGCATGGCTAGCTAATTCCCTCCTACTAACCAGTCCTTAAGAGAAACAAGCCAGCCCCGCCCAAAGCCAGGCTGGACCTGGCCTGTTTTTTTTTCTCCAAACATCACCATACACGATGGAATCAAAGATTATTATCATCTATTTACATGTTTATCTATCTATTTACATCGACTGTCTAATCAGAGACAGCTGTGGGCTGCTTCTCTCATACTCAAATCGTATCACCCTTTACCAATTACCTCTGGCAGTAGTTAATATGTTCTATAGTTCCTAATGTATTTCAAACACTGACATTTAACTATCCTCCCCCCCCCGTGCTCTCCTGCAGAGTCTTGCTTGCAGACCTTTCTTCAATAATGCAGGCCGACAGCGTTTCAATTTCATATGATTTTTTTTTAAAGTTCAATAAATGTTTCTTGTTCACCAGCCGTACCTAATGCCTCACATTATTATTTGATGCCCTAGGGTTTGATACAATTTTAAACGTTTTTTTTTTTACAGGGTTATAACACTATATTATTGTACTTTATATTAGCGTCTAACCTAATTGACTAAAGACCAACCCCTTAATTTTCACGGATAACTTGGCAGTGAGATCCTTTGTGGTCAGTCTTTGACATATTGCTTTTGCCTATCTGTTCTGGGAATCATTTCCCAAATTAATTTGATTATAATTTCACATTTAGTCTTCCTCTATAGGTTTTCATGATAACATTGAAGCCGCATGCACGTACGCACAGACACACTCTGCTTCTATTACCAGTGTTTCCCCTGTGGTTGGTGGGCTGGCTGGCTGGCTGGAGCCTTGGCCTGGGGCAGGTCAACATGGTGAGTAATGGTGCCTAAACAGGAAACATGAAAACAAGACATGAAAAACAACTTTCACAATTAATGTATGACACAGGGGCAAACACTTAATGCTAGGAGCCACAATGACCCCAGAACACCACAACAACAAGCCACACATAATCTGTTCAATTATCCAGAATATCTGAGGAGTGTGTGGTGGTCTTAACCTAGGGCTCCACTCAGCATGCAGGGCTGATCAGGGATGACATGTGGTCATGTCTGTGTGTGTGCGTGTGTGTGTGCTTGTGTGTGTGTTTGTTTGTGCTTGTGTGTGTGTGTGTGTGTGCGTGTGTGTGTGTGTGTGTGTGTGTGGTGTGTGCATGACTGTAATTGCGTGTGGTATTGTGTGTGTGTGTGTGTGTGTTTGTGCGAACGTGCATGCATGCGTGTGTGCATGCGTGTGAGCATGACTAATTATGTGTGGTGCTGTGCAATTCACATGAGTGGCTGAGAGTATATACATGTAATGTAGTTGGATGAACAAATCTGTTTAATTGTTTTACTCTAATGTTTACAGTATATGGTAGAAAATAAAGAAATCTGTTGTCACCAGTATTTAACTTGAACTGAAATAGGTGAAATAGTGCTCACTCTGGTTCTGCATAGACGCACTTCTAACTTTGACACCTTAGTGGCGCTAGAGAGTTTGAGGTGTCGACATAGACTTGGTGACAGGGGTCATGGGACCGTCCCTAATGAGTGTGCCAAATGTGGTTTTGATACATCAAAACATTACTGAGATAGAATCCTACTTCCAGTGAGCTGTTATGTTTACTCACCCAAAATCTGACAGTAGAAACTGTGAGCTGAAGCGATAGACGATTGAGGTGGCGGTAATCTCTCCTATGCGCAGCTCCTGTCCAAATCAAACACTGATTAGCATGCATTACATTATCGTTCAGCGACATGGTAGTTGGACATCTTACTGTTCCCTGTAATTCCTATCCAGGTGTGTGGGGAAAGTGTGTGTGGGGGGGGCATTGCTACAGTGTGAAATTAAATGGAATTTCACTCCCTCCCACAGCTGTTCATCAGTCTTAAAGGAGAATGCTTGTTTTTGCAACCTGGACAATATTTACGGCATATTATAAGACGTTTCACTCACCGAGATAACTTTGGTGTAATTCGGAGGCCTGTAGAAGAAATTTAAAATCCAGCGTGAGCCAAGTATATCCATGTAATGGCGGCGGACGGGGCACTATTTTCTGCCGCGAAACGGTTGTTTTCATCAATCTGTCTTTATCAATCGCTAGTTGTGCTTACATAGAGCGTAGGCCTGTTGTGGTTTTTCACATGCCTCTGTAATATGCTTGATGATTGATGAAAACAACTGTTTCGCGGCAGAAAATAGTTTTTTTAGAAGCTGCATTCTCAGTGCCCCGTCCGCCGCCATTACATGGATATACTTGGCTCACGCTGGATTTTAAATTTCTTCTACAGGCCTCCGAATTACACCAAAGTTATCTCGGTGAGTGAAACGTCTTATAATATGCCGTAAGTAAGGTCCAGGTTGTCAAAAACGAGCATTCTCCTTTAACAGTTCAAGTCCCCAAGCCCCGCCTCCCTCTCTTCACTTTGCCTTCCTCCCCACTTCCTCCCGCCCTCCTTGTCCGCGGGCTGTCCCTCGCTGCCGGGAGTTCTCTGTTTCTCGCCCTGTCGGGCTGAAGGGTAGCTTCGTATATGCAGTGAGGCCCCTCGGATTACATCCATACATTAACCTCGCCGTGCCCCGCGGCACACAGCCTGCCCCTGTGAAATCTAGAAATTGCGGTAACCGCTCCGTTCAGAACGACTGCAGGGAGAGAGGGAGGCCGAGAGAGAGAGAGAGAGAGAGAGAGAGAGAGAGAAAGAAAGAGAGAAGAGTGTTGAAAAGAAAGAAAGAAGGGAGCCAAGAAGGAATCCAACTCCAGTCAGGGTGCACATATTGTAGAGAGCCAAGATTAAAAAAAAAACAATAAAAAAATCTTTCTTTTCCAGTCAGGGTCCATGTTTAATTTAAAGGATCTTGGCCGCAGGTGATGGTAGCGGGGTGCTATCAACATCGCACCACGGTTCGCTGCCGGCTCTGAGGCCACGCAGGAATAGAAGTAAATACTGAAACATTTAGAGTGTGAGGATCGCAGAACAGAGGGCGAGCGGACCGTTTGTGAGGCGCTCCGTTGGACGTTTGATGCGAGACGGACGTAGAAAACTGACAGTATCGGTCGAACGACCAGAGTATGGGAGGTCTTCCGGTCGAAGGGGGGGAGGACGGTTTGGGATGTGGATGCAGGTTTCGAAGGTTAGTCTGAGTGTGTGTACTACAGTGTGGCACTCAGCAGTGCAGTCCCAGATAGGAAGTGGATCTGGGCCATATATGGGCCGGAACTAAGCCACAAGGGCCAGATCTGGCCTGTATATGGCCCAGATCCGCTTGCTATCTGGGGTAGCTCTGTACTTCAGGACTGTCGGTTGAAACAGTGATGCTTCTGCTGCCAGCATACAGTAACTAAAACTAAACACTGACGTTACCCCGGAATCATGCTCTCTCCCTCTCTCTCTTCTCTCTCTCTTCTCTCGCTGTCTCCCTCTCTCTCTCTCTGTCTCTCTCTCTCTCTCTCTCTCTCCAAACACAATGCTTCTGTACTGTTACAGACCAGACCTTTTCCAAGAAATACTATTACTATTTCAGCACAGGTGATGTGCATCCACTGTGTGTGTGTGTGTGTGTGTGTGTGAGAGAGAGAGTGTGTGTGTGTGTGTGTGTGTGTGTGTGTGTGTTTGTGTGGGTTTGAGGTATTACTATCTTCCTTGTGGACTCCTAGGATAGGTTGATGTTTTTGGAATCTGTGGTGTGTGTATGTGTGTAAGAGAGAGAGAGAAAGAGAGAGTATGTGTGTGTGTGTGTGTGTGTGTGTGTGTGTGTGTGTGTGTGTGTGTGTGTGTGTAGCTAATACAGGGAGCGCGTCATTCTGAAGCCTTAACGCAGGCGACCTCATTCTGTCACAATGCCAGCGCGTCGGCCCTGTGAGCACCTCCCGTCAGCTGACTCACTCACACACACACACACACACACACACACACACACACACACACACACACACACACACCACCTCTGACACCATGGCACCTCTAACATTGTACCTCTTAACACTAGAAGCGCCAAGCATTTGAAACTTACCAGCATCGCCGTGGAGTGGGTCAAATGCCCCCACAGTCTTTAGAATGGGAGGCTATTACTGACACATAATGACCGCTAGATGGCACTTGTGTGTGTGTGTGACAGCCAATGCGGCTTTATAGCCTATCGGTATTATCAAAGCATATCACTGATAACACTTGAAAAATAAGAACACATTGGCACAGTATGATGTAGGCCTATTCACCTATTGAGCAATTTATGGATGGATTTAGGGATGAATTCTATATTTACTCAGGCCCGGTCGGATTTCTGGCCAAGCCCCTGGTGTAGGCTTGTATTGCAGTTTTACCACATTAGTTATTATTTTCGGTATTGAGCTGAAAGGCATTTTTCTTAACATGTATTATGATATATATTATACTAAATAAATATATAATATTTGGTGGGTTTTTATCACATTGGGGGGATTTGGAGCACTCATTGGGGCTGGAGCACCAATCTGGCAATCCGGCTTGTTTACATCCGGACATGAAGTATGTAGCAGGGCAGTATGCCTAGTTGCATCAACACTGCTGGAAAGCCATAAGAAGAAGTGATTGAATACATTTTCCGCATGTTTGTCTTATTCTATTTGACATGTTCCTTTGCCTCATTTAGCACCAGCTGCAACAATCTCCTCTAAATCCGTTCTCTCCATTAGCAGGGCTAACGTTGCACTCAGTAGCTGGTGCTTATTAGCTACAGTAGGTTTGGTAAAAAGCTTGTGCAGTGGAGGGGTTCTTTTGGGGGAATTATTGGATTATGCAAGCTAACGTTAGTTCCCAAGCTTGTTTGATAACTATTCGATGCAGTCTGCCAGGCTAGTGCCTGTCGCCGTCATGAATGAGACGGCCCTTATAGACGGCCCCCAGCTTTTGTTAGCTTTTAACTTCAAATTAACGTTGTTTTGGGGGCAACTCTAAAAATAATATAATACGTCATGCATAGCTAGCGAGAGATATTGCCCCCCGCATCATTTAACAACCTGTATTGTTCGACTTTGCAACTGCTTGCTTGCTAGCTAGCTTAGCTAGCCTAACGTTGGGTGTATGAAGCTGGATTGTGGTCAATTGCACCCCCCTCATCCCACGATGGAGGCTACCAACTGGGCTTGGGACTCTGCCTCTCATCGCTAACTGGCAACTGGCCCGGTTGAGCTAATAGGTAACATTAGCTAGTATTTTATAGTATTTATTGACATCATCGACTTTTCGACGTTTGCGTGGTCAAGTTCAGGTTTACCTTAACGTTAGCTAGCTAGCGCTAGTTAGCACTGGCTATCTCTTGTCAACATATTTGGGCATCATTACATACACATAGTAGATTGTGCATAACCGTTTGTATTATTTTGATTACAACGTACAAATTTACTTTACATTGCCCTAAAGTTATCTTTGTCGTCGTACCCATGTGGGCTGCCATCTTGTTTAGAGGGCTGTGTGACGTCAGAGTGCAACTGGGAGTACATCGATCTGGTACGAGTTCACGGGTGGGAAGTTACGGGTTTGACTGCCATTCCAGTGCATTCGCTTTTGCCACCCACCTCCCTGGAAGAGATCAAAGCCACCGTGAGTGGGGAACTAAGGGGGCTCAAAGAGGTGGACTTTGCCAAGTGCTTCCATAGGTGGCAAAAGCGAATGCAGAAGTGCATTCCCTACTAACACAGTGGGTTGCAGCAACGTTGCACATAAATGAAGTCTCCGATGTACTTCAGGCAAGGCACGAACTTCAAGGCCGGGCTAATCGGCAGAGGTTAATCAGTCACACCCCGTAATGACGTACCCACCAGCTGACTGTCAGCTGTCTTAGCATTGGTTCAGCTCGCTATAGCGCATGTTTTTAAGCTGTCAAAACATGTCATTGTTCGCTCTTGCCATACTGCTGATTGTGTTCGCATGCTCGCTGCTGCTGCCGTTACTGCTTGCTAATGCTATCGTGTTGCTACTGCTATCGTGTTGCTGCCTGCGCTTCTTCTTTCGTGTTACGTCAGAGGTCCAACTCGGTGTCGTGTAGCCATGCCAACATCTCGGGTCCTAGGTCAAAGAGGCTGGCTTCCGAGGGTGGTCTGTACTGTACAGACCACCCTG
This sequence comes from Borostomias antarcticus, assembly GCF_949987555.1. Taxonomy (NCBI): domain Eukaryota; kingdom Metazoa; phylum Chordata; class Actinopteri; order Stomiiformes; family Stomiidae; genus Borostomias; species Borostomias antarcticus. Next base: position 13,927,238 of record NC_140254.1, read on the forward strand.
CCTGCGCTCTTCTCCGGTTGCGCCGTCGAGGGGGTCCGTGCCGGTGCCGCTGGCGACTGTTCCCGCGGTTCCTGCTCCGGGCGGACCCGCGGTCAATCCTGTGCTGTCGGCGCTGGCGGCTATTCACTCCTCGTTGTCGTCTATGGATTCCCGAATCCAGGCCCTGGAATCCCACCTGTTGCAGGCGGCTCGTCTCGCGCTTCCCGCTGCTGCCGTTGCTGCCCCGCCCGTGTTTCCGCTGCCCGTGGCTGCCGCCTCGGTGTTTGCCGGTCCTGTGGCTGCGCCGGCCGTCTTCCCCCCTCAGAGATCGCTGGGAACCGCTGTTCCCGTTTCCGTGGGAGTCCCTTTCTTCCCTCCGGCTGCCGCCGTGTCCCCCTCGCTGCGCGGCCAGATCATCGCAGGTAATGACATTAATTTGGTGAAGATTCTACTTCTCTCCGAGACTGTCGACAGGCGGGTGGTCAATTGCGGGGACGTGGCCGTGACTCTCAAGGACAGTGACCTCCGGCTGTCTCGGTCTCTCAGTTCCCCGAGTTCGTGATTGCGTTCGGTGTGTTTAGGGATGTTCTGTGTGAGGTATACCCCGCTCGGCGGGCGGAGCTGGATATATATCTCTCCATCCTGGCCGATTTGTGCATGACCTATGGGGGGACTCTGTTTTATGATTACCATCGTTCGTTTTCATCAAAAGCAGCGATGTTCATACAGCATTTCGACCAGCGCCTGGATTGGGCCCTCTTGTGCGCTGTTTGCGAGTCCTACTCGCATGCTCCCAGGTTGTGCCCCAGGTCCATGCCCGCGTCCGCTGCTAGGTCGCAGGCTTCGGCGCAGGTATTGATAGATAGCTTGATAGATCGCGCTGTGGTGGGGGGAAGAGGGCATACGCCTGTAATCGAGGAAAAGACTGTGTAAAAGAAGGCGTACCTCAATGATAAATGAGGCCCCAGGTAATGTTAGCCCAGCCGGATTCAAAAGATCCTCCTGAGTTGTTTGCAAACCACATGGCCCAGGTTTATCCAATGGGGGCCTCTCTTGATAGAAAGTGGTGAATATTGCGGATGGTCATTGGTCTGAGACTGATAGACAGCTGAATCCACCAGTGAGGAATTCACATGGGGAAAGCTCCAACCAATGGAGATTCAGAAATGCGGCGTATGCTGCCTTCAGGAACCAATCATAAACACTGTAAATCTCAAGACATGAAACAGACGTCTTGTACACAAAACAACGGTGTAAAATTATGTAAATATGATTTCTGTGCGTGTTGATATGGCTGAAAAATCTATAAAAACGTACGACGCCCACGCCACCATGGGCACAGACTCCAGAGGGATAAAACACAGTCCGGCACCTCATTTGTAATGATCAAAATGTCAAAACAAATTGTGTGTATTTAATGTTATCTGTTGTGCCATTCTTTCATTTTTCATTGAAGTTACTTGTAAATCTCTTGCTTGCTTATTCTGGATGCATGCCAGAGAGGTGACAGACATTGATCACTCAGCTCACGCAGTGAGCAAGTGTGGGAGTTTTGAATAGGCTACATTGTGGTAAAATGTCAAAAAGATTTTAAAATGTAATTTATTCTAACCAGTTGGAACCCTAAGGGCCGGCCGAAGTCATCTCGGTGGACAGCACAGGTTGCAAAAGCATTACTAGCATGGATGTATTAAAACAAAACAAAAAAATGCTAGGACCGAGAAGGGAAATATGAGGCAGTGAACTTGGAGTCAGGGGGAGAGGGAGGTGAGGACGAGCGGCTACGGAGTTAGTGAGGAGACTTTGAGATGGGGGATTGTAGATGAACGATGACCAGTGGTTTAATGCTTTTTGGTGTCGTTTTGGCGTAATGATTACATTACCAAAGCCCCACAGCTAAGCAAGTGGGCGTTCGTCCCCCTCATTGTGGGCATGATTCGCGCTTCGTGGAGTTTGTGAGCACGCAGTTGATCCTCTCTGTGCAGCCCGGTAGCGAATGGGCCGAGGCCCGGCCCGGCGGTTGGGAACGCTGGTCTAATGTACCACAGCAAGAACTCTGAATCATCACTACAATTCCCAGAATGCAACACAGTGACATAGTCTTATACCTGAAATACAGTCTCATTACAGTCCACACATATACGCCTTGCCCTTTCTCAATGCCCCATAGACCACTAAGAACAGTAGAGAAGCTGCAACAATGGCGTGTGTCTGTCTTCATTCTAACTCTATGTCACAGTGGCCTTGGGCCTGCTCTGACATTGTGTGGGGTGTTATTAACGTGGAATTGGACAAAACAGACAGGAGAAGAGGGAGAGAGATGGGGAAAGAGAGAGAAAGAGAGGAAGGGAGAGAGATAGAGAGAGGGAGGGAGAGAAAAGGAGAGGAAGTGAGAAAGGGAGAGAAAGAGAGAGGAAGTGAGAGAGAGAGAGAGAGAGAGAGAGAGAGGGAGAAAGAGAGAGATAGAGACAAAGCTACCCAGATAGCAAGCGGATGTGTAATAATTCTGGGCCATATATGGGCCAGAACTAAGCCACAAGGGCCAGATCTGGCCTGTATATGGCCCAGATCCGCTTGCTATCTGGGTACACTGCCTTTTACATTTCGACCTAAACACAGAAATGTGATGTTCTTCCTCAAAATCATAAAGAAATATGAAGCTTTTGAAACCCTCAAAGACAGGGCAAAATTAAAATTCCTACTAGGAGGAAGGTCCCACTGTTCATCCCCAAGCAGCAAAGTCGGTGGCAGCCTGCCATGACCTTCTGGACAACCAGTGGAACAGCGGACAACCGTGGAATATGAATCTAGTTTCATTTGACTCATCGTTAGCTGTACCCTCTGTATTTGTGCTTCTCTTAAATGATTAATTTGTTGTTTTTGTTGTTCCTCATTATTCATTATATATGTGAAACATTTCTTGGCATGCCAATAAAACACAGAACATGTTGAAAATTAAAATTGAGAGAGAGAGAGAGAGAGAGACCGAGAGAGAGAGAGAGAGAGAGAGACCGAGAGAGAGAGAGACCGAGAGACCGGAATCATTATGCCGGTATAGTCGTGTTTCCTACCACCCTCCACGCCCTAGCAAATGATGCCTCCTGGCTAACACTGTGTTCAGAGCACAGTGTCCCTGCGGAGGGGAGGGAAGCACAGTGGAAGCCCTGCTACGGTCATCCATCTCGCAGGCCCCGCCCTGTCTGCTCCGCTCGGCTACCGGGGACTGGAAGCAGATTCAGACGCAAAGCCTCCTCCTGCGTCCGCACACATGGGTGGGATAGCGAGCGCACGTAGCAATCACTGTCACATGCGCAGAGAGCAGCACACGCGAATGCACGCGCACATTCACATGCACACACACAAGCACACGTACACGCGCACGCACACACGCACACACACCAACGCACACACACCAACACACACACACATACACCCACACACACCCCTCTGTCGCTCATGTGTGTTTTGCATAACCTGTCGGACAGGCAGGCATCAGGTGAGCTCTGGGATGCACTAATTCGCTGCCGTTATTGAAACCTGAGGTGGCAGAATGATCAAAGTTTGCAATCATCAACATTGCCTTGCCATCTGTTTCTCTGTGGTACCGGCTGTCAGGACCAGCCTTGAACCTGGCAACCCTGCCTGCGTACCTGAGGCCTTCTCTGTGTGGGAATAAAAGGATGTGGTTTGTTCAAAACAACTTTTTGAAATCATTTCAATTACTTATCTGTGTTTGATTGCTCATGTCTGGCACAATGGAACCAGTCCCCCAAAATGCAAAAAAAGGATTTTAACTAGTATTTGGACCCACGTCTGCACTCAGATACAGTGTCTCTCTGTGAGAATATATTGAGTTAGAAGGTGGTTCTCTGGTGAAGCATACTGTGTCATTGAATTGAGTGGAAACACAGTGTATCAAATATAATTAACTCAGTGGTTCTAGGTTTTATGTCATCCTCTATTGTCAGGGGACATTATCATGGGTTGGATGAATGTGCTATTTCAGTAAAAACCGCATACTCTATAACCTCATTCCATTACATTGATGTTATGGACACTCAAATGTCACTGTGACTAAAATTCACCAATTTGTTTCTGTTAGTGAAAATGTGAGTCCTGGTGGGGTCAGGCCTTGATACAGTTACGGCTTACTTATGGCTCTAGTTGCAGTATAACACTTATATTCTGACAAAAACATGAATCCCAATTTAATCTAACCTCTAACAGTTCTCACTATGAACTCAGAGAACAGAGAACACTGTTCATCTCTAGACCTGCCATCCTCATCGCAACAGGCTGTGCTATATTTTAGGAAATGATTCTCAAAGTAAACTGCTATTAACTGGCTAATGATAATGAATTAGAACTGGGGTTTACACCTGGGAAACTACTCAAGCTCTCTCTGTCTCTTGCATGTGCTCGCTCGCACACACACATACACACACTCTCTCTCACACACACACTCTCTCTCTCACACACACACACACACAGATGTGACAGATGCACAGGTACACACTCTCTCTCACTTACACACACACACACACTCTGTCTCTCTCTCTTAATGAAAATAAAGAGAGAAAAACAGAAAGTAATTAATTCTACCATGTTATTCTATAGTACATTTTCCCCTCCATTTACATATTTTTAATCTTCGTCTCCATTCAACAGGGAGCTAAGGCATTGATTGTTTGTTACACATTGACAAGAGAAACAGATTGTTTTTGTCTGTATACTGTAAAGAATATTGAACAAAGGGTTCAAACCTGTTCAGTCAATCTTGAACAATGCACGTAAAAAAACAAAACAATCCTGATTATTATTATTTTTTAAGATCTCTTCAACTGAGTGTGAGTCTCTGCAATCTATAAGCTATTTGGACATATTTGACATTTTGGAAGTGTAGTTGCAGTTGAAACAGCAAGCACTTCACCCAAATGATGCCGCGGGGGCGTCTAAACTATCACCCCAATTCTGTCGTTTCCAGCAACACGTTCTGCCTGTGAACACACAGACGGAGATGATGGGTCAGGGGGTTAATGCTAACCCGCCAATCATCCGCGCTGTTGACGTTTCTGCCCCACTGGCGACCTAAGAGCATGGCTATGATTGGTGGTTATCCCACTAACACACACACATGCACGCACGCACGTGCGCACGCACGTGTACACGCACGCACACGTACACGCACGCACACACACACACACTGCCTGTCAAGTGATCCTCCTCGTTATCCTGTGATCTCAGGGGAAGCTAGAGGAGGGAGGAAGCGTTTAGCTTTGGAGCGGAGAGGGGGAAGAGGGATGAAAGGTTAAAAGAGAAGCACAGGGGGAAGAAGAAAAGATGGCGGAGGTTGAGAGAGAAACAGAGAGGTGAGGGAGAGAGACAGAGAGAGTGCCTGTGGGTGCTTGTTTGTGCGTTATATAGTAGCATTCTACTTTTGCTATTCAGTTATCCAGGGCACTGCATTGCTGCAGAAGAAGAATAAAGAAAAGTAGAATTGGTGATTTCTTGATTGGCCAGCATATTTCACTCACTTCTAGCTAGTGTCTGAATGCAGAGAGAGAGAGAAATAGAGAGAGAGACTATTGTTAACTGAATTGTTTTGTCCCGCAGTCATGGGAGCAGAAGAGCAGGCAGATCTTTTTCTATAGTAAAACAGTAGATTATCTTCATGCTAGGCCTGTTTCTGAAAATGTTTCATCCTGCAGGTGGCAATAAAGCGGCAACAACACAAGACCACTGTTTCAAAATGAAATAGTAGCCAAGGCCTACATTTATTTAAATCAAATAATAGCCAAGGCCTACATTTATTTAAATCAAATAATAGCCAAGGCCTACATTTATTTAAATCAAATAATAGCCAAGGCCTACATTTATTTTACAGCACAGCAGTGGAAGCCAGTCTACAAGAAGACACAAAACAAACTAAAAAAAAAAAAAGGAAGGGGAAAAAATGTATAAAAGAATGAAGAGAAAAATGGAAAAGTGGCGGTTTTGAGTGTAATCTCCTTCTCTCTCCCTCACTTCCCTCCCCTTTTGAGGGAGGCTGTCCAAAGCTCGTCTGAAGCTACATGGTCTGAGAGAGGGAGGCCTTGCTTCCCCAAAGGGGTTGACATTGGTCTGAGCTGCCCTTCTCTCACTCTTCCCTGACAGAGTTGACGTGATGTTGACGTGAAAGAGAGAGAAAGGGATGTATGGAGAGAGAAGAAGGTAGAATGGAGAACCATTAAAAATGTGCCTTGTTAGGCCATCCTGATCTCACTTTCAGTTTCTCTCCGCTGATCAGTCTGGACTTCCAACTTTCTTGAACAATTTCTCTCCGATTATATTTTGACCGGGCTAATCAGGGACTGTGTTCTGATTGCTGTTCTGCCTCCCAGTAGAACGTAGCCCCTGATTGGTTCCCGTAGTTGATGTGTGAAAATGAAATACAGGTCGCAGGTAAAACAGTCTCTCGAAGTAATGAGCGGTAATGTTAACGTTACTAGAATAAACACAGCCATCAGTGCAGTTATTGCAGAAATACTGTAGGCTCACAACAATCCACCAAGAACAAGAGTATGCACTAGCAGAGTTTCTCGGAGGATGATGTTTTCGCCGTTCTTTCGACTAGATTTGGCAAAGGTTTTTGTTATGCTGATTGGCTGAAGCAGGTAGTCTGTCAAGGGAAGTAGTCCCGCCCACTGAAATCATTCTAGATAGGTGGAAAGCCAGACTGAGCTGTGGAGAGAAACTGGAAGTGAACTCACTAGATCAGGACGGTCTCACGGGGCTAGTCAAAAACCGGGAGAGACTGCAAAAAGTGAGGTATTGAGAGGAAGACAAGAGATGAGAGACGTGTTTCAGTACCTTTTAATAGCTCCAATTCTTTTTCCTTCCTCTCCCATTCTTCTCTCTCTCTCTCTCTCTCTCTCTCTCTCTCTCTCTCTCTCACACACACACACAGAGTGGCAGAGTGTGTGTAAAACATGCTGATGTGATACCCCCTCAGGTGAATTAACTCCACTTTGATGAAATACATGTTCGAGCTCCAGCCCGATGAGAAAGTGTGAAACAGGATGTCTTGTCACATAGCTTACTGTTAAATGAGCCCTGTCAAAATATGAACAAGTTCAATTATCTGTGAAGACAGACAGGAGACACGTGTTTTACAGTTTCTTTTTTCCCCCTCTGGCTGCAAACTGTGACTTGCTGCTCATTCGCATATGTGTGTGTGTGTGTGTAGGAGAGAGAGAGCGAGAGAGAGGGAGAGAGACAGCGAGAGTGTGTGTGTGCGTGTGCACCCGTGCACATGTGTGTGCATGCATGCGTGTGTGTGTGTGGGGTCGGTGTTTGGGAGAGAAACCGAGATCTTGAGTAGTTTCCTATGTGTAAACCCCAGTTCTAATTGTGCATGTGAGGTGTGTGTGAGAGAGAGAGAGATAGAGTGTGTGTGTGTGTGTGTGTGTTTGTGTCCATGTCTATGTTCTCTTGTGTGGAGCCCTGGCTCGGATGGAGGGTGCGCGTGTCCATGCAGGGGCGTGTGCGCCCAGTTGGGGGCGCCCTCCCTCCCTCCGAGCGCGGCCCTCGCCCTGGGCTGGCGTACCGCCCTGTGGTTCAGTCGTCATTTCCCTCCCCCTGACAGCCCCCCCCCCCCCCCGGCTGTGTCTCCTGATCAGATGGATCCGAGGCCTGGAGCGCCACGCCGACAACGCACGCCCTGGGCGGCCATCTCGCCTCCGTCTGCTTCCTCCTCGTCATCTTCAACCCCAG
>NC_140254.1:13939968-13957468 GCF_949987555.1 Borostomias antarcticus
ATTTGTGCATCTGTGTCTCTCACTCCACGATACCCAATGAATGTTACCTGCCCTGCACCCAGCTATGTCCCTGGAGAAGGGGAACTGCCTAACACAATACTCTCTCATCAGGGAACTGCCTAACCCAATACTCTCTCATCAGGGAACTGCCTAACACAATACTCTCTCATCAGGGAACTGCCTAACACAATACTCTCTCATCAGGGAACTGCCTAACACAATACTCTCTCATCAGGGAACTGCCTAACACAATACTCTCTCATCAGGCCAGGAACAGGGATCAACTGGAACACTTACACAGAAAATCCCTTAGTATGAAGTTAGAAGTTAGAACACTGTTACTAAGTTTAGAGAATAAAGTATAAAACATAATGTCATGAACATAATTTCCCTCACACAACAAGTAAGTAAGTAGGTAAGTAAGTAAGTAAGCAAGTAAATAACTACTGTAAACACCCAGAGTACATCAGATAAAAGTCCAATGTAAGTCGAAGTAAAAGTCCAAGTCCGTCCTGGGGGCCACCTGTGAGCGAGACCGCTGACGCACGCCGTGCGCTGGCGCAGCCACCCTCCTCCTCCTCTTCCCCTCCTCCTCCTCCTCCCACTCCTCTTCGTCCCCCTCCTCCTCTCCTCCTCCTCCTCCCACTCCTCTTCCTCCCCCTCCTCCTCCCCTCCTCCTCCTCCCACTCCTCTTCCTCCCCCTCCTCCTCCTGTTCTCTTGGCCCCGCTTGTGTCCATCAGGCCTTTGGCTCTCACTGACCGTGTTGTTTGGCATGAGATCCGCATCTCTCTCTCTCTCTCTCTCTCTCTCTCCCTCCCCGAGCAAGCACCAGTGACCCTCCCTACCACGCCGCTGCCGCCTCTCTCTCCCTCTCTCTCTTTCCCTCTCTCTCTCTGCCTCTCTCTCTTTCCCTTTCTCTCTCTCTCCCTCGCTCTCTTTCCCTTTCTCTCTCTCTCTCTCTCTCTCTTTCCCTTTCTCTCTCTCTCCCTCGCTCTCTACTCCTCAGCTCCAGGTCTGCGGCCTTCGTCCAATTGCTTTTTAATGAACGACGCTTTGGTCTCGTGGTCGAGCTGCAGGTGAGCCGTTTTGCGGAGTGTGTCTCTGTGTGTGTGTGTGTGTGTGTGTGTGTGTGTGTTAGTGGTCCCCATGACGACCGGCAGAGGAGGAGAGAGACGGTTGTTAAGGGAGATGGCTCAGAGATCGTTTGGGTAAATTGCTCAGAGATCATTTGCGAATCAAAGACCAACCCAGTGAGGTGAGGAGCAAGGGAGCACAGATGCAGTGCGCCGTTTTGATGTCTGTAGTGGAGATGAGTTGAGCAACGCAAACACGCACGCCTCCACTTTCCTTCTCTCCTCTCCGCTCTCCCTTCCCTCGTCTCCTCTCCTCTTCTTCCCTCCTCTCCTCTCTCCTCCTCTGCAGTAGCAGGCTGAGAGCAGGCGTTGCTTCAGCCTGGCTCCACTCAGCGGCAGCAGGCCGGGTCATCACCCCCCCCCCCCCCCCCTCTCTCTCTCTCTTTCTCTCTCTCTCTCTTTCTCTCTCTCTTTCATCCAGGCTCCACCCCCTGTGGAATTCCCAGTCTGCACCAGAATTCCAGAATGTCCCCCATTATCCCTCCTCCTCCTCCACTCATCCGTCAGCCTCTCTTCACTCCCCCCCCCCTCTCCCCCCACCCCTGTCTCTGCAGCCTCCCCCCCCTCCCTCCCGTCTGTAGTGTTATCATCAACCCAGACGTGCTCTTCTCCTCCTCTCCTCCCCCTCTCCTCCCCCTCTCCTCCCCCTCTCCTCCCCCTCTCCTCCCTCTGAAGCACGTTGTCATCTTCGCCCTCCTCCTCTCGGACGCGTTCCAACAGAAACACTGTTGCAAAGAGAAGCATGAGCGCACGGAAGCACACGCGCGCACACTCGCTCACACACACGGACACGCGCACACACACATGCACACAGGCCCGCACGTGCGCAGACACACGCACACACACTCTCTTGTTCTCTCCGTCACTCCTCTTTCTGGCATGGCACTGGTCCCTCTTGTTGTTCTGCACTGTGAGCTGGTTTCCCTCTCGTCAAGACAAGAGAGAAAACTTTTAACCCAGATGTATTCCAAGGAGTTTGTGTGTGTGTGTGTGTGTGTGTGGGTATGAGTGTGTGTGTGTTGCTGCTGGAGGTTACTATCTCACTCCATCGCTGCTCATCGTATGGACGGATCGTTATGGATGGTTATCCAGTAGGAGGCACATCTCACTGGAAGACATCTGGGATTTTATTAGAGACATACGAGAGAGAGAGAGAGAGAGAGAGAGAGAGAGAGAGAGAGAGAGAGAGGAGAAAGGTGAGAGAGAGAGAAGAGAGAGCGAGCCTGTGGGGTTGCGTGTGTGTTTTATACAGTACCACTCCATCTTTGATATTCAGTTATCCAGGGCACTGCATTGCTGCAGAAGAAGAATATAGAAAAGTAGAATTGGTGATTTCTTGATTTGCCAGCATATTTCACTCACTCCTTGTAGCTACCGCATCTGAAGGCAGGAAGAGGAAAATGAGATGAAGAGAGAAGAGAAAAGAAGAGATGAGACAAGATGAGAGGAGAGTAGATGATAGCAGAGAGGAGATGAGAAGAAAGAAAGAAAAAGAAAGAAAGGAAGAAAGAAAGAAAGAAAGAAAGAAAGAAAGAAAGAAAGAAAGAAAGAAAGAAAGAAAGAAAATAAATAAAGCAAAAAGAGAAGAGACAATGATTCATCTCAGCATTTCAGTAGTGTTCAGCAGAGACCTGGCAGAGGCCGTTTGGACCGGGGCTCGCACTGCGAGCGGGCCAATCAAAGCCCTGCTGTTTGGTTTCCTCTTCCCAAACCATGACAGATGTCCGATGCCCTTTATAGTCGGAAATAAAACGAGGGTCCGAATCAATACGCGCAGACGGAAGTCTGCCGGACCGCAACACATGTCCCTCCGTGCCAAGTAGCCTAATTCTCTCTTTCTCTCCGCCTCTCTCTCTCTCTCTGCTTCTCTCTACCCTGCTCTCTCTCCTCCTCTCTCTCTCTCTCTGCTTCTCTCTCCCCTGCTCTCTCTCCGCCTCGGGTCGTGTAATGTGGTAATTAAATGGAGTAGAGAACTGGCATGGACTGGCACGGAGTGCAGGGAGAGTGGAGTGTGTGTGTGTGTGTGTGTGTGTGTGTGTGTGTGTGTGCGCGCGCGCTGAACTCACGCCTCTCATAATGACCTCGGCCTGGAACTGCGCCATGGGTCCAGTTTCTCCCGGGTCCGGGCGGACAGAGGCGGACATGTCCGTGCGCTACGTACAAACACGCCCTGCTGAACCATGGGAAGTGTTGTTGGTATATAGGCGCCTGCCGTGCCACCTCAGGGAAGGGGCAGAGCGCAAAACGACTCTGCGTGACGTCAGCCTGCCCACAAACGCTGGTCCAAGCGTACTGTGAAGGTTATAAGATCTCTCTCTCCCTGCTGCCGTCCGAATCGCATACTACCCTACTATATAGTGTTATGCCCCCGGGAAGGGGGGGGCACCCCTGAACAGAGAACCGGACCAGGGCAGCAGACCCAGAGAAGCAGACGGACACCAGAGTAACTATAATAGCCCGAAGGCGGTTTTAATAAATGATAAACAAAAGGAACAAAAAAGGGGGATAACTAAGGTACTGCAGTGACCACACCGGGAGAAAAAGTAAACACAAAAACACAGACGGACTGCTACTTTAAGGTGGGGGGTATGTATGTGTGCGTGCGTGTGCGTGTGAATGGGATGTGAAATTAAGTGTATGGATGCGTGAGGGCAAATGGCTATGTGGAGGGATGTTGTCTGTGTGCGTGCGTCAGGCTACCGCGGGGACTGGCGAGCCGGAGAGATCCCCGTGGAAGAGCGTCAGGGGGAGAGGTCTGGTCCGAGGGGCACGAGGCGAGCGAGAAAAAAAGCCGGTGGAGAGGGGAAGTCCGGGAGCTGCGTTGGTGGCGCGGGCGCCGGCGCGGAGGCGGTAGGCAGGGCGAATCGCGGAGCGGGAGGGAGGCGCGGAGTGGAGCCGGGAGAGCCGAGTCAGAGAGGGCGGCGCGGGACGAAGACGGGGTCAAGATCTCAGTATAACCAAGCACTGAGCGGCGGGGCTGCTGGCTTCTTGTAGCCGCCCGAGATGATTGCGGCAGGTGAGCCTGATTGGTAACCGGCTGCACCTGCCGCGGTCTCGGGCTTGTTCCCGGGAGTGACCCAGCGCTCGTTCGCCCCGGCCCTGGGTGAGGCGGGGCCTGGGCTGGGACCACAACATATAGTATGCCAAAACAGAATGTAATATGTCCCAATACATAGTATGCCACATGCAGTATGGCAAAAATACCAGGATGTCCTACTACATCCGGTTGTATTTTGCAGTATGCAAGCCAGCAGGCAAGCCAGCAGGCTTTTCTGGCTATTCTGACCCACAATCCTGTGCGCAGCGGAAATGTGCATCACATGTGCAAGTCGTGACAGCTGTAGACGAATGTCGCGTTATGGACAGCGACGGATGTGGGCAAATTTAAAGACGCAATGTTATGACAAGGTAGTATGTTCCAATTGGATGCCTACTGCTTGCAAAGTATATACTTTCTAAGGGCAGCTGTAGTAGGTACTGGTGGTAAGTAGTAGAAGTATGCGATTGGGAACGCAGCCCCTCTCTCTCTCCCCCTCCCCTCGTGTGTCCTCCTGGTCCAGCGGCGTGAGGTCACTCGATATCCCTCCTTGTTTCTCTCCTCATCTCCTTGCCAAAGATTGGCGAAAGAGGGTGAAATCGATCCCTCCATTCGATCGATCCCTCCCCCCCCCCCCCCCCGCCCGCTTTCTCTCATTCCACCAATCAAAAGCCTCGGGTTTGCCGCTCGGGACGGCGAACGGTTTGCTAATGGTCGTCACGCTCCAGCGAGCGCCCGCGGGGTAGGGCTACAGCCCCAGGTCTCCCGACGCCCCCCCCCGCCCCCCACCCCCTCTTTCTGTCTCGCGTTACATCGTTAAAGAAGCAGAACCGCGCCATGAGGCGTTAAGCCGGTGTTGCTCAAGAGTGAAGAAAGCGCGTCAAATGTTTTGGCCTTCCGGAACGGCGTCACGGTAAAACGATGCCAAGTTTTTTTCCCAAAAACTACTTGTTATTCACAGGGAAGCTGTGTGAGGGTAGTATGCATACGTTAACACACATAATTGCTTGACTTATGTCTTTGACAGTCTTCCATTACTTGCTGTTGCTCTGTTGCTTTCTTCTCTCCCAGCGAGGTGTATTGATTTTTTTTTTCTGAGCTCAAATTTCAATACAGAAATTGAAATGGATCACCATGGCTGTAGCTCTCTAATGTAATTTTGAATGAGACACGCTAAATTGTCTCGGTGTAATGCGACAATATTTGGTAGATATTTGTTTGAATAATAACGTGAATAGCCATGAATTTAAAGTCGAGCAGACTAGAGAGGGAGAGAAAAATATAGACAGAAAGACCAATCACTGTGCCGCCATAGATTATAGATTGATCATTAAACTGGTATAATAAAACACAGATGACTCATATGGCAGTGTGGTCCCTCATAGGAAAGTCTGAGGGGCGAATTCACTAAAGGATTGCGCAGCTTTTCCTGACGCAAAGCCTGTGCAAATAAGTCAAAAATTATGTTTGCTATTCACAAAGCCCTCGCAAAGGGTGAAATACGGTGTTAACTGCGTTGCGTTCGTCATTGCGTTGCTCTGCGCCGGTGTTATTAGCTCATATTTAAATTAGGTAATATGGGCGGAGAATGTTCCCCTTTCTATGCAAATGAACATTATTGCAAAACCCGCCCAATTCACAAACATCGGCGCAAATTGCCTCACGCAGTTAAAGTGAAATTAATACCGTTTTCAGAAACGTGGTGGTATTTAAGCGCAAGGGGTGTGTCGCGGCCAGCCTGTCCGCTGATCATGGCAGCAGTGATTGTTGCGAGGCGAAGGCATCGCAATGCCAGGCATGTTGTTCGTGAGAGAATATTTAGAAGAAGGTCACTTTTTGATTTAACACTAGAACCACCGCGGTAACTGTTTGGACACCAGAGCGCGCAGCTCTTCAGCCAACTGGAGGATGAAGTCGCGTCTGGGGAGGCTCAGTTGACTATGCGTCTCTCCACCCGTCCCCAGCGAGTCCAAGCTCCCCCAATGAATATAATAGCCTACATAGCACGAAACTGTGCGTATAATAGTCTATACGCGAAACTGCGCATTCCCTATAGCTGTTCATTGAACGGCTGGGGGCCGATATAGGTAGGCCTATAAATAAATAAATAAAAACATAGCCTACACAATATTTGTTTTATTTGAATGGTCTTGAAAATATTTTGCTTTTGTATCATAGGTGACGGCAGGTATCATCTTCAGCCATGGATGATGACTCCCGTGCGTAATCCTTCCAACGTTGGAGAGGCGGCGTACAACTGGGCTCACATCAGGACGCGCGGTGTGATTGAGTGCACATTTGGAATCCTGAAAAGCCGTTTAGATGCCTAGATCGTACCGGTGGGGCAATGTTATACACTCCCCCAAAAGTATGCCAGATCATCGTGCTGCAACTTGCATAACATAAAATGACAATTTTTCCTTTGTTCGTCTTTTTAAATCATTCCACCTCCGTTTGCAGTCTTCCGCGTTTACACACACAAATGGCACTGACTGATTGGGAAATTAAAAACCAAATATGATTTTTTGCTGCAGTCGTGATATTTTTTGCCGAAAGCTGTGAGACATGTTTTTGAACCTCGTCCGTGAGGCCTTCAAGTTCGCTGTCTGAAAATCGTATCTTTCTTTTTCTGTCTGCCATCGTCCAATGATATGCATACGAGTTGTATGCGCTGTATGCGCAGTATTTATAGTCATTTCCTATATCAGCAGCAAATTGCACTCAGCCGCAAACACCGAATGGGCGTGTTTGCGCTGGGATATTATTAGCGCAATATCTTTAGTGAATAGGTTTTTAAAACGGAGCACATAGCGGGCGCAACTGACGCGCAATATTATGGTGCAATTAGCGGGCGCAATTTGCTTTAGTGAATTCGCCCCTGAGTCTGAATCTCTGTTTGCTATACTGGTACTGTGTGTGTACAGTCTGTGTTCCTAGGCTTCTGAGCGCTGTACTGTACAGTCTGTGTTCCTAGGCTTCTGAGCGCTGTACTGTACAGTACTTCAGCCTTTCATAAACGCCGTTGTGTCCGTGTCGCCGGTTGTTCGACAGCCGTGCAGTGCGGATGTCAGAGTGTGTGCATTAGCCTTGCGCTAACGTCAGCGTTTTCTCTCCTGGAAGAGTCCCACAGGGAGATGACTAGGTTTTCCGGGGCTGTGTGTGTGTGTGTGTGTGTGTGTGTTCATGCCTGTGAGCCTGGCATGCGTGACAAAAGGTAATCCCACTGGGATTGCTATCGCACAGGTGTCATTTCTTATTTATCCACCTCCACCTTCTCCTCAGCCACATTGCCTGCCCATAGCAATGAAGCTAACGCGCGCCTAGCTAGTACCGCAACCTACAGTACCTCCACGCCGCCTGGGTCCAGAGAGGGGGTGTGATCTCCGCCGCGGGCCGTACACACTCCTCGGGTCTCCAGAGCCGAGGGGGCGGTGATATAGGGACCCCCGGGTGGGCGGCGCCCGCCCGCTCAACTGGAGGAGAGAGACAGACGTTTCTCACACGGAAGCGCGAGGTCCCCAGTCTCTCGCTGTCTCTCTCCCTCTCTCTCTGTCTGTCTGTCTCTCTCCCTCTGTCTGTCTCTCTCGCTCACTCTCTCCTTCTCTCGCTCCCCCCTCCCGTCTCTCGCTCCCCCCTCCTCTCTCTCTCTCTCTCTCTCTCTCTCATGCAGTGCAGTATGAGTTGAGGGTTCAGACCCTCTGGGCAGAGGGACTTGGGGATATGAAAATTAAGTCTTGTTCCCACCACTTTTCCCCTTGTCTGTTTTAGTCATGAATACGTATGAGCGGAAAATACATTTCCTTTAATTAGATATATACATGATTGGGATCTTTTTGTTCTTGCCTAATGAGGTGCGGTGTATCGGGGAAGTATACAAAACCATAAGCAGAAGTGCCTTACCTGAGAAACTTTAAGCTGCCCTTAAGGGGATGACCTAGTAAAAGTTACTGTGGGTGGTGTGTGCTGTGAGCCAAGCAAGAGAGTGGGGCAGCGGTGTGTGTGTGTGTGCGCATGTGTATGTGTGTCTGTGCGTAGCTATGTGTGTATATGTGTATGCGTGTGTGTGTGTATGTGTGTGTCTGTGTATGCGTGTGTGTGTATGTGTGTGTCTGTGTCTATGTGTGTGTGTGTGTGTGTGTGTGTGTGTGTGTGTGATGCGAGACAGCTATGCGGAACAGAGGAGAGGTGCGCTCCTGTGACAAGGGCGATCCTGTGAAATGGCAAGTAGGTGAGTTTTTCGATCCTCGGCTTGTGAAGGCAACTAATGACTCTCTCTCTCTCTCTCTGAGGACACACACACACACACACACACACACACCCCACTGCCCCTGGTGCTACTCCTACACCTTCTCCTGGGTCTCCTCCAGGCAGCAGATCCTTGGGGAGACGTGGGTGAGACAGGGACAGCAGGTCTGGTGTTTTAAAGTGTGTGTGTGTGTGTGTGTCTGTGTGTGTGTGTGTGTGCGTGCATGCGTGTGTGCGTGAGAGAGAAAGAGAGAGAGGCTTATCTCTCTCCTCACCTGTCAAATTACGGCAGGTATTTTTGTCAAGGTGAAGACAAGGAGATCTACAGTCAGAGAGAGAGAGGGGGGGAGAGAGAGAGAGAGAGAGAGAGAGAGAAAGAGAGAGTTTTGTCAGTTTGCTTGCTTCTCTGACATATTCTAGAACTGCTACCCAGCCCAGCTCACTTTACAAAGCAGCTCACACTCCTCTGCCCTCCAACGGGCGGTTCTCCTGTCTCCTGCTTTATTACCCACGGAAACATCCATCCCTCCCTCTCTGTGTCTATTTATCTCTTCTCTCACACTCCTCCTCTGTTCCATGCTCTCTCTTCAAAGGGAGTGGCTTGTCGAAGTGGACGGATGGAGGGGGAGGATTCGGGCGACCGCGCTCATGTGGCGAGATTCGGGAAGAGCTTCTCTTTTCCGCAAGCCATCCGGCCCCTGGATAGTTACACTATACTCAGAGGATCAGGATGTCTGGTGTATATAACACAGACACTTACAACGCAAATGTCAATACACCCCCCCGGGATTATTTATTATAGCTATAGCATGCAGGGGCGCCGTAAGGGGGGGAGGGGGTAAGTTAGGATGATTCCAAGGGCCCAGCACTGACAGGGGTCCTAGAGAACACTATTATTATTATGTTTTATTATTATCATAAGTAAGTTAATGTAGCTGACTTAAAATTATAATTGTATGTATTAAAAAAAAGTCACAAAAGAAACAAACTGGTGTTTCGTTTCTCTATGTTTGACAAAATGTTGATTGTTCAATGTTCAGATGATTAAGCCTTATTTTACCCCTCTCTTTATTCATTGCATGGTTCAGTCCAGAGCGCGCTAGCCTAGAATCTTTAGAGGGACGCGCAAAGACTGACAAGGAGAGAGACGATGTCGTCAAAGGCAAAGTCAGGATCTCAAAAGAGAAAAGAAAAACAAAAGAAAGACGAGTGACAAAAAAGGGCGACGGCTAGTCACAAAGTTTTTTCAAAAGAAAGGTATTCATTCACAGACCTTATTTTGGGGCACATAACATGTACCTAGCCAACATTGTAGCTAATCACTGCGTGGATGATCTAGTTAGCTCGCTAGCTAATTAACATTAACTTCAAGTAAAGTTAACTTACAGTGCAATGTAATTTCAGTTAAATATTCAGTAGGTTACCTTTGTTGCCATCGCAAATGAGATGAGTGCAATTTTGGTCCAAATATAGGTTATTAGAGTTCAGTTAATTTGTATCCAGCAGCTATGCACTCTTGCTATAGATAGCTAATGAATAAATAAATGAATGCAGTAATGTGTAAATAAATACATTAAATTTGATATAAATGTATACAATTATATATTTATTTATTGTTTGATTCATTATTTCTTGCATTTATTTCCATATTCATTTATTTATTCATTTATTTATTTATGTATTTATTTCCACATTCTTTTCCACATTTATTTCCACATTTATTTCCACATTTATTTTTTCTTTGTTTGCTCGCTCCTTATATGCTAATTAGGGGGGCGTGGTTTTCATATCCAGGCATTAGTAGCCAAGCCCAGGCATGGTAGATTAAGTCATTCCTACCCGACCAGAGTTAAGATCCTTGCCTAACCAGGGCCCTGTACTACGAAACAGGATTACGGGGTTAACGTGATAACTTCAGGTTCAAGCCTGGTTATCCGTACTACGAAGGTGGTTCAGTTTTTTTGCTATATGCTATTTATGCTATTTGCTATATCGCTGTGGTAACTTATGCTGCTGAGCTAACCTGCTCCAGGGCAGGTTAAATTCCAGATTATGGATCAAAACGTATGAAGCACTGCCCGCTGACTGATCAATTCACTTGTAAAAAGGCATATGGACGTTAAGATTCTATAACTTCAGTGTGCGAATTAAACAATAATCTGCTGTGCGCGAACAGCAAGAGGTTCTTAAGAAGACTTTTTACAAACCGACAAAACCCTCTTTGGCTTTCCCCGATATCATGAAAAATTGCAGAATGACAGCTGCTTGTGCTTGAGCCATATTTTGCCTTGTGCATTTACAGTCGTAGACTGTAGGCTATGCACTGGCTTGCGTTTTATTAGTATACCTGCAGAATCTCTAGTGGCGCCCATGATAGCATGTACATAGCATGGTTATGTATTTATTTATTTACTCATATCTATCTATAGCATGTACATAATCCATCTACACTGGTATCAATCCCATCTTACCTGTATGTTATACTGTATAGAAATGATACATATTGTGTAATTTGTAGATGTATAACTTGTAATTTTGTAGACTGAATCTTAGAGTTTATCTGTATTGAGCAAAATCTCGGAGTCGGCAGCAACAATGTCACCGTGACTGTACACCGTACATTACATGTGACAAATAAATGGATCTTTGAATCTTGGGTGACGGTGGCGCATAGGACTAATGATGGAGTAACTCCTCCCTCTCTGACGTGACCTAAATAAACAGAGCAAACGCGGCCTTCTTCGGCGCCCGCCTGTTGGGATCTGGTGGCGCTGAGGGGATTCTGGGAAAGAGACGGGGGGATGTTTTTTGCTCTATTAAATGTCTGCAGGGTGGAGAGATGAAGACACCCCGCCACAAAAGCGCTCCGACAGACAGAGGTGAATAATGGGCCGGCCGGCGAAGGCGCCAAGAAATGTGTTGAGCTGAAACTGAAGCGTAATGAAATATAGGATTTCTGAAGGCACGGGTTATCGGATTTTATTTTCAAAGTCCAAAACGATCAGTTTGGATCCTTGGATGAAATAGCTTACATTTTTTGCTGTGTCATGCATCTTATCACCCCCCCCCTCCCCCCACCTACTCCTCCTCTAACCCCTCTACCCCCCTCCTCTTTCTCTCTCTCTCTCCAGTCAGGTGAGGTGTGAATGAGGGTGTATGCTAGAGGAGAGGCTTTCTGGCCCATGGGGAGCTGCCCAGGTGACCCAGGTGTGTGTGTGTGTGTGTGTGTGTGTGTGAGAGAGAGAGAGATAATGGGTGAGGGTGGCTAGACATGCAGTGAGAAAGTCCTGACCTACAGAGAGGCTGCCGTCTGGCCCCGGGACTCTGTTCACAAACACAAGCAGAGCCAGCAAACAGAAACCCCACTGGATTAAACAAAATTATAATATGAAAACAAACAGAAAAGTACTTACACACTGGAAAGAGTAAAAAAACAGAGCTCATTCAAAAGTCATTTGGCCCAAAACAAAGAATGCACAGCGGCAGAATAACCCGGCTCCCAAGAGAAGACAGACTGTGCACCCACTAGAGGTCTTCACGGGTCGGGTCCCGAACCCGAACCTGACCCGAGACCCGTCCGGGTCCACATTTCCAGGCTTTTATTATGGTCAATTGGGTTCGGGTGGATCCGATTCTATTACCTCACGTCCCGGGTCTGTTTATCATTATGCGTAATACCCGAGAGAAACACATGACGCGAATTCAGTGAGACCGCGGGCGTGACGCGAGCGGAGACAAAAATAATAAGAAATAAGAAGAAGAAGAAGAAGAAGAAGAAAAATTTAAAATCTGCTGCGGGAAATACAGCAATGAACAGAGCAACAATATTTGTGAGCAGTTTGGACAGGAAATGGACATCCAATGGAACACAGCCACCATAAAGACTATCAGTTTGTATCCCTGCACTATCTGCACCACACTGATCTCAGTACATAGACACACCATACATACAAACAGAAACATTACTATTTACATTTGTAAACTAGAAAGGGTGCTCAGAGAGCACAGGCCTCCATTTTGTTGGTGTAACTCAGTGTAAATGGTTAAAATCACACCTCAGTTTATATGTAATAGCTTACCGCAGGATCCAGGCT
Source organism: Borostomias antarcticus (assembly GCF_949987555.1). Taxonomy (NCBI): domain Eukaryota; kingdom Metazoa; phylum Chordata; class Actinopteri; order Stomiiformes; family Stomiidae; genus Borostomias; species Borostomias antarcticus. The sequence continues at coordinate 13,952,479 of NC_140254.1, forward strand.
AAGAAAATTTAACATTTCCTAATAGTGAATGAGAATCAGATATTATTTTGTTTTACATGCATATAAAGATGTTTGCTTAAACAGCAAATAAAGTTGATATCTAAAGCTTATTTGACTCGTAATGAAGAGAAAACAAATCTTGGTCAGTTTTAAAAATCTTATACTTCTATTTGTGTATATACAGTATTTATGTGACAGGTGGGCGCTAGGACCCAGTAGGGAGCTCTGGCTAGGAGAGGCTAGTGCCATACCTGTCACATTTATATGAGAGTAAAGTTGAATCCAAGGTTTTCGATTCAAGTCCCATCGTTGACAGAAATGTATTTACACATAACTGATTATTTAGCATTGTATTAGTGATGTATTAATAATCCTACAGTGAATATATACATTTAGACACTTTTATCCACAACACAAAAACATAAGGAGAAAAGCATACATTTTTTATGGGACCAAACTTATTTTCAGTCAGCCATTATTGTACTAAAACACAAATGTTTTTTTTCCCTTTTGCTTCAACGCTAAAATTAAAAAAGAACACCCAGTTAGTGAAATCTGACACTCAAAGAGCAAAACCTCAGCCCAGATGTGCAAGTAGCATATGATTTATATGTAAGCTAATAGGCTATCACAGGATCCAGGAAAATGTACATTTCCCTAATGCAGTGTTTATCTGATTTGTTTCTCGTGAATCAGATACATTATGATCCCCCAGGCTCGGGGTGGTAAAAGGCGGCCCGAGCCTGGGAGGGAGTGAAACAGCTACACCCAAACGAAGAAGGAGAAATTATTTTGTTTTACATGCTTAGAAACAAGATAATATTGGCTGAACTAAATAAAGTTGATCTCTACAGTAAATTGATATTTAAAGCTGATTTGACACCTCATTGTAACGAAGAGCCAACATTCTCTAAAGAAAAACAACATCTTCATCAGGACACAAACCCGGGTCTACAGATCACTAGAGCACTGCTTTACCACTCGGCCACCGGGCACGATGGTCAACCTCAGGGACGTGCACAAATAGACACGAGGTGGTGCTAGAGCACCTGCCCTTTACCCTCTGGACAAGGCAAGTGCCATTTTGAAAGTTACTTTTTTTTTTTTCTTTAACAGTTTATGGCCTACTGTATGTGGCCCATGGTGACATCGATCGATTCTCAATTAAAAGCGTGTAATAATAATGCCCCAAAATGCGTTGTAATTTTGCCAGCCCCCCCGCACACACACACGTGCCCGCGGCACACACCGTGCCCCTCCCCTTCCTCTCTTCCTTTGTCAACTGTAAACGCGAAAAGCAGACACAAACGGAGGCACGCTACTCCTCCACTGCCCTTTCCCCATCCAGAGTGCCCGAGTGATGACAGCTAACCAGCCAGGTAACTAACACATAAACTAAACTAGTGTATTGTTTGCCCCCTAAGCCTCAGTTGCAAAACTATAACTTGCATTTATTTGTCTCTGTTGTGAAGTAAGTCTCATACAGCGCCAAACAGCTGAGCATAAATTAGCCGACTGCCCACCTGCTTAACAAGCTAGACGCCAGGATTTAAATGGATTTAACATAATGATGACCACCACATGACCAATGTCGGTCGAATTTGTTGTTGGTACAGCATGTGAAGCTATATCTCGCGCGACAATTAAAAAAAAAAAAAAAAAAAAGATAAAACTGTCAGCACCCCCCCTCCCCAGTCAACAACTCACGCGATCAAAATACAAATTATCTGTCAGCACCCCCCCCCCCCCCCCCTGTCAACATCTCGCCGCGCAAGGTGCCCTAATTCTTCACTGAGCACCTGCCCCCCAAAATGTCTATGCACGCCACTGGTCAACCTGGCAGAAGAAGTAGGGATAAAGTGAAGGGAGATGATCCAAGCATGGACAAATGTTTTCTTTTAATTTGTGTATCCGCCTAGTTCCACTCCAACATTTAATGGGCTCTAAGTTGGCTCATGCTACACCCCTCCACAGTTTTGTGAAAATCGCTCTGGTAGTTTTTGTGTAATCCTCAGATATTATTTTGTTTTACATGCATATAAACATAAGATCATATTGGTTGCTTAAACAGCAAAGAAATAAAGTTAATATCTAAGATGATATCTAAAGCTGACTTGACTCCTCATTGTAACTAAGAGCCAACATTCTCTAAAGAAAAACTTCATCGGGACGTGAACCTGGGACGAAAAATCGTCCGACTAAAGGCTGTTTTATATTTCTGCGTAAACGGACAGCGCACAGATGCAGAAGCCATCTGAGGCGTTCGCAGTGAAGCCGCAGAAAATCTATATCTAAAATCTAATATCCAGAAAAATATCACAACGCGTCAAGCTAAATACGCTGAGTCCGCGGAGGTTTGATCGGACTTCAGTGCACGAGGGCGAGATTTCCGGTCATACATGTCACATCTGCTTTCTCGTAAACAAGCAAGCCCGGTAAATAAGGATCACTTCGAAGAGATGCTAGCGGAGCAAGTTCACAAATACCGGCACCTGTACGATGCAAGCTCGAAGGACTATAAAAAAAGAAATGTGTCTTTTAATTCATGGAGGGAAATCGCTGAGGTACTTAATGCTGATGTGCATGAGTTGCCTAACAAGTGGAAAAAACATCCGTGACAAAGTTGTACAAATGAAAAAAAAGATGTCCATGACCAAAAAGAGCATCAGTGCAGGGGGGGAGAAGATCCCAGCATTTTACATAATGCTGTTGTGGCTGCTGCCTTTCATAAAGCATAGAGAGACGGACAGCAACAGCAACATGGTCTGTGCAATCAGCCGCTGTACCATGAATGACTAGCGTGCGCACAGAACGCACACACACGTTCACGCAGAGGCATAAAACAAGCTTAACGGCTTAACTGCTCGGCTCAGCACTCCAGCCCCTGGGCAATATGGTAAACCTGGCAGAAGAAGTAAGGATAAGGTGAAAGCAGATGATTGTGTATCTGCCCAGTGATTCTGATCCAAAATTTAATGGGTTCTCAGTTGGCCCATGCTCCCCCCTCCCCTCCAGTTTTGTGAAAATCGCTCTGCCAGATTGTTTTGCGTGCGCACGCAATAGTTTCTCATGCGCACGAGAAAGCTAAATATTTTTTTGTTTTTTGTCCATGTCACTTTAGGGGCTCCGTACGTACTTATTCACTCACTTTACTCACCTATTAATATCTACATTTATATTTTAACATTTTCGTGATTTTTTTGTGACGATTGCTTTGGCAATGTAAACATATGTTTCCCGTGCCAGTAAAGCCATTTGAATTTAATTGAAAAAAGAGAGAGAGGGAGAGAGAGAGAGAGAGAGTTAGCATGGTGGAAGCGTTCCCATGCTTGACATGCTCATTAATCTATTGACCACAAAATGTAAATGAAAATAGAATATAACGGTCAAACAGCATATATCTAACACCGACATCATACCTAGAATACTCACACACTCAAACACACACACACCCATGGATCTTGGGTTAATTGTCTTGTCATGGTCCACACGTACACACACACACACACACACACAGACACACACACACACACACACACACAGAGTGTGTTAGGGTTGTCGTGGTCGAGCAAAGTATGAGTGATTGGCTGTGTTTCTCCGTCATTAGCTAAGACATAGTTCAACAGAGTGTCGCTCTGCATACTGTAACATTACCCTTTCAATTGTGGGTCGATCACACACTCATACACGTGCACACACACACGCACTCACACACAAACACACACACACACACACACACACACACACACATACACACACACAATTTCACAAAAAACACCAGCTGCCAATGATTCTATATACCCTGGGGAAACATTTCTGTTGTCATTAATATCACTTCATCTTTGACTGTCGAGGTTACTGTGTGTGTGTGTGTGTGTGTGTGTGCGTTTCTGTTCTTTGGGCACGTCTCAGTCCCCCATAGCGTCAAGGCTTGGGACTGTTGACCATAACCAAGCTGTCTGATTCTGCTCATGTTAATTTAATAAGTAATCAGAACACAACAGGAGCAGGTCACACTGTATTACAAAGTCCAATTAGAATTTATAATAGGCTTTCCAGAGCACAAACAATATCCACAGCATATGAGGTGAAATTGACACAGTTTTTCAGAACATGTGCAGACTGTACAATCAATGAGACAATGAGCTATGTTATATATAATAATATGAATACTGGAGCGCCACTCACACACACCTGTACACACACACACATACATACTGTGCACGCACACACACACACACACACACACACGTCTCTATCACTCTGCTCACATCTTCCTGTCTACAGGGAACCATTAACAGAGACACTGGCTTCCTATTTGACGCCTGCACTTGGACATAGATCACGCACGTTGCAGGCTCTATACATCATGCATGCAGCGTGTGGCGTGAATGTCATTACCTGCAAGATTGAACGCGATTGCGCGGCAGTCACGCCGCCGTAACGTTCAAGGTCAAACTCCTCTCTCTCCCATCTGCAGGATGAACAAAGAGCTATATTCCACATATATCACACATTTGCATAACATCTAAGACACAACTATATATCACGCTTGATTTTGATATATAGAGTTAAGACTAATGTTCCTCGTGGTGGCCCGGCCGATCAGATATTTCTCCTGTTCAGACACGCTCTGCAGGGGGTGGTCTGCTGTATCACTTGAATAGCTACAGTATCACTCATCTCAGAGAAATAAGCAAAAGTGACCTCCCATTTTACACGGTGTTGTTTCTTTGTTAAAGACTGTAAGATATACTCTTCACCAAGAAAGTGTTGAATGACTCTTCTCTCTAACGCGTGTGGGGTCTTTGCGTCTCTCTTGAGGCTAAGCCCCAACGTAACTCCACTGTTTGAGGTGACTGTTATTGTTTACGCACCGCCATTGTTTTTGTTTGTGTGGAGGTGATTGATGATTGGCTCACCAAGGACAGGCCCTTTGTACCCCTGAGTAGGTAAATATCCTGAAAAAAAACAAAGAAAAGTAAGCACA
>NC_140254.1:13962468-13974968 GCF_949987555.1 Borostomias antarcticus
TAGCGTAAAATTACTAACTTATGTAAATCTCAGCCACCCGCAAACCATCAAACCTGCCATTCAAAACTCGTTCTTTTTGTTTTTGGAAGCCAGATTTTTCTTTAGGAAGCTGAGACATGATGCTCCACACCAGCACTCCTCACTCACAATTCACTGCTAGCTAGTGACGGGCGAAAATGAAAATCTTTTTAGTGTCTGATACGTACCGAACAGTCTGTCTAACATTCGAGTACTACTACCCACCCCTTTCCTCCCTTGACAATTGAGACATACAGGTCATGCACACACCAGTTGCAGCTTTGACAGGATTTACACAAGCAATAAGTGTAGGAATGGGATCAGCTGCTGGGTAGCGGGTTGTGCGTGTGTATACATTGTCAATATGTGAGACAGAGTTTGAGTAAACGGTTGAACTATCTCCTGTGTCGAACTGGATTATTGCTAGCTTTATAAAAATAATAGCACGCACAACAAATCGCGGTAAAGTGATGAACATTTTAGCAGTATCAAAACTGAAAGGTTCGACACAATTAGATACTGAATCTTTGAAAAGAAAGTCGGTCTGCCCATCTATAGGTGCGTTTCCATTACACTTTTTCGCAAAATAAAAACGATATTTCTAAAGTTTCGACAAAGTACAATTGCGGGTGTTTCCATTGAAAGGTGTTTTGCGCAAGAGCCGTAATTCTCGTAGTCTAGTCTCGCGACGCCACACAATTCATGCAAAGCGCAACCAAGAAGTAAACAAACCGTTGCAATATTTGAACTTTATTTTAGCTTTCCCCAGGCTCCGCTCTTAAACAGCGCACATTTCTCAGCTAAGTATCGTTGCTTTAGAGTCTTCCACTTGCTCCGGAGGATTGGCCATGGTTTTTCATCCACCTTCTCCCTCATTTCCCGCTCCAGTTCCTTGTTCGTATCCGCATTGCACTGTTGTTTGCCGTCTAATATTGTGGTGATGTTTTTTTTTCTTGAATTAAATGTAAAAACACCTCTGTCTCCTCCTCCGTCCAGACATATTGCGCCATTTTTTGAAGCGAGCAAATCATGTGACCCCTACCTCTTCCACTTCCTCTCCTGCCTAAATTTGAAAAAAAGTGTATCTTTCCTGGCTGCCGTGACATTATTTTCCTGAACCTAATGGGATGTTCATGAACACACACACACACACATTATAACTCATACAGGCTTAGATCGATGTCTGTTTATAATCCAGTTTGGTCCTGGTTCAGTGGCTGGTCAGTTTGCAATGCCCCTTTAATGGGGTCGGCTCAGTCAAACTGGGAGGTCAAAGCTTAAAGCAGCCATTTTGATCTCTCCCTTTTTCACAATGTGGACCATGATGCAGAATGCTGGCAAAACTCTGGCCTGAATAAATGTTAGTCTAAAAGCTTGTACACTTGTACAGCATCATATTGTATGACCTCTTACTACAGTACCTCTAGCTTTGGCTTAAATCACATTTCCTGCAATCAATATTTTCTACCTCATCATTGCTCTAAACATTGCAATCAAGTTCACTTGATATGTTTAGCTTTCAAGTGTAACTAATATGCCATTCTTAAAAAAAATAGTAATTCGCTTTGTTCATTCATAAATTTGCAGTACCAAGGTCAGTGTTGAACCACAGGCATCCTTAAAAATGTTATACAAAATATAATGATAAGCAATTTGTTTTGAAACAGACTAATTACTTTTTTTTTTTAAGAGTGAGCATAACACAGATGTCCTAGCACATGAACAATAATCACTTCTATAAAGTATGCTGTAAGTATCTCATTACTCACCTGCTAATCTATTCTTTGTGTAATAGCATCTGCTGAAAGTTCTTGGAGCAGAAATACATTAATATCAACCTCTCTGTGTGCCATCTCCTTAAAGGGATATTCTGGAATGTTTTAAATAGGGCCTCATTTTCGACTTACCTATGAGGTTTTTGACTGATGGAGATCATTTTCAGTTAATTCTATGCTGTAGATAACTTTGGGTCGTTCCAATTTCCACTGGTGGCTAATGCTAGTGCAACACAATGAAGTCATAGTTAGCCGTCAGCTGCATTCACTTCCATGTATTTCCAAATGCGAAAAATGTCCCGCTCCAGTTCCTTGTTCGTATCCGCATTGCACTGTTGTTTGCTGTCTAATATTGTGGTGATGTTTTTTTTTCTTGAATTAAATGTAAAAACACCTCTGTCTCCTCCTCCGTCCAGACATATTGCGCCATTTTTTGAAGCGAGCAAATCATGTGACCCCTACCTCTTCCACTTCCTCTCCTGCCTAAATTTGATTTATTACATTTTGCGATATACTTCTATATCGACACGTCTGAAAAATCAACAGCGCATTGCATTTGCCATACTGGCGCTACTTGTAATTATTTGGTGCTCTGGCCAACGGCGACCAATGACCGAATCTGGACGCGTGTAAACCATGAAGGCGCGCTGCTTTTGTCAACGCAAAGGAGTCGTAGGAGTTGGTACCGATGCAGAATACGAGCCCTGATGGATGCCGACGAGACCTTCTCCGTGTACCTATCACACAGGAGACGAGTGAGGTAAGCTGTCACTATATGCCAGTCCCCTCTATTGGAATCCATTTACCCCGCACCAACAAACAACGTGTCCTCAGCTAAATGTGAACACACCCTTTTAGAGTGACTAGATCCTGGAGTTTAAGTTAATTTTGCAGACTATTCCATGCAGATGGTGCAGACAAGTTAAAGGTCTTCTTTTCCATAGGAATTGGAGCATAGTGTCCTCAGACCGTAATCCATGTAAATAGCAGGGGAGTCTGGCTTTATAGATAAAAGCATTCCAATGACTAAGCCACCGTATTGACAGAGCAGGGCAATTGACTTTGGAATACAATATACAGTGATGAATGAGGGCTGTTTGTAACAAACCTTAAAGCACCATGATATACAGTATCCAACATATGGAGACAATGGAGGAATGCATTAATGTACAGATCACCATAGTCAGCTCACATGCATCCTTGTGTGTGTGTGTGTGTGTGTGTGTGTGTGATTGCGTGCATGCTTGCATATGTGTGTATACTGTATGTATGTGTGTGTGTGTGTTTGTGCGCGTGTGTAAGTGTGCGCCTGTGTGTGGGTGCCCGCATACCAATGCATTCTTGGGCAGAGTTGAGAGGGAGTGTATTACTTGTATTTGCCTTCAGAAATGCAATCTTGTGGTCCCAGTAGCTGAAGGTTTACAGTTTAAATGATGAAGTCACACATGTGACCTCTCGCCCCCCCATGGTACAACTCATCAGGCCAGCAGAATCCCAATACCGCTCCCCGCAGCTGCCTGCCCCGCACAGGTGAGGAGCAGGGATAGAGAGGCACTGTGTAGGAGTATTGGGGCAAAGGGTCAGCGTGTGTCTGTGTGTGCGTTCGTGCATATTTGTGTGCGTGTGTGTGAGTGTGCGTGTCTCAAGTCTGCATACTGCAACTGAGTCTCACAAACTGGAGAATGTAAAACTACACGGCGACTTTTCTGGCGAGATGAGGCAAGGTAATGCTGCCTGGAGATAGAAGGTGAGGGAGGTGAGATTGGTTATTGAGGGATAAGGGTGAGTTTTGGGGAGGGGAGGGGGGGGGGTGACATGGTGAAGAGTGAGATAAGGGTCACAGAGGGGTGTGAGATTGGGTGAGGCCCGGAAAAAAGGTCTTCTCTTGCGGGGAAATAACCAGTTAGCAAGCTGTGGTGTGGAAATTGCGTCTTTTCTCACTTGAATATCCAACTACGATATCTCCCCTGGTTCTTTAGCAGCCGACGCCATTGCAGTGTTTATGACTCGCTGTTGTGAAAACAATACCTCATTTCGGGTAAGGGAAATGGCTTGGGGAGGCAGTCTGTCATCAGAATGAGTTAGCAAGGGAAGGGAGAGATAGATAGATAGAGAGAGAGAGATAGAGAGTGAGAGACAGAAATCACTCCTATCTGCCATCCACCGGGGGTTTTGCCTGGCGGCGGCGGGGGGGTGGGGGGGGGGTTGGGGGGGGGTCACAGGGGTGACTAACAAGGACATGGGGGGGCACACAGCCAGGCAGACAGCTGATAAGGCTGGTATCAGTGGGCAGTGCCACACACTGAGCCCACTGATCGTGGTGAGAGGTTTTTTCTGCTGAGATGAGGATGAGTCCTTCAGAGGCAGAGCGGAGGAGGGAGGCATGGCGGCGTGTCACGGCGGGACGCCGCTGTCTAGACAGATTGTCGCCGATGCATTTAACCCCACAGCCCACTTCCTGGCTGGAAGGCTATCGGTGATGTCAAGAGACTATTCATGCCTCTGTAATGATGTCCCTTTCTTTTGCACAATGGATGGCTTTGGTCTGTTGATTAAAATCGGCCACAGTTGCAGGAGACCAACGGTGTTCTCTCCGGCATCGGGCCTTTGCCAAATATTATTTTTCACTCTCAGATAAACTGCATATGATCTCGCTGTGACAATACCTGACTATCCTTCACAGTGTCTGGTGGCCAGACTCCTTTTGACTGTGTTAGTAGTTCTAACCTTATTCTAACTTTGTTCCCATGCAGAGTAAAATTTGCTTGTGGAGCCTCTAATTGAATACTGTATCTTTTTTTTCAATTTACGATATAGAGCATTAGATCTCTCAGCCACATCGAGACTGTGGGTGGTCTCGGTGACTTCCAGTCAAAAACGATTAATCTTCGAGCCAGTAGGGAGGCAAAAGCAATATTAGCATTTTAGTCAGTTGTCAGATCGCTTTCTGGAACCCCAAACATGGCAATTACAGCATTAGGTTGTAAATGTAAACCCAGCCTGGGTAAGGTCTGCTGGGGCACTGTGACACTGATCGCAACTATCGTTGAGCTCATGATGTATTTTGGACAATCTATATTTACTAAGAATGTTGGAGCCATAAGACCTGAAAGAAGTGGTTCATTCATTTTTTTAAATGTATTTATTTATTTATTATGATTTGAGTAGTGACATTTTTAATGTTGGCATTTGTTTATCACAGCATTTAATGTATTTGATATTTGTTTGGCCCAGTAGAACACTTTAATTTAGAGGTTATTCAGCCTCCTGCTGGGCTGTTTCTTTGTAGCACTTACCTGTCAGGTGCAGGAATGGGTTAAAAGGCAAGATGCCCACCCCCATTGATGCAATTGAGTTTGGGCTTGGAGCTGACACAGCTAGACGCTAGCAAGAAAAGTTTTCAAGTGTTTCAAGGATTTACAGGAACATTAGTAATCTACAACTACAAGCGGTTCATCACCTACCACCTCCATTGACGGTTTAATCCATTGGTCATCATCATCCAGTTAAAACAACTAAACTGTGTGTAAACATCACAACTATCCACCACTACAATTGCTGGTGCATCTAACACGCTGAAACCCATGCCATAGAGTCACAATTGTGCTAATTGTTTCAAATGTTGAAGTCAAAGGTGGATACAGTGGAGAACTTTAAATTGTATAAATTCAAGCTGGAAGAGGTGCTCCCATTCACTCTGTCTGCATGTTCCTCTGTTTCTTCTGCTATTTCTAGACCTTGGAGGAGTTCTTCCTCCCAGCATAATCTAATCTCAAGGAGTGACTCTCCTTTAAGAGAGAGCATGATGTCATACAGTCTAGATATAAAACCTATCAAGGATTGTGTCAAGTTCAGATGTTGGGTGCATGTTAGAGTAGGCAGGCAATGACTTCTGACAAAGTGACAGACTTGAAAGCGAAAGACGCATGCGTTAGGTAAATGGACTTTCTTTAAATTTCACTAGGCTCACCTGCTGCCAGATAATAAAAGATGCACCTTGCATGGCTGGAATAAAGAGGAGGGTATGCCATATTGGTGTTTGGATTGAAAAGCTTTGGAGTTTGCAATGTGCTCTGAACTGGGACCATATTCGGAGAGTGGACATATCAATGGGGCAGGTTGTGTATTTAGAGGGAGGCAGTGGAAGCTTAGAGGTGACAAGGGCGTGAAGAGAAGATGAGGAACAAGACTGTGCTTCGGTCTGCCCCTAGGCCACATCTGGAGGGTGAGAACTTTCTGTGTGTTAGCAGCCCAATAATAGAAAACAAGGTTTGGGAAAGCCAGGCCACCCTCCTGTCTGTGCCTCTAAAGGAATTATTTACCGATTCTCTGAGTTTTACCACCCCATATAAAAGACCATATAGCATCTACTGTATAAAGTTTATTTGCCACATGTAACAAACAGGTACATTGGAATTCTTGTCATCACTTTTCTTTACAGTATCTTATCTCTGTGTCCATGATATAGGTGGTGCAATTAAATAGCATTCAAGTATACAGGTGCATCTCAGAAAATTAGAATATTGTGGAAAAACTCCATTATTTTCCGTAATTTAATTCAAACAGTGAAACTTTTATGTATTCTAGATCCATTACACAAAGTGAAATATTTCAAGCCTTTTTTGTTTTAATCTTTATGATTGTACAGTATGTTCATTTATACACTCCTTTTGCACAAATTACTGCATCAACTTGGAGCGTGGCATGGAGGCAATCAGACTTTACATATTTCACTATATGTTTAATGAATCTATAATATATGAAAGTTTCCCTTTTTTGAATTAAACTTTAATAAAATAACGAACTTTCCACAATATTCAAATTTTCTGAGATGCACCAGAATCAGTTGTTCTTGTCTATAGTGTAGGCAAAAGGCAATTATTATTACCTATCGTAATGAGTTTGTCTACAGAATTAAAGAAGGACTTTGCAAGGAACACTAGTAGACACTGGAATAAATACAAGAATCTGGGACATTGATTTTCACCAAATATACTCTGCCTACTAAGGACAAGTGGAGAGCATCTAAACTCTGAAGGTCAGATTTAAGTTTGTTTACAAAGGATTCAACATTATTATATAGAGGCCTGGAAAGTCATGAGTAATGTTAACTCCCAAGTATTTAAAACTTTGGATATATGAAAGGGCACACTACTCTGAAGGGATCTGAAGCGGCAGGGTATTTAATGGGAAACATTCACTTTTAGAGAAGTTCAACTTATTTCCAGAAAAAAGATCAAAATGGCTTAGGGACATATAGTAGGTCATCAATAAAGATAGCTTGTGTTCCGATCCCAGTTTATGTATGCCACGCATAAAGGTTGCAGACTTGAGGGCAATTGAAAGGAGTGAAATGCTTCTTCTGCTCTTCACCCATCCTGTCGTCCTTCGCTAGCAGACAGTAGGCAGCATGTATGGGCCGCACCCAGACAGTAGTGCCCTAGACAGTAGGCAGCATGTATGGGCCTTCGCTAGCAGACAGTAGGCAGCATGTATGGGCCTTCGCTAGCAGACAGTAGGCAGCATGTATGGGGCGCACCCAGACCAACTAAGTGCCCCAGACAGTAGGCAGCATGTATGGGCCGCACCCAGACCAACTAAGTGCCCCTGTCCGTCTTTGTCAGGGACAGACAGCATTACCGATCTGTACTTCATATTGGGTTCTTTTTGGGATGAAACCATTACGAACACGGGGAGAACATGCAAGCTCCTCACAGAAAGGCCCGGAGACCTTCTTGCTGTGAGGCAACAGTACTAGGTACTACGCCACCGTGCCGCACGTGGGTTTCAGTGGCTTGCTCAAGGACAATTTGGCCCTGCCGGGACCTGGGATCGAACTGGGGACCTTGTGATCCCCAGCTGGCCGCCCTACCTCCCGAGCTACAAGCCGCTAGGAGTGAACCACGCCTAAAAGGCGGTGAACATTAGAAAGGGAGTGGCGACCTTTAATGAAGCCAGATTGATCTGTCGATATTTTAAGCGGGCGACATGGGCCTTGGCCAGTATTTTAGCATCAACATTTAGGAGCAAAATAGGTCTGTATGAATTACATTCCAAAGCTACCTTTCCTGGCTTAAGTAGAAGTGTAACAGATGCCTCTGTGGTAAAGTTCCCCTGTCCAGGGAGTCCTTGTACCTGTCTAGGAGAAGAGGGGCCAATTTAGTAGAGCATTTCTTTTGGAGAATTCGATTGGGTAGTCATCTGTGCCTGGGGCCTTAATTCTGCATTCCCCTGATTGAATCAGTGATTTCCTCTTTTTTATTAGGGCCTGTCTGCTTCTCCTTTTTAAGGCGATTAATTAGGGGGGAGGTGTAACTTATCAAAGAACCCCAGCATAGGTGAACTGTCAGAGGGTGTTTCAGAGGTGTATACCTGAAATTGATTTTCAATGTGCATGGCAGTGATAAAGGATAAAGTGAGGATCGCCATTCCAAAGTTTCAAAGCTCTTTTGGTGGACAGGCGCTCCGGGTCGGACCGCATTGGTTTCATCCCACCCCTGCCACGGGGAGGGGGGGTCAGGTTACGGGGGCGAGGACTGATGATGTCACACACCCATTTACCGGGTCAGACGCTCTGGCTGATTTCTATTTCCTGACGCCAAATGGACCTGATGCCTGTGGAGCTTGAGGCCATTAGAGATGAGAGAGAGAGAGAGAGAGAGAGAAGGAGGAAAGAGAGGAAATGTTCTCATGCTTAGACACTACAGTGATAGTTTTTTTCTGATTAAACACATTCTTAAAGGAGAAGGCTCTTTTTCGACAACCTGGACCTTATTTACGGCATATTATAAGACGTTTGACTCACCGAGATAACTTTGTTGTAATTCGGAGGCCTGTAGAAGAAATTTAAAATCCAGTGCGAGCCAAGTATATCCAGTTAATGGCGGCGGACGGGGCACCAAGAATGCAGCTTCTAAAAAATTTATTTTCTGCCGCGAAACGGTTGTTTTCATCAATCTATTTTTATGAATCGCTAGTTGTGTTTCCATAGAGCGAGGGCTTGTTGTGGTTTTCACATGCCTCTGTAATATAATCTTTAGAAACGTCTTTAGAAATGAAATAAAGCTTGGCTGTCCCCACTTGCTCAATCACGCATGCGCACAGCGCGCAGACTGGCTATTCTCCATCTGTAGGCTACCATCGCGGCTCACATTCTCTACGCTACAATCGGTTTCCATCATATTCTAAGTCATCTTCTATGTCCTCAAAATCTGATAAATATTCAGGCATATTGCAGAGAATATTCCAGGCACTGACAATCCGTAGCGTAGAGAATGTGAGCCGCGATGGTAGCCTACAGACGGAGAATAGCCAGTCTGCGCGCTGTGTGTAAAATCACTGTAAACCACGGCCTCTGGTTTATTGCTTAGGTTTATGCATTCATGTGGTGTCGGAATAATCAGAAACATTAGTGCCCGACTGAGAAAATGCACATCAACGCCCCCTCAAGTCGGAACAAGAAGTTGGTAAGTCGACATGAACTTTGATACACGACTTGCCGACTTGTGACGTCATAGGCAGGAAGTAGCAGACGAAAGTAGGTTAAATGATTAGTTGTGGCGGTAATAAACTGTTTATTTTTGGCTCACATGTCATTTGTAAGGTAAGCCACATGGTATTAGGTTGTAACTATTAGTTGCTGTCCACGTAGAGTGATCTAGATAAGTTAAAGTTATTCAACAAGTCAAGCAATATATTTGTGCTCCAGGGAAACCTTTGGTCTTATTGTCACGCAAAAGCTGGAAATGGCTCCATCTTGTTCCCATATTACGACTTAAAAGCTCATGAACACACCGGAGTCGGAAGAACGACTTCACAACTCGGGAAAATGGACCATCCGAGGAGCATGTGAATGCAGCAATAGTGCGTATAGTGCACTCACCATCTGTGTTGAGAGTGTTAACCTTTACAGACACGAAAATGAGACATACAGAAAAAACAAGAAACGTCAAAGAAAAGTGTTGGAGCAGAGAAGGTGAAGTAGGTGATGGTTTAATGGGGCTGTGATTCGTGAGCAGATCTCATTAATACCAGATCAAAGGCCACACCGTTTCACAGTCCAAGCACTTTTATTACATGAGGCGATGCAGTGAGGTGTGGAAAAATAACTACCTCAGTCGTCATGGATGGAAAACTATCGTTTTTCCTTTCAGCCGTGCCATTCTCGTGAACTGAACAAAGAGCTTAGGCATGTTTATGTTACAATGTTCTTTCTTTCTTTCTTTCTTTCTTTCTTTCTTTCTTTCTTTCTTTCTTTCTTTCTTTCTTTCTTTCTTTTTTGGTCATGACTTTAACGTTCAGAACTTCACTGAAGCTGATTTTTTTTAAGGGACATCTTTTGGATTGAAGGACAGCTAAGAAGACAGATATTTTTGTTGTGCATGCCCTGACAACAACAAAGTCTGTTAGGCATTTGATTTGGGTGGGAGCAGTGTTAAGATGTGGAATTACAAGTGTCTGTAGTACAGAGTAGAAGTGAGTGTGCGTGTGTGTCTGTGTGTGTGTGTGCACGTGTTTTTGTGTGTGTGCGTGGGTTTGTGTGTGTGTGTGTATGTGTGTTGGAGGTTCTCCCGTTGTATTGTCGCTCCTCCATCTATAATCAATCCCTATAATTACACTGTCACCTCTGCAACAAAAGCCTTAATCAAGCCACAACAGAGTGAGCGAGAGAGAGAGACCTACAGAGAGACCTAGAGAGAGTGAAAGTATTAGAAAAAGACCTAAAGAGAGAGAGAGAGAGAGAAGAAAGAGACACCCAGTGATGCAGTATTAGTTTTTACATCCATTGCTACCATGTCAGTATTGTAATTGTATGGTTTTCTGTGGTTGTATGTATCAAACCAGGCCAGGCCCAGCCCGGCTTATGTGCGTGGCTGGCTTGTTTCTGTTCAGGACTGGTAGAACGGAAACGAGTCATGCCACTGAAATAGCTGTGACTTGAAATGACATGAATTAATGTCTGATAAATTAAGATATTGGTTCTTGAACCCCAGTCTCCCGGGTGGGAGTCCCATGCTCGGCAGGTTGGTTTTGGTGTCCTTCCTCCAGTCCCTAGTGTGGGTTGGGGTTAGAATACGAGTTGGGGTTGGGACAGGATCTGACCTATAAGGCAAGTGGTAAAGGTTGGAGTGAAAGGATGAACATGTGGACGTTTGGGGTATCACCCTGGGTTTTGAACCCCGGACTCCCACGTGGGAGTCCAATGCTTTCACCGCTACTCTACTTGTGCAGTGGAGATCAGCGGGGTGATTTTAACGTCCTTCTTTATTTTGGTGTGCTGGGACTACTGCCTCTTGTGGTACCAACAGAGAAATGCAGGTCAACATTTAACGGAGGGAGGGAGGGAGTGATAACCGGACAAACGCTATACTAGTTGCGCTGGCTTACAGCCACACACAAAAAGGTATTCACAGAGAAAACGATGCTAAATTGCTTGTGTTTGTGTCTTTGTGTGTGTGTGCGTGCGTGCGTACGTGCACACTTGCTTCAGAGACTTGCATTTGTTCAATTTGTGTGTTTGTGTGTATTTGTGTGTGTACATGCGTGTGTGTGCGCGTCTGCGCGGGCTTGCCCAGCAACGTACTAAGCATCCCTAATTACTAGCCCTACTCCCGCTTTGTGGCCGGCGCTAAGTCCCTCTGAGCTGGACGTGCGGAGAGCGAGCGCTAGCCGGCCCTAACAGCTGCAGGGGGAGGACGGCGCCCCCAGGCTGAGACTCTCCTGCTACCAGACCCCTCATCATAACAAACTCCAGCGATAACCCAGAGGGCCTGACAGAGAAGTTAGGGTCGGAAATACATTTGTTGTTATTTCCCCTTGTGTGTTTTTGGAGCTTTGTCCTCTTGATTAGTTGTAAATATTTTTTAATAAGTTTCTACACGCTGAAAGAGGGCTGACATGCCAGGGGATTATAGGGGGTTTGTTTACAGCAGAAAAAAAGGAGAATTCTCTCTCTCTCTCTCTCTTACACAACCAGAATGTAATTGAGGGCAGTTTAGAGTGAGATGCAACATTAGGATTGCAGCCACTGGTCTGGGGAGTGAGGGCTACTGCTAGCTGATTGGTCAATGGCTTACCGTGTGGCGGAGCTGTCAGTCCCAAGAGCAGACATATTTAGGGAAAGATTAACTTAACTTATGTACCTTATGGACCCTCCGAACTTGCACTTTTACTTTGTTTTAATTGGGTCGGACCAACCCTTTTTATAAACAAAGGACTCTGCAAAAATGAAGTCTCCGACGTAACTTCAGGCGAGGCACGAACGTCACGGCCGGGGTAATCGGCAGAGGTTAATCAGTCACACCCCGTAATGATGCTAACCACCAGCTGACTGTCAGCTGTCATAGCATTGGCCAGCTCGCTAGAGCGCATGTATTTAAGCTGGCAAAACATGTCATTGTCCACGCTTGCCATTACTGCTGGTTGTGTATTTGCATGCTCGCCCCACCTCCTCCCCTGCTCCACCTGCGTATGTCAATGTCATCTCTGTTGTCATCGTTGCTCTCTGTCCGGGGTATTGCTGCATTCTTCCGGTATTCCACTATGCGTCGGCTAGTGGAAGCCAGGGTAAACACTAGCTGGTCTCTGTGGCTCTCCATGGTGACCATGGGCCGAAACATCTCTGAATGGCCATCCAGTGGTCCCTCCGGTCACCATGGAGGCAGAGACACTAGGCTGTATCTCCTTCGGACTCCACGAAACGTCGGC
>NC_140254.1:13979968-13999968 GCF_949987555.1 Borostomias antarcticus
GGTTTTCAAAGGCAGTCCCAGCTTTCAACTGAGGTGGGGAGGGGGGGGAAAACCACCAAAATGGAGAGCCAAGGTATTGACCCAACAGCAGCGATGTGTAATTTCATGTATAATTTCCCCAACAAAGCGAAAAAAAACTGGTTGAATCCTAGTGCTCCCCCCTGCCCTCCATGCTGTTTCAGTACAGAGCACAGGCCACCATGAAATAATGCACGCCATCTCGTCTCAGTGGATGGCCAAACTCTCTGCAATGGATATGACAGGCAAGGCTCTTCACCCCCTCCTTTGTGATCTAATGTGAATGCATGACCTTTAGCTGTCCCCAGCGTGAACATGCAGAATTGAACTTGTCGGTCTGCACTGGGCAGTAGCCGTGGTGACCACATGGGGGCAAAGAAATTACAGATGAAAGTGTGCATGTGAGTAGTAGCGTGTGTGTGTGTGTGTGTGTTTGTGTGTGTGTGTGTGTGTGTGTGTGTTTGTGTGTGTGTGTGTGCATGTGTGATCTATCTGCCTGTGCCCTGTAACCACAGTCATCCTTCAGCTAGCTCCACCAACGATTGCATTACCTTTTTCCTGTAATTGTATTATGGGTAATGGGTACCAATGGTAAATTGTAGTCTTTGGGAACATTGCTATGTTTCATAAAACCCTTAAATTGCTCCTCTCTCTGCCCCTGCCTTGGCCTGTCTGCAGCTCCAGAAAGATTGGGCTTTTTCGATTACCGTTGTGATTGCTCAGTTCTCAGTCACATGATGGCAACATTTGATGGGGCTGATGCGGTGATCACTCTGCTCGTGCAACGATCCATACAAAACTGCCTTTATGCATCAGCCAGTCTCCCTTCTTGTTTCAGTGTTCAGTTTAACCAAGCAGGTTCCTCTGACAAAAAACATATTAAACATATCTGCTTCTTTACGTCAGAGGCACAGCTGCAACAGAACACCTGGCCTGTTTATGAATTAAAGCTGTTGACTCCCAGGCAAAGCTAGTAATGTCACAATAATTCAAGATAATGTAGGCTACTGTTGTTGTGAGTCATGAAGCAAATATGAGAAATACAATGACCAAAGTAATCATACAGTAGTTATGATAATCTTTAAGAATATTATAGTATGCCATCAGAGTGAGTGAATGTCATTGTTTTTGGATTTCAACAGTTATTTCCTGGTAGATTGATGATAACGAACTACACTACTTCCAAATGTGCACCGTCAAAAAACAGTTAGGGCAAAGGATCTCTCGGGAAAGTGCACTGAACAGAGGTCGACGGAGGGCTCAGTGAGTGAGCAAGGTGGCTCAACTCGTTCTTGTGGAACGCCACTAGGCCCAAACTGCGAGAACATCTCTATTTCCATCAGAGCTGACTTTTTCAACTTTGTTGTG
Source organism: Borostomias antarcticus (assembly GCF_949987555.1). NCBI lineage: Eukaryota > Metazoa > Chordata > Actinopteri > Stomiiformes > Stomiidae > Borostomias > Borostomias antarcticus. Next base: position 13,981,355 of record NC_140254.1, read on the forward strand.
ACTGATGCGGCGGTGTTGACCTTCCCACCCTGCCTCACTCCTCCTGCAGGGTCTGGGGGATGACCTGGGAGGGCAGTACACAACCTCTAACTCTGAATTCTCCCCCAAACCGGCTTCCCAGGGCTGCTGACTGCACACTCTGCAGATTCTCTGACTGAGAGGACGAGAGAGAACACAGCCAGGAGAGAAAAGGGATTAAGCACAAAGAGAAAATGGATTTCACCAGTCTTCTGAAATCAAAATTGTCGATTCAGTGATTTTAGGTATTATTTCTCCTTATCACAAACATGTGAAATGTCACACCTATACAGCAGCATAGCCTTGCTTGGCAAAAAAGGGGGGAAAAAACATTTTTATTCGTTGGTGAATCAGACTTCCTTTTCCATATGGGATTATTTTTATTTGTACTTTTATTTTATTAAATTTGCTATTTAATATGTTCCTTTTCTGTCCGCTATCCCCTTCATTTCAATTTTCTATTGTTGTGAATCTTTGAGGGTGCTATTACTTTTACAAGCTGTAATGGATACTAACTGATGTACTGTAGCACTTAATGTTTTATTTAGAAAGAACACTGGTTTCTTACAGGACATGGAATAGAGTAGAGTTGAAGAGGGGCCCGCTGGGAGCAGAGCCCCGTGTCTGGCGTGTGATTGGCCGGTGAGCAGCTGTGACACGCCGCCGAGGCTGAGCTCTTTACTACAGCAGACTGACTACACAAGAGAAAGAGACACATTCTGGACACTTTTAACAAAACCTCTCCAAACTCTTTCTCTATCTCTCTCTCTTTCCCTCTCTCTTTGTGTCTTACCACTGACATGGGCGTTTCCATGCAGCGTTTCATAAATGTGTATGGCACTGGGGCACTGTTCGGCATTAGTTGTCTTAATCACATAAAAATATTATTTAATTTGTTCTAATGACTCTTCTCATATTGCTGACCCTGCCTCCTTGATGATGAATGACAGAATGTGAGGGATGATTAGAGATGCGATAGTGGGTTTATTATGATAGATGCATTGTGCTTTCCCAGCATTTCTCCTAAAATGCATAGCCAGTCCTTTAAATTGAAATATCAATAACAAGATAGTAATCTAGTGGCTATGCAAAACTTGGAAAGCTTTCTTTAACAAATGAACCTACTGGCACTCTCCCACTCTCTCTCTCTCTCGCTCTCTGATGAAAAAACAACAACTTTGAAATGCACTTCACAGCAGACTTCAAACTGAGAGGCAATTGACCGGATGCTTGGCAACAGGCGGTCAGTGGCAGAGACATAAAATGACGCTGTTAACAGCACGGACACTAGCAGAATGGTCATCAAAGTCCAATGGCCACACATGGCGGCCGGCTCTGTTTCATGGAGCAGTCCATTTGTGTGTGTTAGTGATTGATGACGCATATTCGCGTGCATGTGTGTGCATGCACACTTTTGTTTTGTTAACATTATTGCCTACTGTCAGTCATGGAGAGAGAAAGGGAGAGAGAGAGAGGAAGATGTGAACGAGAGAGAGAGAGAGAAAGAGTCTCTAGGGAGAGAAGAAAAGGAAGAGATAGAGAAAGAAAAAATATATTTTATTAATGCATCATTCATAATGAAGGCTATTTCTTCTTCCTGCTCTCTTCAGTGGGCGAAGGCCTTGTGGAGAGATAGTGGCACCAGCTTGGTGTGAATGGCCATGTGGTGAGCGGGTGCCACCAGGGTAATGAGAACGGACATGAGGAGAGAGTGTTCCGCCAGGCTGATATGGCCACTGAACCAGTGCCAACTCCAGCCCTCAATCCCCAACCAGGCATGGCAGCATGCCTGCGTACACTCTCCCCTGATACACATACAAATACAGACATAGAATATACCTGCAAGCAGGGATGTGGGGGCCAAGCAGTTTAACTGCAAGCAGACAAGGAATCAGGTAGACTGACGTGGCGACATGAGACGTGTTTGACAAGGGTCAAGGATGGTCCCGAGATTTTCGAAAGTCAGACATGGTTGAACGGGATTCGATCTCTGTACCTGCTGCTTGCAAGGCCGACACGCTATCCACTGTGCTACGCCGGATGTTGCAAAGGGGAATCGCCCATGTCAGCCTTCGCTTCCTCTCGGTTGAGTGAGGGGGGTGTCGTCATTTAAATTGGCACGGTGAAAAGTATACATAACATAGCTTAACTATTTACTTCTATAGAATCCAGACAATCACGCAAACATTTTGAGGTATATTTCCTCCTATCTTTAAAAGTGTAGGATAGGTGTCGAGTTAGAAACACAACATTGATTCAGTCATTTTCTTAATCAAGTTAGATCGTGGCTTTTAAGCATTTTGCCTTTTTATAGTGCCACCCTGTGGCCAATTCGCTTAATAGTGGCCATTAGGAATGCCCTGGTATCAGCAGCAACTTGATATGATCATGTCAAAAGCATTGCTGTAAACACAGACACATATTTGCTTATTGCAGTGCTCCCTCATGGTCAACATGATGTAAAATGTTTTGTGCTACTATTCCTCAAAGTGGGGTCTCAAGTCTTTTCACAACCTGAGAGCAATTAATCCCTGAAATGGTCTGAAACTGAAATTAACTTCATATGTAAGGTAAAAAATAAAGATAACATTAAACATTGTTTGTGGTTAAATAACAATAGGATTTTTATCACAGCAGCCATCTTTAGAAGCAGAGTAATGGCGCGTTCCAGGCAACCTGTAACTCGTGTTTTTCCGACCTTCTACACGTGAAAATGCACTAGAATGGCAGTCAAACCCGTAACTTCCCACCCGCGAACTCGTACCAGATCGATGTAATCCCAGTTGCGCTCTTTGACGTCACACAGCCCTCTAAGCAAGATGGCAGCCCCCATGGGTATGGCAACAAAGATAACTTTAGGGCAACGTAAAGTAAATTTGTACGTTGTAATCAAAATAATACAAACGATTATGCACTACAATCTGCTATGTGTATGTAATGATGCCCAAATATGTTGACAAGAGATAGCTAGTGCTAGCTAGCTAACATTAAGGTAAACCTGAACGTGACCATGCAAACGGCGAAAAGTCGATGATGTCAATAAATAAAATGTAACATACGATTTCTTAGCATAGCGAAATTAGGCATACAATATTTAGCTTGCCAGCTCTGACAATGTTCCAAATCTCAAGCTTTTATCATATCGGCTTGTTTACATTTATCCAGAATGCCACGCATTCAGACAGTTTGCCTGGAACGCTATGAAGTCGTGAGTCGTGACTTGAAGTCGTAATTTACGGGCTCAAAATCCTATCTGGAACACGACATAATGTTCATCCTGTGACTGAAACCAGATTGATTATTAATTACACCTGTTAATCTGGCAAACGAAACACAAAACTCACAAACAGCACAAAACTCACTGACCAAAGTTCTTTGTTTTAAAATGACTTTTATTTTGAAATATTATATTTACTTCCTTGTTTCCTGGAAGTTTAACAAGCCAATCAGAGGCAGCTTTGGACCTAGCTATCTGCTTTTCAGCCAGAGTCACCATCATCTTGTAATTAGCTTCAAGCTACTGAAAGGTAAGGCTGTGTGTTTGATGTGATTAGCTGGATATAACACTGTAGACAAATATTGACTTGCTATGCATATATGTTTGTGAGAGACCATATAGTATACTTTACATGTGCTGTATCATAATTCACTTTTGAATATTTCTATTGGATGGTAAAGATTAACCTTGAATTGTGTCAAAGTATACTCCTAGTTGCTAGCTAGCTTTAGCTACCACATGGTAGCTAATGCTAGTTCAATGCAAGTGTGTGGGAAGCCATCCTTCATTAATTTAAAACTGTGTTAAAATACTTGTATGCAACAATTTCATTTGAGTCCTAAGTCCATGTTTGTGATGTCCAGACATTAATCTGTGACCATGATGCAGTCATGCCACCTTCCTTCATTAGCACAATTTGCATATATTATTTAAACCTTTGGTCAAAATCTTTTAATTGCTATATTTCCACTATCAGTGAATTTGGAAGGGTGATCTTAAAGTCCAAGTCTGTTTTGACGCCTAGAACTAGGCATGTTTTTACTAGTCAAAATCATGTGATGTTACATGTCTTATATAATAGAAAATATGATCAACATTTAAGAGATCATCTGAGCAGTTACATTGTGTTTATTTCTACAGAACTTATGAGGGTAATGTTATTGTGCAGGTATATGTGTATTTACCTGTATAGTCCATTAGAACTGTTGAATATTAGCTGATAACAATGCAAGTAGGTCTATAGGAAATAGTTGAGTAGTAGTGGTATGATAGACTTGACTTTTCATGCCTCTGCCAGGCGCTAGCTAGTGCTAATGCTAGCTAGCTAATGCTAACACTAGCTAGGTAACGCTAATTCTAACACTAATGCTAGCTTTAGTGAGCTAGCATTAGCATTATAGTTAGCATTATTCAAATATCGTAGGTCAAGTTCACCGTGACATCACAAAAGGCACTTTTGAACACTAACGCTAGCTAGCTAACACTTATGCTAGCTAGCTAATGCTAATCCTAATGATAATGCTAATGCTAGCTAGATAATGCTAATTCTAACACTAATGTTAGCTTTAGCTAGCATTAGAATTAGAGTTAGCGTTAGCTAGCATTAGCGTTAGGGTTAGGTTAGCAGTTAGTCAGGGTTAGGGTTAGTTAGGTTAACTGCAACTGGCATTGTTGGGCGGAGGCATTTAGCCGCTACGCGTTTTTTCTAGTTCTAATGTGTGTTCTGTCCGTGTTGTAGATGCCACGATCCAGCAAACGATCCCAGGCTCAGAAAAGAAATTGAGCTAACCTGAGGTCTTCAGACCACCAGGGGCCCACTGCCGAGGTTAGACTTCCTCCTGAAAAAAAAAGCTGATTTTGACCATGACTCTAACTTTGACAACCAACCAACAAATGACTATGACCAACATGTTTTCAAAACAACTTTGTGAAACAGATTTGTCAACAGATTTGCCAACAGATTTGCCAACAAACTTGCCAAACTCTACCAAACTGCCAAACCTCCAACAAACTTGTCAAACTCTAAACTTGCCAATCTCTGCCAAACTACCAAAGTCTCATGATTCTCCAACTAACTCACTGTCAAGTACCGTGGCAAAAGAACATCCTGTTGCTACTGATGATTCATTCTCTTTAACTCAATCTGTTGATTTTCCAGAGAGGTCTGTGTTATTGGGATCTTTTCACCAAGGTCATCCACAGTTTCAAGATGTACAAGCAGTGTGGTGCCATCAGTCTGACTGCAATTTTGAAGTGCAAGATGAACAGTGTGCTGACTTGGGAGACTCAAGATTTGGATGATGTTCTTGTGAAAGGGACTTATCTTTATAGGTCAATGAGAGCTGAATGTAAGATAAGCGACCATGTTCGAGAAAGGGGTTACATTGCTGTTTCTGAATTACCAAGGCAACACATATTGTGGAATTCTGTTTTCTCAATAAACTTTGCTCATTCTTTCGCTGGATTTGTTCTAGTTGATGATTATGATGATGCGGTACGTGATGTTGCCATGCCATTTGATGTACTTACTCTCGGTTGAGTGAGAGGTGGGGGGGGTGTCGTTGTTTAAATTGGCACATGGCGAAAAGTATACATAGCATAGCTCAACTATTTACTTCAGAATCCAGACAATAATGCGAACATTTCCATGTATAATATGTCATTCGGTCTTCAGAAGTGTAGGAGAGGTGACGAGTTAGAAAAATCAACACTGATTCTGTCATTTTCTAGAGTGTGGCTCCATTGTTTTCAATGGAGGGGGGGAGTCGTCGTTCGAACTGTCACACAGTGAAAAATATACATCGGAGAGCTTAGCTTTTTTGGTTTTATGAATTCCAAGAGTCGTGTGAACGTTTTGATATATATGTGTATGAGCTGTGAAAATTGGAAGAGGGATGGCAGTTTAGAAAATGTGACTTTTTCTCCAAAATGCGCCTTTCACCACTCTGAAACTGGTGAAATTGTGCAGAAGACCAAAAGTGTTCCTTGCATTCTGCAATCAAACAAATGAAGTAATAATGAAACCATGGGTTATTTTGAACTCGGCATGAGCCAGGGAATCCATTGCTACCATAATTCTGAAGATTGGACATACAGTTCAAAAGTTACTGGCATAAACGCAACTCCAACGTTGACACGCTCGTGGCGCTAGAGTGCATGAGATGTCAACATGAGGCTTAGTGACAGATGTCATGGGTGTGTCCTGGATGACTGTGCCAAATGTGGTTTTGATAGATTAAAACATTACTGAGATATGACCCCAGTTCCTGTTTTGCAGCTTTTCTGCCAATTTTGATTGGCTGTCACAAGCGAACGCAATGGACAATCAAAAATCCCTGTACAACTTTTGTGGACATCGGTCTATAGATTGTGCATTCTGCGTTTTGTGCAGATTGGTGAAAAAAACGAGGAGATACATTTTAAGTGTTATACACAAAGTACAAAATGGCGGGAAATCCAATATGGCGGACAATGACATCATGAGGTGCGTTGAACTCGGCTTGAGCCAAGAATTCCAAAGTCAGACTTGCAGGTCAAAAGTTGCGTGCATAAAAGCATTGGCAACTTTGACACGTTGGTGGCGCTAGAGGGTTCGAGGTGTGCACATGAGTCTTGGTAAGGAGACTCAGTGGACTGTCATGAATGAGTGTGCCAATTTTCATAACTTTCTACCATACGGTGCAATGGGCTGCCATAGACTACAATGGCAGAGGAATAATAAGAAAGAAAGAAAGAAATAAGAAAAGGTAGAAACATAATGGTGGCCTACGCAGCTTTGCTGCTTGGCCCCCAAAAATGGGAACATAGCTCAATGTCTATGTTGCAGTTGATCACTGAAAAACAGAGCTCAACATTTTGAACTGTATGTTAAATTGACTCTGGTCAAAACTAATTGTGAAGGGGAAAGTCTTCAGCCAAAGCCTGCAAAACCTGGACAATCGGATTGAGTACAGTGATGAAGACAGTAGATATTTATCAACACTAATAATTAAGTTAGGTATGCCATTTCAGTTTCCTGACTTTGAATATTCCAACTATGCTACTGCTTCAATAAGATGAAAAAAGAAAAAAGGGGGAAAGTAGAACTGTCATAATGAATAAAGACTAGTTGATGGAGCGTTTCACTTTAATATGCTATTTAACAGCTCGAGGAATGCTAATGTGTTAAGAAAATGGATTGCCTACCCATTTATGAGAAAATAATGACACTGAATTAATAGCAAGGACCTTGAATTAAAATAATGATGTGAATACCATTGTGTGAGCAATGGGTCTTCAATAATATGTCTAATCTGGCCATCTAATGTGGGCTCTGTGCTCTCCTAGACACACTGACTTGAAAAGGAATTTGCATCTACAGTAGATCTTTAAAGTTAATTTGTGTTTTTAGGGGCCGGGCACCTCTTGTATTTTCCAATCTTCTTCTTTTTCTGCCTCTTCTTCTTCTGCTTCTTCTTCTCCTCTTCTTCTTCTTCTTCTGCCTCTTCTTCTTCTTCCTAGGAAGTCTGACTTCCCATTCGCCAAACTTTGCACATACTGTAGGTCCAGTCCTATGCCAAAAGTCCCCAACTGGCATAGGGGGCCAATAGTCCTGATGGTGGCAACAACAGTCTAAAGTTAAAAAAAAAAAAAAAAAACACTACCCTCAATCCTATAGTGCAACAGCAATGTCTCCACCAATCAGATACGTTTTTGTTGGCAACAATTAAATTATGTTCTGGGCAGTTCTGCTGACAAGACTCATGTATTTGTCATTTGTCTCCTTGTCCTCCTCTTATACCTCATGCACACTTCCCCATAGATTCATCTAGTTTAGCTATTAGCCTTCATGCACAGTTTGTCCTTAGCAGAGTATCCCAGTATAGTTTTACTTTGGTGTGTTTTAAATGTGTTCCTTCGTCGCCCTCTAGTAGTTAAGAAAATGGTTAGTGCATCTTCAAGCTAGATCAGGCCAATCTGTTTTTGTATTTGTAGTAATTTGTAATTTGTAGCAGTTACTGTTTCTTGTTTGCATGTCATCTGACCAGTCTTTGTCTGCAAATGTCTCTTTTAGTCAGTCCCATCTGTTTGATCCAATCAATTTTCAGTCAATCCATGAGTCCCACAACTCATTGATTGATTTTTATTTTTTTTTAAATGTATTTTTAAGACAGGGACAAGGTACAATAGACATTAACCATTCTCATCACAGTGCTGTATGTTGGCCTACTAAAACGTTTATCAAGGATTCCTAAGGTGTAAATAAGCTGTGACATTTATCCTTTTTTAGTTAGAGCTATCTGAAGCCAGTTAGTATTTTGAATTCTGTCCTCATCCTGTCTCCCTCAAACAATTGCTCTCGTATGGCGAGAAAAAAATACACTACCCACAATCCTATAGTGCAACAGCATCAGCTCCACCAATCAGACATCACTATTGTCAACCCCGCCCATCCCTCATTTAGGACTACATCCGGCTAAATGTATTGATTGGCCACTGATTGAGCACAGCCTCAGTTTATCTGCAATAAGCAAGACAAGCCAAACAACATTTCAAACGCCAGCCAGTTTGTCACACATGGAGCAGATAGAAGATGATAGATAGATGCAACATAAACATAAAACATAAAGATCGGAAATTTGTGTTTTGTTTAGATGATTACTCTTGTAACCATGCTTCTTGGCAATAAATGTTATACCGTTGGAAAGCCTGTTTATTTCCTTTTTAAATGGTGCCCCATTTGTAAGGAACATGCATCTGTGGGATGAGCAGCACAGCTGTGTATGTGGGGTGCCCCCCATGAAAAATGTGGCAAATCTCTGCCAATGCCAAACAACTTATTCTGCTGTTGCTATTGATTCTTGTTTGGTGGATTGGATGATTTAAGTCAATCAGTAACAAGGTAGAAACAAGACATATTGGCATATTGACATATTTGAATTTACATTATTGATTGAACATACACATTGCCAAGAAGCATTGTTACAACAGAGTGAAAATCTACCAAACACAAATTTAATTGTTTTGTGTTTAGATATATAGTGGCAGCTGGGATTTTAAATTGTCGCTGTGCCTTTTTGATACTAGTTTAAAGGCTACCACATGCCCTGCATGATTTAAGTTTGAGAACTTTATTTTGTAGAACCTAATACGTTTTATTAGAAGGCCAAAGGCCAAACTGACAGCTTCTCACTCGGCAGGTTGTGAGTTCGATCCCTAATGCAGAATAAACATGCTAATGCCTAGACTACTCAGGCATTGTACTGTGCGGATCTCAGACACATGATTTTGAAGATATTTTTAATTTAAGCATGAAGTGTTAAATTATTAGGGTCCAAGCAGAGACCCTCATGCATTTGTCATTTGTCTCCTCTTCCTCCTTCTTCCTCTTCCTCTGCAAAATTGGTTATGCCCAGCCCTGACCCAGTTCTGCGCAGCAGCTGTAATTTGACCTTAGTATTGAAGGGTTCTATATTAGGGTTCTATATTAGGGTTCTATATTAATTGACCATCAGAGATTTATAACATAAGTTATAGCTCCAGGTTTTGGAGATAGACATTTCTGTTTTTATAATTTATATAAATAATTTGAATGAATGACATATTCATGAAAATAAAAGAATTAAAACCACATATATGCTTTAAAAAACATACATAAAGGTGATGATCAAGTATTACTAACTCAAAAAAGTCAGAACCCATAAGGTCGCCGCCACCATCCTGTCAGTAGACAATGATAGGGTCTGTGAAAGTTGTAACGCCATGCACCATGAAAAATGGCTTTTCAATTTGAATCCAACAGTTATATTTGCATATACAGTACATTCAAATTCAAAAATATTTTTTATTGATTTCAGATGTCTGTCTTCACCACCAAGTGTTCCAGTTACAGCTGATGCAGATCATTTCACTGATCAAAGACAGCAGTTTAACTTTTAATGTCACATAATACCTTGGAAAGTTACATCAAGCACTCCACAGCATGCCCAGTCCACAGCCGGGCATGCTAACAGATGTAAGACTCAGACACTTCCTCATTAGGAGATTCAATGTTCCACAAGTTGCATGTGTCAAGTGTTGATGTGTCAAACATGCATGACACACGCATCTGATAGTAACTTTTGGACGTTTCAGTGTTATAACAATACACTTTTCAAACATATTGTGAAGGGCATGTCATGCTTCGGTAGTCTTCACTAGTGAGAGTGAGATTTGACACCGTTGGAGAAAGTAGTCCCAAACCTCTCCATTGTGAGTTCAAAGTAACTCCCAACGGCATTTGCCTTCCCTGGCCTCAGTCCACTTAACCACTGTTACATATCTCAATGTCTGGTTAGGATTTCTGAATCCCCCTCTCCCTCCCTCCCTCTCTCTCTCTCTCTCTCTCTCTCTCTCTCTCTCCCTCCTCTCTGTCTTTATCTCCCAAGCCCCCCACCTCTCCCTCTCCCTTCACTGACCCTTGCCTTCACGCATTGTGGGGTTCTACTGCCCCCAAGCCATCAGTGTGCTACTCTCACCACCCTTCCTCATCCTATCTCTTGTTCTTCTTTGTCAGAGACCCAATTTTCACAAATATGTGATCTGTAATTTTATGTTCGATTTTCATTTCTCTCTCTCCTCTCTCTCTCTCTTTCTCATATATATATATATTTCTCCCTCTCACGCTCAGGACATCCAGACTGGATAACATATGGAGTGAATTAAGGAGAGAAGAGAGAGAGAGTGAGAGAATGGTGGGATTGCACAGAGAGATGGAGAGAAAGAACGAGAGAATGGTGAGATTACAGAAGGAGAGAGAGAGAGATAGAGAGACAACAACACAAGGATCATTCATAAATTGCAGGAAATTCAAATCGTTGGAGTTGTTATAGCTGTTATGTGTAACTTTCAATTTGATCCTCAATGCAGTTTATGTTGACCGCCTACACACAAATGCACGCGCACACACACACACAACTTGTCTAACTTGTGTAAAATGTTTCTGAAAACGGTTTAATTCCCATGTCAATGTAACATGGTTGACTTTGACAGATATTTAATAAAGCATACATGAGAGACGGCATTCTCAGTGACATCTGTGAGAGCCTGTACAGATGGCTGTGTTTACCAAGGACTAGCCAAGACGCCTCATACGATGGAACCACATCACCGCTGGCTAGGCCATTCCATGTATGCCAGATAAAGAATGCACTCCTGATCATCCCTGTAATGTACTCATGCTCACACACTCCTCCCTGCTCACACACTCCTTCCTGCTCACACACTCCTTCATGCCCTTTGTTTATCAGTTTTATCAGCCCAAGTTATGCAAGTGTGTATGTGTGTGTGTCTGTGTATTTGTTTCTGTGTGTGTGTGAGTGTGCATGAGCAATTTCTGGTGTGAAGAAGGCTCTTCAATTCAGATCACTTGCTGCAGCCTCGAAATAATGTTGGTAATGAATGCTGCCTCACACCTGGTCTGACACAATGCACACACACACATCAGATATCAGCTTAAGTAAAGTATCTTTAGAGATGCAGTGCCCTGATCAGCTCTCAGCTCAGCACCAATGGCTGAAAGCAGATCAGCACTTACATTACTGCTGTGTGTGTGTGTGTGCGTGTGTGCGTGTGTGTGTAACATTTCGTAAGAAGTGTTACATACGCTAGTCTACGAGAATCCCATTCATCACCCTGCCTTCTTAGAGAGTGAAGCCGAGTAATTACTTTTTCTATCAAAAACAGGGATTGAATCCATCTAGGTTCTCTCACAGAAGCTGGTCGTAAACACTTAATCCCAGACGCTTTGATGAAAAACTAGGAAATGAGTTATTACTCTCTTTTTTTTTTTGAGTGGGAGTTTTTCTCTTTCACTCTTGGCCTTGCGCTGACAGATACCACAAAGAGAGAGAAGCAGCAGGTTAACCCCTACTCTCTCTCTCTCTCTCTTTTCTCTGTCTACAGTATCCCTCCTCCATTACTTCTTTACTTTCACCATCTCTTTTTGTATTCCTCTCATCTCTCTCTCTCTCTGAGCCAGCCCGGCTCCAGCTCTTTCTCTTCTTCTCTTTGCCTTTCTTACCCTTGTCTTTCCTCTCCTCCTCTTTCTTTGCCGGCACTCTTTGCTCGCCGCTTTTGGCGTTGTCCGTCCAGGAGGACTTCACATCCTATTTATGGCTCGCTCTTTCTCCCTCTACCTTCACGACGCTCCCTTCTTTCTGCTTGGCTTCCTCCTTCCCGCCCTCCTTCCCGCCCTCCGACCCCCCCCCATCTCAGTGAAGGCATGTGGTGAACACCACCCGAGCTCCCTGAGTGTCTCACACTTGCCAGCGGCACCACTTCAGGCTCTCGTCACGCCTCCTTAATCCCACCCTCCCTCCCACACAGCCTCACCCCTCCCTGGCCAACACTATCCCACCCCGCCCCTCCTTTCTCTTCTCCTCTCAAACACGGCGTGTGCATTATCCGCCCTCTCTCTTCCTCACCTTCCAGCCCTCTCATGGATGCCGTCCCCCGTCTCTCCCCCGCTCCACACCTCCGCTCCCAGGATAGAAGGCTGTTTCTCTCATCCCTCCCCTCCCTCCTTCTCCATCTCCCGTCCTCCCCCCTCATCAATCCCACTTTATCTCTCCCTCTTCCCCTCCCCCCACATGTCCTTCCCTGTCCTCCTCCTCCACCGCCATCCCTGTTGCCAGGCCCAGGCGGTCCTCCGGTGGGTGGAGTGGAGAGCGCCGCTCCAGGGAGGCCGGTGGCCAGATTAGCCCTTGCTCGAAGCGGCTCTGGAGCTCTCCGCCTCCCCGGGATGAGACAGTGGAGATTTGGAATCCTTTTATTTATTTAGAAAGCGGATTACAGATTACTCTAAAATGTCCCGCTAACATCATGTTATATTAAGTAGAACTAATAAAATTAATTTAATGAACTGCCAAATATTTGCTTTGAAGAGAGTTGATGCTCCTGAGGTCTTGTTACTAAGCAACTGGTAGCTCAGTGTATTCATTATACCCGTGACCTTACATGAAGGACTGTAAGCCAGGGTTAGCTTTTAAGCACAGTTTGGTGATGGCAAACATTTAAATTGTAATTTAAATTCTAATAGTATAATACACACAATACAACATATTATCTATCAGTAAAACTACACTGCTAGGAAAGCGCTAGCCGCTACTAAAGCTAGCAAGCTCAAATATCAATATGTGACTGTGCTATCTCCTGCGGTCTCCCAATCCTCAACACAATATATCCTCCACCTCATCTCTCCATCAAATACCTGATCTGTCCAGGCCACCTCCCTCTTTCCTTAACAGCTACTTTGTCATTCGTCCAGAGAGAGAGAGAGAGAGAGACTGAAAGCCTAGAATGAACACAAGTATGCACTTATGCTTGGCAGGATCGTGTTTAGCGTTGGAAGGTCTGGGAGTTGTCAAGTGATCACTCACCCAGCGGGTTTAGGATACAGGAGCTTGTAAACGATATTGATGGAGATCTCAGACACTAGACCATGGAACTATGAAGAACTGTGGAGAGCCCTTCACGCTAGGTTACCTCTGACCACCTCAGCATCATCTGAACAGCAGTGCAACATGATCTCTTCAGAATGTAGATCTCTACATGAAGTCTTCTCCCGGGGCTTATTTCAACACGTTCACAGGACGAGATATTTTAAGTACTGTACGTCCACAGGGAGATGTATCTCCATACACTCCTCAGTGGGAAAAATTCTCATATTTCTGTACGGTCTCCATTCACAGTTATGGCTACGGTTGTTATGGTGGTTACAGTAATGCTTGTGGTTACAATAAGGTTAATGGGGAGGTTTAGGCAACTAAGGGTTAGATGTACACTTAGGAGGTTAGGTTATTATTAGTTTTAGGTTATTATTAGTACATTTTTAAGGTAAGTTATTTTTCTTTTTACAAGAATTAGGTTATTGTAAAAAAAAATCTGAACAAATTATAGCTGCTGCGCAGCACTGGATCGGGGCCGGGCATTTTGAGGAGGAAGAGGAAGGAGGAGACAAATCACAAATACATGTGACTGATGACTGACTGAAAAAAGTCTTAAATTAAATAGCTTTAAAATCATGTGTCTGAAATCTAAACTAAAATCTAAATGTGTCTGAATAGGCATTAGCATGTGTTCATGAAATGTCAGTCTCACCAATGTGTTACCCGCACAATTTGTTATTTTCTGTTTTCCTACCTGACTGTTATTCCTTAAGTTTATTATTTTACAACTTGTGTGAACTTCTTTGTGGTTCGTTCTCATAAGACCACCACCATTTGTCCTGTGTGACATCACTTCCCTGTACTGCTTGCCCTGATTGACGTCACTTCCTCTACCACGACTATAAGACAACACTCCTGTTTTCATTCATCATTCTGAGCTCAAATTACTTCCTGTTTAGAATCCTTTTTGCAAATTGTAACACTTGAATAAAACTATTGTCTTGGTTTGATAAACAGATTGACCGACCACTCGCGTGTTCTTTGATTCTCTAACTTAAACCAAGTTAGATTTTCATTCATAATTTTGGCGACGAGGAAAAAAAGAGTTTCTATTTCGGGACGACTGCCTTTTTTCAGCATGCTTTGGACGAGAAGCGCGGATGCGTGAGTGATCTTTTCTCAAAGTCACGGATTCAACTTCGGGTGCCATCGTAGGCTGATGGTGTTTTTACCCCGGGGCCCTGCTTGTTCGGAGATGTTCGCTAAAACTGGCACGTTGTTTGAACCTTAATTACAGTGGTCTTACATTGTTTACTCAGCTGTGCCGACTTAGACCATAGTTTTATTTATTCACGCCAGTTAAATGATCTCTGTGCTAAAAGCCTTGTTACCGTGTTGTGCTAGATAACACGAGGAAGCCTGGTTGCCGTGTTGTGCTAGATAACACGAAGAAGCCTTGTTACCGTGTTGTGGAGTAGCATAACACGAAGAAGCCTTGTTAATTTTGGTTTTGTGTTCCGTATTGTGAGCTAAATAACACGAGGTGGCCTTGTTTTGTTTGTTGATTCTTTTTAATGTTTGTCTAGGTTTTGTCGGTCTTGCATTGGGATTCGAGATTCTGTTTTTGTTTAGTGTTAAGCCCTGGCTGTGCTCCATGTTTGTTTATGTGTTTGATTTTTGTGCTTGCTGGATGTTCCATGTTTGTTTCTGTGTTTAATTTTATGCTGGCTACTTTTCTTGTTCTGCATGTGAACACGTGGTGACTTCCGATTTTGCTGCTTGTGTGAAAAAAAGACAGAGAGATTACTTCCTGCTTTAGCTAACCTCGTGGGTCCACCATTTTCTTGTTCTCCAACTTTCTTTTGTTGTGGAACAATTAAAAAAAAAAAAAATTATATATCTATATATATTAACAGAAAGGGGGAAAAAATCTCTCGGCACAGCAACGATTGGTTGATTGACCGTGTCTAGTCTTATTTGTTATAATTTTAACAAATCGTTTTAATCTATTTTGTACTCATGGTTCTTTATTTTCTTTCTTTTGAAAATGGGCGCTACTCCTAGTACACCACAGCGAGAAGTTTTTATTGGTCCTGCCAGGATTGTTGCAATGAAATGTGGTCCTTCTGTATGTGAACAAATTGCATTATGGGCTAAATATAGTGATTTCCCCCCGGTATCAGGTACTTTATCTGTTAAGTTGTTAGGGTTAGTTAAGGGACAGCTTGAGGATTTTGAATTGACTAAATTAGGGAAAAAAACAAAGAATGCCATAAATTGGACTCATTTTGCTGCGTCCCACTGCAAATAATGCTCTTGTGGGACGTGAAACTGTTCGCAACAAAAAGGAATCAACAAAGAACTCTGTACTGTTTGCCATGATTGACGTTACTTCCTCTACCACGACTATAAGACAACACTCCTGTTTTCATTCATCATTCTGAGCTCAAATTACTTCCTGTTTAGAATACTTTTTGCAAATCGTAAGACTAGAATAAAACTATCGTCTAACGCGTAACGTGTGAGAGGCTGGCTGTAGTAGGCTATCTGGTTGAATTTGGTTGCATGGCTACAAAGCTCAAAGCCTCAGTCAACACCACAGTTCTGTGCACATTAATACAGGAAAATCCTGCAGTACAAAAAGGGCTTTTTTTTTCAATACGGGACACTCCTGTATTAACGGCATTGACTTGCCTACCATTGCAAACGTGTCAAGATTTGAGCCATGACTAGGCTCACTCGCCTACTGAGTTACATTACATTAGTAAACAAACCAGCCATGTAATGATTAGGTACGTTTTTTTGAACCCTATCGGTTATCAATTTGTATGCAGCAAGTGCACATATGGACCAATCACATGATCATCAGTTCAGGTAAAGAACCAGCCATCAGAATAATCAGATCTGACTGTAGCTCAATTTTCTTTTTCTTTTTTTTAAATAGTGCACACAAAAATAACTTTAGATGGTTGCTGTAGCACCACCATCAGGACTATTGGCCCACAATGCCAGTTGAGGACTTGGGAACTTAGACTTCCTAGGAAGAAGAAGAAGAACGAGGAGGATAAGGAGAAGAACGAGGAGAAGAAGAGGAAGGAGGAGAAGGAGAACAAGAAGGAGAAGAAGAGGAAGAAAGAGGAACGAGAAGAAGAGGAAGAAGGAGGAGGAGAAGAAGAAGAAAGAAGGAAAAGAAGAAGAAGAAAGGTGAAGGAGAAGGAGGAGAAGAAGGTGAAGGAAAAGAAGGAGAAGATGGAAAGGAAGAAAGAATGAGAAGGAGGAGGAGGAGAAGAAGAAGAAGAAAAGAAGGAGGAGAGGGAGAAGAAGGAGAATATTGGAACTACAAGAGGGAAATACAAGAGGGGCCGGCAGCTTAGGCTTTCCAGCCCCTAAACGCACACTGGGAAGTGCTGGTCCTAAACCTGGGCTTCTTGGAAAGCACACACAGCATCATTAAACCCAATGGAACATGTCCTTGACATTGTGACTCCAGCAAATTGTATTTCCCAAAGCAATTTGTTTTTCTCTTTCCTCTCTGCTAGCTTATTAAGAGTCATTAAGACTTGGAGTACATATCCTGCAGATAGCTTCTTGACATTGACCTATTGTTTCGCTGTGAATATAGTATAACCTCGGTGTCGCAATAGTACGCACTACATTGGCTATTCAAAAAGCTTATGGCTAAATGTGAAACAGGAGCAGAGTAGGATTTTTTTTTTTACAATTCACTTGTATTTTATTAAATCAAGGTTTTGCTGAAATGATGAAACCAAAACAGTAGCACTCAAAATCATTCAATCCCATTGCAAATTAGGTTGATTGACAAAATTTGCAAACTGTCAGTCCATAGTTTCTTGCGGTGCCCCTGCGCGGACCCACTTTAGTAGTGGTCGCAAACCCAAGAATATTAGTGAACTGGAGGCCATTGCAAGATTCAGCAAGATTCCTCAGGAACGCTGCCAGAAGCTGGTGTCTGGCTATGCATCACATTTGCAGCTGGTCATAACAGCAGAAGAGTGCTCTACTAAGTACTAAAAACGCTTGTCACAAAGGGGTTGAATAATGTTGAGACTGCAGTAGTCATTAAAACTGTAATTTGATGTTGAATTTGAAGAAACCACTTGCAATATTAGTTGTGTTGAACTATTTAAATTGTTTTTGTTTGATTTGTTTATTGCAAACAGCTGAATGTTTGTACATTTTGTCAATAAACATGTGCAGCGGGGTTTGAATGATTTGTATTGCAGCTGTAGATATGAATTTAAACAAATAAATAATCCCCTTAAGAGGACTATTATCTCAAAGTAAGTGCATCGCACACCTGTGGTGATGAGGTGCTGGCCAACGGAAACGAACAGGAAAATAGTGTGATAGAGTGGGTCCGTGCAGGGGGGCTGCTAGAATTCATGGGCCCTATGAAAGAATATCATATTGGGGCCTCCCAAGCCTAGACATTTGTCACGGGACGAGCCCGGAAAGCGTCACCAACACGCTGTGAGCGCTCTGATCAGTCGTCCACCTCTGCATGCTCTACCAGAGCCACACCGGGTCTCGATCCCGAATCAGCGCACCTGGGACTGATGAGCACCCCACTCTACAAAAGCCACGCTGACCTGACAGAGGGCGCCAGAACGTAGCCTACCTCACGGTTTGTCATATCTCCAGATTTGCTGCTCTTTTCCCTACGTTTGCTATTTTCCGTGTCTAATCCCCGTGCCTGTCTCGTTTTACCCAACGAGCCCCTGCTCCTCTTGTGCCTCCCTGGAACCCCTGCTCCTCTCGTGCCTCCTGGAACCCCTCGGACAGAACACCCCCCCCAGACTTGACCCGTGCCCTGCTCTGGGGCCCCTGTTGGACCTTGGATTTGGCCTCGCCACCTGACATCATCCAACACCCCACCGACCATTTACACACCGCACCACACCTAGTAGGCCTACCGCACCAACACATAGTCTACCTCACACTCACACATAGTTAGCTACACACGCTGTTTAAAACCAAGCCAACACACCATGCACCTCCCCGCAATCCCTCTTCCCAATTCTTTTTTAACAACCTTATCATAATAAAAATAATAATAGTGGTTCATGGGGGCCCTGTCAGTGCAGGGCCCCTGGAATCGCTCCCCCCCTTACCACTCTCCTGGGTCTGCTCACTCGGAGCTCTGAGGCACAATATTTAATAAGACGCAAAAC
>NC_140254.1:14004968-14057468 GCF_949987555.1 Borostomias antarcticus
TGGGGAGACCCTCTGTGTGTGTGTGTGTGTGTGTGTGTGTGTGTGTGTGTGTGTGTGTGTGTGTGTGTGTGTGTGTGTGTGTGTGTGTGTGTGTGTGACCAGTAGGGATGCTCCCATCTGTATTTTTGGGGCCGATACCGATCACCAATTATTTTCGTCAAGATTGGCTGATAACGATACCGATTTATTCTAATAATTAAAAAAAATAACTGTAGGCCTACTGGCTCTCTTATTAGAATTGTTCTTACTCATATGATGACACTGTGTCTCCATATATTTAGATTAAGGTTGCCCATTATTAAACACTCATTAAACTCATGAATAGGCCCTCCAAATATTATTCAGTATATCAGATATGCTTGAATATAAAGTAGCCTATCAGACAAATGCTAAGTGACAGAATTTGGAAACCTCTCTTTTAATTAAAACAAGAATCTAGTAAAGTAAAATAGTGGGACAAAAAGACAAACGGCACAAAACCAATTGGAACATTTTCATACATTATGAAAATATTTATGGCAGTGTCATGTGCCTACATAAGGGACCGTTCGATATTTAGGTGTGTGGGGGGGGGGGGGGTTGAAAAATGGGGGAGGGCTTGGTTTTTTTTTGTGTTGGGGAGGGCAAATTATTTTATTTTGAGATGGGGGGGAGGGCATAGTCACATGTTTGGCATCTGCCTCGCAAAATGCCTCGGGGGTCCTTCATTATGCTTCAGCTGGCACAGCTCGAAATGAGATGGGTCTGGCTATGTGCAACTACATAGTGAGAAGGTAACTGCCTACACCAACACCGTTTCAGGAGAGCACACAGTGACATCTAGCGGTCAGAGTTTATCTAGCTGTGCAGGCAGAGTTGAATGGGACGTATAATAGTTGAATCTGTTAATATTTCGTGGACGGGAAGCCGACATATGAACATAAATGAAAAGTCTTCGGTAGGCCTACTGCTTTAATGTACAGAATTAATGTACAGAAGTCACGTCGGTTGGGTGATGATGAGGACGAGGTTGATTCGGGTAACCTCTGTAGGCCTATAGAATGGTAGATGCGTACTGGCAAATGGTTTAATGCTTTTCGACGTCTAAATATTACATTTTGGCATATGAAATAAGCCCCACAGCTATATTAAGTCAGGGTTTGCTGTGAGCAAGTAGCAAGTAGGCTAGCCTATGTTAGAAGCCTATCGGTAGATGCATGCTGGCAAGTGGTTTAATGTTTGGTTTCTCCTACTGCACATATTCTGGCATAGGCTATTTGGCATAGGATTTGGGCAAGCAAAAAGCAAGTGGGCGTGTGTGCTGTACAACGGTGAAATGAGTTGTGAAATAAGTATGAAAAACTTTGTTGTGTGTGCATTATTGGCGTCTTACGCATGTTTTAGCTTCGCATGCGAGAAAAAAATTGTGGGCGTGCAAGGAGCTAGATCTCGCGCCACCTACAATTGGCTATGCTAGTTAATATGAAAGTTTTGTATAAAATTAAAAAAGGTTGAACTTGTGCGTGGGGGGAGGGCAGATCTTTTTTTTTACAGACACAGGGGGAGGGCAGAGAGAAAATAGTATAAATGTCAGGGAGGGCAGTTGATTTAAAAAAAATATGGATCAAAATTTACCCCCCCCCCACCTAAATATCTCAGTCCCAATCTGAACTAGGGCTGCGAGCAGCATTGAGCAGGCCCTCGCACCAGGGGCGATTCTAGGGGGTGGCCAAGGGTGGCACTTGCCACCCTTGGAATCTGACCGGCCACCCCAGGAGCCACCCCTGTGATTTTGTCTGTATTTTTGTCAATTCTAATGAATGAGTCAGTGTCATAACTAAATGAAAATGAGTTGAAAATATAGTTTGAGAGACTGATCTTTAATCCACCAAATAGTTGAGCCTCCTATACACCCCTTAACAAAATGGTTTAGTCCACCCCAGACGCTCGTGCATTCTGCACTCTGCAGCAAGCAGTTAGCTAACTTTACTAGAGTATTTGAACTTGGTCTTCTCACATATTCTTTAACTCCCCCCCTCAGAAAGATGTATTTTTTAGTGTGTCAGTAGTTAAAACGTTTTAACATAGTTATTTTAACATAGGCAAGGCAAGTTTAACATAGTTAAACTTTGTAACACGATTTAATGAAAGCTAGCTAGTGTCATCATCGTCTCTCCACTTGTTTGTAAATCTAAAGTCAGCTAGCTAGCTATGATAGCTAGCTAGCTGAAATGCACATTAGCCTTCATGAAAAACAAGTTACAAAAAACGACAGTTTTTCTGATTGCTAGGCTAAATTTAAGGTGATCTGCTTTCCTGTCATGGGAGTGGGACTAGAATTGAACTCATTGAGAATGATAGTGAGTGTGTGAGTGAGTGTTATAAAGTGATGTGTGTCATGCTATTTACAGTAAAAGTAAAATAAAATAAATCAGAGCTTTCAAATATAAGAGCAGCCAGAAACATTTAAATCACAAAACATGACAAATGTGGAGCATTCCTGTGATGTGTGTGCTGAGGAGGCTGGGGAACCAGGGTGAGTAAAACATTATGGTAGGCGCTTATCCAGTCAAGTTTATTGAAACCATTTTAATTATTGTGATTCCTGTAGTGGGTGGAAATATGCAGTTTACAAAAAAGTTTAATTCTTAACAATATAGCTTGTAGGTATAACTTGTGCTTTGGGAACGTGTTTTGCTTCTTAAAAGCATGCAGAAAAAAAAAAAAAAACGTAACTGCCACCCTGGCATATCTCTGTCCCCCCCTTGTGCCACCCCAGTCAAAAAGGTCTAGAATCGCCACTGCCTCGCACCCCACGCGTGTCGGGGTGCGGCGCCGTTAAAGGCTGTGCTATTTCGGTGTCCAGTACTGAGAGAAACTTCCTGTCACCAGTAGGTGGCGCTCTAAGCGTGACTCAATACTGATGCATAGATTACATTACATTACAATCATTTAGCAGACGTTTTTATCCAAAGCGACTAACAATAATTGCATTTAACGTAGGAAAGGCCAATGTACTACTACTTGCCAGAACTCACAAGTGCATCTTCTCTCTAAAACAAGTGACTAAGAGCATAATCTAGTGCTGAAGGCAAAGTGCAAGAATAGCAATCTAAAGTTCAGTGCAATACAATACAATAAAATACAATAAGTGCTTAGGAGGGAGGATTGTTGTAGTACTTCTTGAAGAGATGAGTTTTGAGCCTGCAACGAAAGATGGGCAGCGACTCTGCTGTCCTGACATCAGTGGGCAGTTCATTCCACCACTGCGGGGCCAGGACAGAGAAGAGCCGTGACCGTGTCGATCGACCGCAGGGGCCTCGGAGTTGCCCCGAGGTAGCAGAGCGTAGCGGTCGGGAGGGGGTGTAGGGTTTGACCATGGCCTGGAGGTAGGAGAGGGCTGTTCCTTTAATTGCCCTGTAGGTTAGCACCAGAGTTTTAAACTGGATGCGAGCCGCTACAGGGAGCCAGTGTAGGGAACGGAGGAGGGAAGTTGTGTGGGAGAACTTGGGGTGGTTGAACACCAGGCGAGCAGCAGCTTTCTGGACAAGTTCCAGAGGTTTAATGGCTGACGCCGGGGCCCCAGCGAGGAGGGAGTTGCAGTAGTCCAGGCGGGAGATGACCAGGGCCTGGGTGAGTACCTGCGCTGTTTCATCAGTGAGGAAAGGGCGAATCCTCCTGATGTTGTAGAGCATGAATCTGCAGGAGCATGTGACAGATGTGACATGTGCGGAAAACGACAGTTGGTCATCCAGGGTCACACCCAGATTCCTCGCAGTCTGAGTCGGGGTCACCACTGTGTCTTCAATGGTGATGGCCAGGTCCCGGTGCGGGCAGCCCTTCCCCGGGAGGAACAGCAGCTCAGTCTTGTCCAGATTGAGCTTAAGGTGATGTGTCGTCATCCACTCCGAGATGTCAGCCAAGCACCCAGCTATGTGTGTCTCCACTTGTGTATCAGAAGGAGGAAATGACAGGACCAGTTGGGTGTCATCGGCATAGCAGTGATAGGAGAAGCCATGCGAGTGAATGACCAAGCCCAGAGATGTAGTGTAGAGGGAAAACAGGAGAGAACCCAAGACAGACCCTTGTGGAACCCCCGTAGTCAGATTACGCGGTTCTGACATCGACCCCCTCCATGTCACCTGGTAGGAGCGGCCCGTCAGGTAGGATGCAAACAGGGAATGTGCAGGGTGGAGAGGAGGATCTGGTGGTCTACCGTATTAAATGCTGCTGACAGGTCTAGGAGTATCAGGACAGAGGAGAGAGAGTTCGCTCTCGCGGCATGGAGTGACTCCGTCACTGCAAGGAGGGCGGTCTCTGTTGAGTGGCCAGCCTTGAACCCGGACTGGTGGGGATCTAGGAGGTCGTTCTGGTCGAGGTACGAAGACAGTTGGTTAAAGATAGCACCTTCATGTGTTTTGGATAGAAAGGATAGAAGGGAAACCGGTCTGTAGATGTGTTCAGGACGGTACCTTGATGAAGCGTGAGAAATGTTGAGTAAATCGGACAATGTATGTAGGAGTTATGATGACTTCCTGCTTGACCTCAATACCGACGCATAAATGTGTTCAGAATACGACCTTCATGAATCGTCAGCAATTTGGTGCAAATCGGATAATGTATGTAGGAGTTATGAGGACTTCCTGTTTCACCAATAGGTGGCGCTATAAGTATGACGCAATACTGACACATAGATGTGTTCAGGACAGAACCGTCATGAAGCGTGAGATATATCGGACAAATTGGATAATGTATGGAGAAGTTATGAGGACTTTGTGTTTTTTGTGTTTTTGTTGTGTTTTTTTTTGTTTTTTGATAACTTTTGATCACAAAGGTCTTAAGATGAAGCTGACCGAATATGAAGTTGATCGGATGAAAGCTGTAGGAGGAGTTCTTTTAAGTACGAGGCATGGAAATGGTAAAAACAAGGAAAAAATGGCACATTAAGAGCAAAATGGCTGACTTCCTGTTGGATGTTGGGTATAGGTCCAAGAGACATTTTAGTGTCTCGATGAACTACATACTACACTGACGTATCTGCAAAGTTTCATCCGTTTTCATCGATGTTTAGGCTGCCAAAAAGGCATTTGTTTGGGGAGAAGAATGTATGACCTTACCTTTTTTTTTCTTTTAAAAGTGAGGAAACCCGTTGCCTTAGGAAAATTAAGTAAAGGAACACAGATAACTAAGTTCAGCACTCATTTGAAATTTCAGAAGAAAAAGTAGAATATAAAATGGGTAATGTGTCAAAAATTAAATCAGATGAACGTATCTATCTAAGTTAACAAGGCGTCATATTTCACAATGCATCAACAGTTATGCATACTGTACATCGTCCTTCATGCATCTATGCATACCAACATACTGTTTCTCCAGGTATGCGACGTGTCTCCAGGTATGAGACTTCCCATTGTCACGTCGTATAAATCGGTGCTACAGCTACACTCTCCATGTTAATTAGCAGTATGCCTGGTGGCTGATTAATCCCATGTCATAGCCCCCACAATGACAGGGCTGAGGCTGAAACTTACAGAAGTCTGCAGCAAAGTTGTCTGAGTTGGGCTATTAATCACCATGACCCTCAATTTCCCTCTGATCAGCCAGGCTCGAATTTTCAAGCTCTTTTTAAAAGCTTGTTTATTCACAGAGCGACCTTTTTAATGTGTTTATATTCTTCCATGTATTTATTTCTGGCTCAATTATTGCATCTCCAGGCCCGGTGGCAGCTTTTGAGGCAAATTACAGCCCATTTATAAAATGACACGTACAGGCTTTAGCGAGTTGTGATGCAGAGACATTTCTTCATTAAAATAATAATAAGGCATTGTTTAATGTGCATGCTCATTGGCATGCACACTCGCTTTGTCTGCGACGTTGTGTCTGTTTGTGATAATGTGATTATTTGAAAGTGTAATGTGGAGGGGTGGGCGGATGGTTGCGGCTGAGGAGGAGAGGAACGAGGGATGGTGGCTGAGGAAATGGAGGGGGGGCAGAGAGGGAGAGAAGGAGGGAGAGAGAGAGAGAGGTTGAACAAAGAGCTGAATGAATAATTGTGTGTTTAATTCGGGAAGAAAGCCATTAGGATAGGTCCGCCGACGCAGGGTGGGGTCAGGACCTCCTTCCGGATTGGCTGAAGATTGTTTATGGGCGATTAAGCAAATTGCAAGCAAAAAATATGCATTTGAGAACAGAGTCGAGTGCGACTAATGGAGTTGATTGAGGGACACTCAGACCAGGCACTATTCACAGTTCAGAGTGTTGTAAATTAACTAGAGGAACATGGTTTCAGTGACCTCATCCAAAGGCTTTTTCATCTCAGGAGGGAAAATTAAAAGAGTCTGTCAGATGATTCAGGTTAAGGAACCTGGACGAAGAGCATGGTTAAAGAGTCTGAGCGTGCATAAGTTTGTGTGTCTCATCATGAAGCAGATGGCCTTTTGGGGTCATTGTTTTGATGCAAAGTTAACCCCCATACAGAAAATACTATTGGCGGGCAACTTTGCTACTGAGAACAAAGTTCTGGTTGATGGGCTTGGCAGTCTTAATTGGAAAGTGCAGGGTGACAAAGTTTCACTGATGACTATTAAATCACAGCCCGGTAATTACCCACTAATTAGTGCGGAGATAAATTTTGCGGTTGAAAATTGGGTTTTCACAAAATCTCGTTCATCATCACGCTCGCAGTGTTTATTTTGTGTTCCTACCATAACTGAAAACATAAGTGACGCTCTCACACTACTTACTTAGTGAAGTTATAGCCCGCTCACTCACCCATGAAAACCAACCCATTGGTACGGTAAGATCTGTCTAAGTCACCCAAATAGGTCAGTTGTATGGTAATGTGATTCATGGCTGTTTTAATGCAGTTGGAGCTTAGCATAATTTATCTCTGTGAGTTTGTATGCTCAATATTGAAATATAGCCTGCCCCCAACACCCATGGCTGACATTATTTACATCACAGGGTTGTTTATTTCTTCTACCGCCCCTGCCCTCCCTCTCTCCTCCACTCCATTTCTCTACCTCCACTGCCCTCCCCCTCTCCTCTCCTCCATTCTCCCCTTTCTCTCCATCCTTATTTCGTTTGCTTTTTCCATTGTGATTTGCCATCCAGTCCTCCATTTGCCCGCCACTAACAAATAGGCTTATCATGCTGCGCCTCTCCCTTCTGTCCTCCCTGCCTCCCTCTTTCCTCTGTGTCCTCTCTCATCCCTCGCTTCTCCTCATCTCTCTCTTCCTCCCTCTCCTCTTGTCATCTCTCTCTCTTCCTCCTCCTTCATCCTTCACTTCTCCACTTCCTTCACCTCCCTGTCCTCTCCTCATCTTCCTTTCTTCCTTCTCCCTCCTCCTCATCTCTCTCCCTCTCTCTTCCTCCTCCTCCCTCTACCTTCTCCTCAACTCTCTATCTCCCCCTCTCTCTCTTCCTCCTCATCTCTCTCTCCCTCCTCCCTCTCTTCACCTCATCTCTCTCTTTCTGTCTTCCTCCTCCCCTATTGTTTGCTATACTGCTGACATATGAGGTGCTAAGTCTGAGAGATGGAGTCTGCAGAAGTTTGTGTGCGTGTGGATGTTTGCACTGTGTGTGTGTGTGTGTCTGTGTGTGTGTGTGTTCATTACAGTTCTGCCCTACTGCTGGTGCCTAGGGCATGACAACATGACAGGTGGTTGGTCCCTGACAGGAGAGAATAGGTGTGTGTTTGATGTGTGTGTGTGTGTTTGTGGTGTGTTTGGTGTGTGTACCCTGTGTGCACGTGTGTGTGTGTGTTTGGTGTGTGTACCCTGCGTGCACGTGTGTGTGTGCGTTGTTTGTGTATTTGTTTGCCTATGTGCCTTGGTTGTCAGGGTGACTGTATCCCAACCGGGTTTTCTGAGTTAATATGTGGCTGACATTTACACTGGGGTGACAGTAGAGGAGTGAAAGGTCAAGTGGTGCTGTGTAAAACAGCCATTGTGCAAGGTACACCACAAGTTCAGCACTGATAAAGAGTGCTTCCAAGTAGCCTGAATGTCAAGAGCTACTGTATGTGTGCCATGTGTATGTGGGTATGTGCTCTTTCTCTCTCTCTCTCTCTGTCCTGTTTGATATTCTCTTCTCCCTTTCTCTTCTCTCTCCTCTCCTCCCCTCTCCTTTCCTCTCCTCTTCTCTCTCTCCTCTCCACTCTTCTCTCCTCTTCTCCCTTATTTTAATTAGTAATAATATAACTAAATCGCCCCTGACAATTAAACTATCACAGGAACATCAGAACCTGTTGTACTTCTAAACATGCACTGTAACTAAGGGCTGGACGTGTGATCGGGGTAGAGAAGTGTGAAGTGTGATCGGGGTAGAGAAGTGTGAAGTGTGATCGGGGTAGAGAAGTGTGAAGTGTGATCGGGGTAGAGAAGTGTGATTGGGGTAGAGAAGTGTGAAGTGTGATCGGGGTAGAGAAGTGCCACCTCTTCTCTAGTGCCGTTGCATGATGGGAGAATTGTGCAGACTGAAAAACCACCTTCAGAACAGATCCATTGTTAATGGGCTATAATTGATAGCTCAACACACAACGCCGACTTGAGCTATTGACTTGAATTAAATGAGCGAGGAGCAGCTAAGTGGTACGCCTAATGATGATTAATTGACGGTAGTTGAGAAGAGCGATTGAAAAGAGAGTTCCGCTAACGAGGGATGCGAATTAGCTTAAGTATTACATGTTTATGCGGGGTTAAGTATTTGTCATAACACCGAAAAACCTTGTGTCTGGGTATCTACCATAAACATCTCTCTTTCTCTCTCTCTCTCTTCCTCTTCCTCTCTCTCTCTTTATCTTGCTTTTTGCTCGCTCCCTCCCTCCATCTTTTACGTTGTTAATCAACAGAAAAACAAGAAAGCAATTTTGGGCTCAATTTATCTCTTTCTGCAAAGACCTCCATTGGCAGACCACTTGAGCTGCCAGTGTTCTCTATTTAATCAGACCGTACCCCGTGCTATCTCTTTACTTCTCCTCCTCCAAAAGAGGGTGGCCACCACTTTCATGTGTCACGGATAAACAGAAGGCTCCACATTTTGCTGTATTTATTTGTCACTACAATAAAGTGAGCCAATGTGTTTTCCAAACCCGGTCTGTTGAATTTCAATTTGAAAAGACGTTGTTTGCTTCCAAGAGCGAAACCATGTTTAACCGCCTGGTTTCCTCCCTAATTGCCAGTGTTGTAGCGGTGAGTAGCCAGTGTATCCTTGCGCGGCCTAAATGAACCTACTGTAGAATATAACTGGAGAATTGCTCTCCGTCTCCTCGCACACACACTGTTTGTCTGCGCCGTTAAAATGCCTTTCTCTGGAGAGAAGGACGGGCGCGGTTGGCCCAGTTTTGTGTTGCACACAACTTTATTCAAGCAGTAGCTAAACTGCACCCCAAGGCTCCATCAGTTGGAAAAGTTGCAAAATTGGATGACCTCTGTTAATGAATGTTTTGTCAATGAGAAAACTGAGAAAAAAAGGATTTAAATAAATACATGCTGTACACGTACGTGTATATCCTTCTCTCGCGGTCTCTCACTTCACACACAGATGTACACCTCTGTGTATGAGACAGGCATAAACACAGACATGCAGACACACACACACGCGTGCGCACGCGCACACACACAACCACACTAATACATCCAGAAAGAGTTACCTGCTACACCAGCAGTCTGACATAGTCAGAATAGGGAGTAAATATCTCCCTGGGGATCAACACTGCACTTCATGTAATGAGAGAGTGAGAGAGAGAGAGAGAGAGAGAGAGAGAGAGAGAGAATATCTATGTACATGTTTGTTCTATGAATACAAAGTGTGTACTAGTCCTTGAAGTGTTCTTTTTGGAGGTGTATGGCTGTTTTCACAAAACTCTTTCATAGAGCAAACAAAGTGAACTCGACAGCGTGCCACATGTCCAAGGTCCAAAGGTGCCTTGGGATAACAGGCAATGCATGGCACATACACACACACACACACACACACACACACACACACACACACACACACAAACACACTTACAAACACGCACACATGAATAAACCCAATCACATTCTCTCTCTCTCTCTCTCTCTCTCACACACACACACACACACACACACACATACACACACATTCACACATACAGACACATAAGGCCAGTTACATACACACACACACACACACACACACACACATACAGACACATAAGGCCAGTTACACACACACACACACACACACTCACACAAATCGACTCTGAGATCTCCTTGTCAGAAGCCCCAGGAGGGATGAGGGTTTTAGACTCTGAAGAAGAGAAAATAAGAAAAGGCCACTATACTGCAGGTCATAGATTACTAATGTAATGTCTACCATACCCAATCACACACAACACACACACACACAAACATTGGAATGAGAACATGTTTGCTCTCTCTCTATGGGGGCTGGGAAGTATGGGGGGGTGGGAAGTCCCATGTTTCGCAGGTCTGTGTGTGAGTGTGTGTGTGTGTGCGTCTATAGACACACTCACGCACACACACACACTCACACGCACACCTTATCCTTGCAAAGACATAGGGAATCAGCCAATCAGATCGCTGGGATTTGCATATATCTTAAGCAAAGATAAGGTGTGAGTGTGTCTGTGTGTGTGAGTGCGTCTATGTGGAACTTAAGACACACACGTTCATTTATTCGTTCGTTCACTCGAGTGGGTGGAATGTATGGGGGGTGGAAAGTTCCACGTTTCGCAGGTGTATGTGTGTGTGTGTCTGTGCGTGCGTCTATAGACGCACACACACTCACACGCACACCTTATCCTTGCAAAGACATAGTTAGGGAATCAGCCAATCAGATCGCTGGGATTTGCATATATCTTTAGCAAAGATAAGGTGTGCGTGTGTCTGTGTGTGTGTGAGTGCGTCTATGTGGAACTTAGTGAAAAATTAGACGCACACACACACACACAGACACACACACACGTTAATTTATTCGTTTGTTTACTCGAGTGGGTGGAATGTGCCACGTTTCACTCACTGCGTTGAGCGTGTGTGTGTATGTGTGTGTGTGTGTGTGTGCTAAGATAGTTAGCAAGATGGCTGCGCGTGACGTACTGACGCTGCGTGCGACGTCATCTCATTAGAGTGCGTTCCAGCTGGACAGGACAAGCGAATTTCCGTCTTCCCAATAAGTATCGTAAACAGGTAAAGCTTACTACAAATATAGCCTACAGACAATCCTAAGAATATATCATTGCTAGTTAGTGTATACTGTAACTGTAACATGTCGAGACTTTGGATTTGAACTTGGATGTTAGCTGTGAAAACATCCCATTAGCTAACTAGCTAGCTAGCAAACTAGCTAGCTAACGTTACTACTGTAGCTCCATTATTTGTTTAGAGATATGTTTAGAGCTACATTACTGTAGCTCCATGATATGTTTAGAGATCCGTTTGTCTAATGTTAGCTAATTTATTGTTGCCCATCTGTCGCTTATGTAAACAAAGACGCGGCTAGACGCTGATGTTAGACTGTTTGTACAGTATATTTCTATATTTAAGTTAAGTGCTGTACCGTACATTTCAGGCCATGGGTGATTCTGAGTGACTCTTCAGGCGTTTGACCATCCTCCTGTGAGGGAAACAAGCCTACACCTGGAAAAATGGCATGATCTTTTAAGGTAAAATTATTTTAATAATTACTGTATTACCCTGTGATACCATGTAGTATTGAGCTCATGGGACTAGATATTACAACAATCTCTAAGAAATGTCTAACGTTACCTACAGTGTCACCCTGTCTGACCAAGTGAGCCTGTGCGCCACTGACTGTCTGAACCCATGCCTCCTTCCGCTCACGGGAAAATGCCAGCAGCACTGCCTGGAGTCGCCTTTCAGACCTGTGGAGCTTCCTGGACATCCCACGCTCGCGTCTGGTCAAGTACCCACTATTGCTGCGTGAGATCCTCCGGCGCGGCCAGCATGGAGCAAGCGGTGAGCTCACACGCACACACACACTGCAAGGCTGTGTCCTTAACAGTAATACTTAATCCACGCCGCGGTCTATAACCCGCATCCCTGTGTGTGTGTGTGTGTGTGTGTGTGTCCAGATCATCCAGGGTGTGCTCTGCCATGGCCAGCTGTGCAGCAAGAACGGACAGGTGAGCAGAGCGCATGCACACACACACACGCACACAACACAGATCGGATCAGATAAGGTTTATTGTACCTAATCTAAGTGAGGCTGGTTTATTGACCTGTCTACTCTTCTCATCCTCTCCCCCCACAGCCAAGAACATCTTCCACGTCTGCTTCCAGTACCCGACCCAATCCTACACACACCCTGCAGGTCAACTACGTCCCCGACCTGACCCTGCCACAAGCGCCGCTCCTTCACCGTCTCCGCCATCGTCCACATGGAGGAGGCTGATGAGAACTGCCCCCAGCTCCCCCTGCAGGGATGAGACCTCCAGCCCTGCCTCCTCGCCGTCTCCCTCCCCCTCCCTCTCCTCCTCCTCATCATCGACATCATCATCATCATCATCATCATCTCCGCTCTCCTCCCCCTCCTCTCATAAAACCAAAAAGATACAGATACAGAATACTTTATTAATCCCCGAGGGGCAATTCAGTTTCCACATGTTAAAAGCCGACATACACATACACATTCATCACTCATAAAAATTACAAGACACAGAGATTCAGTACCAGGTTCACGGTTGTGCAAGAGAGACTATGCAATGAGCGGACAAAACGGACTCCTGAGCGGACGTGTTTGATGTAAATAAATAGCGGGGACAGGAGAGCTGACTGTGTTGTCTCTCCTCGTGGGACTTGTATTTTTGTGTCACAACATGTTTATTATTACAGCAGTGTTCTGTGTTACTGTCCTCATTGGTAGCTATTTACTTCAGGTGCAGTATTCTGCATGGCCCTCTCTCCGGGTCCTGCTATGAGGGAAACATTACACCTTGTTGCATTTACTGCAGTTGAAGGCATGAATTAAAAGGCAAACACATTCCATTTTACTGACTTTTCATTGTTACAGTATAGTTCAGAACATGCATTGCTACTCACGCAGAGATGAGACAGGTGGGACCTGATCATATTCGTACAGGGCTGTGTTAATTTCCCCTATATAGTGTTCCTAAGACTTATTATTATTGTTGTTATTATGAATAATAACAATTAAGCAGCTTCAACTCCTGTAGCACGCCACTATCACCATCATTACGGTTCCTTGTATTTGGCCCGTCGCCAGGCATTTTGAGCGCACTTAGTTTTTCCACAAAGCCGCTCTTGACAAGGATACTTGCTAAACTTTGTTCTTTAGTTGTTTTCGCAAATAGTCGCCAAATAATCAACATTTTCATTAAACAATCAAGACATGACAGCAACATGCGTCCTCTGGTCAGCCATCCCTCAGATGTACCAGTAATGGTGCCAGTTGGCAACATATCACAAGAAACGGCGCTAAAACTGACTGATAGATCAATTGATAGATTGATTGATTGAAAGTTCCTAGTCCGTACAATCGCTCTTCAAAAACGTAACCATCCACGTTACAGTTGTTTGGGGAGGGCACTTTCTCAAAATCAATAGCCCACGGCCTTCTTTACGCACATCCCAGGACAGATAAAATTGTCATCCTCGATCGAAAGGGGTGTTATATCGTATTTTGATTACAATGCTGACATAATTCTGGTACTTGGTGAGTAGTGCAAATATTTGGCTATTAGTGCATCACTATGAACTCTATAGAAAATTCTGATTTGGCTGTGGACACGTTGTTTGTTGGTGCGGAGTAAATGGATTCCAATATATGGGACTGGCATATAGTGACGTTAAATGAAAAGCTTACCTCACTCGTCTCCTGTGTAATAGGTACACGGAGAAGGTCTCGTCGACATCCATCAGGACCCGTATTCTGTGTCGGTATCAACTCCTACGACTCCTTTGCATTGAAAGCAGCACGCCTTCATTGTTTACACGCATCCAGATTCGGTCATGCTCATATTGGAGTAAACCCCCCCCCCCCCGATTCATTGTCAGTGGGGGGAATTGGAACGGCCATATCTGGACATGGGAAGGTCAAAGAGACAGGGTTTGGACGAATGCAGCAATACCAAACATGTCCTGCTCACACGCATGTGCATGCGCACAGAGCCAAAAAAGCCTTCATGGGCGGAGGTCTGTGCTCTCTGAGCACCATTTCAAGATTTGTATTATCTTAACTTGTGTCGCCGATGCAAGCAAGTAGGGTGCTCACTGCTGTGTGTGTGTGTGTGTGTGTGTGTGTGTGTGTGTGTGTGTGTGTGTGTGTGTGTGTGTGTGTGTGTGAGAGTCTGTGGGGTCTCGACCGTCTGTCCATAGCACTGGAGTCATTGCGGTGGTGGTTTTAGTGTCAGCAGAGGTGTCAGCTTTTGAACCGTGATCTCTTTTATACAGCTGGTAGAGCTGCCAACAAAGAGCTATTCATCTGAGCCGGCCATGAAAGTGAGAGAGAGAAGTTGCTAGGAGATTTGAAATGCTGCTGATGGAGGTGGTATAGCCGATGAATCTAATTAAATTTAAAGGCCTTCAATCAAGTGTTTGTCTGTGTGTGTGTGTGTGTGTGTGTGTGTGTGTGTGTGTGTGTGTGTGTGTGTGTGTGTGTGGACCGTGCACAGCCATCACCTCCAGATGCTTGAGGGTTTCCACATCAATCTACAATGCATCCTAAGGACAACCTGGCGTGAAATACTCCGCAAGACCAACTGCGTCAGTATGGAGGCTACAGTCAGCCAGCACCAACTTCACTGGCTCGGTCACGTCCTCCGGATGCTGAAAGAACGCTGACCACATAAAGTGTTGTATGGCCAGTTACATCTTGGCCGCCACTCGGCGTCTAAAGACCAATTGAAGACAATCATGAAGAAACGTGTCCCGAACCCCGTCCAGCTGGAGGACACTGTCGCTCAACGCTCCATCTGGCGGCAGTTCTGCCAACAAGGAGTGCAAAAGCTGGAGGAGGACCGAGATGATTGGACAGACCAGACATCTAAGGAGACAGGAAGCCAGTAACCTACCGTATCCACACCCCCAGTCAGTGCTTTCACCTATTCTGTTTGTGGGAGACAGTGTGGATCACGGATTGGGCTCCACAGACTGTCTCAGTTCAATAGCATGACAGAACCTCTCTATCCCTGAAGAATAAAAACAGCCCAGTAGTCAGTTTAATTAGTCACCTACCTCAAAATGGGAGTGTTATTCTCTGTGGTAGAATTTGCATTTTGCCTTATACACTGATATTATTCATTTTCATCATTGAATCATCATTTCTTTACTGTTATAACTTTAGGGCTATTAGGGGAACGCCGGAAAGTCTGCAGAATTAATTACCACACATCGTTGTCTCAAAGGTTTATGACTCCTGAACAATTAGCAGAGTTAACAGGCTGCTCTCACTCCGACCACTTGGGGTTTAGTAATACAAAGCAGTTGATAACACCTGTACAGGAAGCTATTGGCTGTGGGAGGGGGGGGTAATGCCTCCCTCTCTCAGTATGATACTGTGGAATGTGGCCTGGCAGGATGAGATAAGTATTAGAGAGAAACCATAACTCCACAGGGGGCGGTCCTGTTTCTACCCAATGGTCTTGTGTCCTCTGAGTCTGATTTGCATACTATTTGCATGCATATTTAGGGGCGTGTCCACCAACAGTATAAAACACAGTTGTACCGTCTTGATCATTACTTTTTAATGAAACTTTTCACTGGCAATGTTGCCGTGAAAAGTAATTATTTCCCCCTCTACAGAGTTTGATTAAATTCCTAGTTCAGTCGAGATCACTTTAGTCAAAATTGACCCATTTATTAGCATGCAATAATATATACATCATATTATTTTTTTACGCATATGAATTTTGGCGGTGTGATCTGTTCGGGGGACCCCCTGCCTTCCACGCATGTGGAAAGCGGCAATCTAGATGTTCCCCCCCTCTGGGCCGCTTGGGCCAGAGTGCCGGGCCGGAAGAGGGAACGGCATCTAGCCCCCTGCCTCTATGACGATCAGAGTGGGCCGCGATCGGGAAGACGCTCGGAGGTAACTCAGCCCACTAAGACCGTCAAAGAGAGCCACAGGAGGACTGCTGTACATTATAGTCCCTGGCCTCCACAGGCCAGCGCTTCGTGGAGTCCGAAGGAGATACAGCCTAGTGTCTCTGCCTCCATGGTGACCGGAGGGACCACTGGATGGCCCTTCGGAGATGTTTCACACTTTGTGTGAATGATCAATTGGTGCTGTCTATGCAAACAGGACACAGCTCAATTCCCTGCCCTTTTTAAGTAGGGACCAGACAGATTCTCTCAAGTTGCTCTCTCAAGTCTCTCCCAAGTTTCTCAAGTCTCTCTCAGGTTTTCTCACCATAACCAAGGATCCAAGCTTGTGTCCAATTGATGAAATATCAATCTGTATCTGTGGAATTGCTGAACTGCTACCTGCGAGCTAAGATCTCTGTTTAGTCGACACCAGGGTCTTAGGAATTTCCACAACCTCTTCAAATCATCCACCTCTGGTGAGAGCAGAGGTTTTGAACAAGACATTTGCAACTTTTAAACTCTGAACCATTTCAGTTGATGTACAATGAGCAGCGCTGATATTGAACTCTGAACCTCGCCAACAGTCTAGGTGTAGGCACGCTACACCCTGGATCAAACTAAGCGACCATCACGTCACATATCTCTTCCCTTCTTCAATCCCAACAACGCCTCTGTACGCATTGCTTTCCGACACACTACCCGTAAGGTTGCCATCCAGCAATATCTTTTGATGTGGTGTGATGCTAAGTGTTGTTTAAGTTTAGCTGTGATAATCTATGACAATCACATGATCTTTAGGTCACTTGATTGAGTCAAGCCCTCCTTCAGACTGAGATTGATAAATTAGATAGATTAGAGAGTTTGGATACTTGATTCTGATTAGCTAGCAGCCGTGGTAAAATACTCTGTAACCCACAGCTACGACCGCAGAACAATTAGTATTAATGCACCGTCAATCTCATTGACGAGGCCATTGATAAGATCAAGCGGTAGGCTTTGCGTAGCAACCACTCGCAGCAACCTCGCCTTTTTCGTATCCTATTACAAAAACGCACTCATCAGTCCGACTCCAACACTTCCACACCCCTACCAGCAAAAACGAGTGCTCTGGAGAACTGTTATAACTGCACCATAGCTGCAAATATTCAAATAAACGTGAACCACCCGAAGTATGCCTTATGGCTTATGTGAACAAGGCCAACCCAAATAGGCGAGATAGCCTATGTTGCATGGCAACCATTTAATTCAGAACTATAGCCTATCGCGGAAGATTTTGTAAATACTAAAATGATAATAATGATCGGTAAATAAATGATTGAATGTTACTACTGAGTGTTTTTGTGAATATATATATATATATGTAGTAACCGTTGTAGAAAAGCAATTGACCACTCGAGGCAGTGGATTACATGGTATTTTACCACAGCTGTGGGTAAAATCCTGTGTAACCCACTGCCTCTCGTGGTCAACTGCTTAAGTATTAAAGGGGTCCACGTTTGCAAAACTAACTTTTGAATTGTTTTTGCATTTACATTTGAGTCTCTGATGGGCCTACTAACACAGAAAGTATGAAGTGAAACAACGCAGTCATTTTGTTGTGGTCAGCCGAAATGAACATTTTTGAAAAAAAGTCGGTCCCTGCAAGCCATTCAAATCGCACGTGTCACTTTACGTCACAATCAGGGACCCTGCTAGCTAGCATAATATATTTGCAAGGAAAATGCTCTGTTCTTGGATGTACTAAGCAGCACAGATCTCCCAAGCTCAAAGGATAGCAGAGCGGAGTGGAAATTGGTAGACTTCTAGTTCATCGAGCGGCCATTAAAAATGATCACGTTAAGAAGTGGGCATCATTGGATCCCCGTTGGCCTACACAATCTAGCTTTTATTATTTGTAGTCAAATGGTGTCATATAGCCTGGTGTCTAGCTAGGGAATGTAATGAGGTAACAGCATGCAACCGTGGAAATAATAACATGGGCACTTACGCTATCATGTTTAGTCAGGGAGAGAGGACAATGGAATGTGTCACAGTGGCATCAAGTGTGGATGGTCTAGGCTAGCCAGCTATATTTGATGTGGCATAGTGCCGTCAACAGCCCTCGTTCTCTAGCCTGCTGACTTGCTCTTAGCTGAGCTCATTTGCATATGAAAAAGGCACG
Organism: Borostomias antarcticus; assembly: GCF_949987555.1. Classification (NCBI taxonomy): domain Eukaryota; kingdom Metazoa; phylum Chordata; class Actinopteri; order Stomiiformes; family Stomiidae; genus Borostomias; species Borostomias antarcticus. The sequence goes on from NC_140254.1 coordinate 14,023,158, forward strand.
CAATCCGCTCAATCTGATCTTGTGGTCAACGGAGGGGTATAGAGGCATGCTAGAACACTTATTCTGAGTGGTATTTTCAGCAAAAATACTCAAGGACATGTTTTGGGGACCCCGAAGACTTTCAAAATTGTTCAAAATTAGCATAATAGGACACCTTTAAGTACATATTCCTTCATATTTGTGGTAACTGTGGTATAATCATAAATTATACGGAGTCATAGTCATATTTCCATAGTTCTAACCCATAGACTGATACATTTCTGAGAACAATTTTTCACTGCAACATAATTCAGAATGCTTCCACTTATCATCAGGGAGAGGTGCTGTGGCTTTAATGCACCATTGGGCTTTGATTTGATTTATTTTTTTTATTTTTTAATGACTATGCTTTATGCATTTCACTGCACCTGGGAAAGGAACTTTAATACTGCCAGAGCAGCTTTGTGCCATTTCACTAGTGGCTTTGCTACCTGGATCCACCGTGCGCATAACAAATGAGTAGGATCTTTTTTTTGTGTTCGTTTTTTCTAGTTACAAATGTGAAGAAGATTCTTAGATATGCAAGTGAGCACACACACAAATACGCACACACACAAACATGAACACCTACATACAGTACTCACACATTCACGCACGCACACACACACACATACGCACACACACATACGCACACACACAAACACACACACATGGACACCCACATACAATACGCACACACGCACACACACACACACACACACGCACATGCTATTAAAAATATGTTAGGAAGTTAAAGGAGTAGTAAAGGGAAAATGCATGTTTAGCCATGTTTAAGGTTACTTATGATCATAAACAATGGTTCAGATCAAAACGTTGACAAAACTAGCACTTTTGAGAAAGTCTGATACTTGCTCTACCACCGTTTTGGTCATACAATGGATGTGGATGGGCACTGTGAAAAATCATTGAAAAAACATGTTAAACTCTCAATTTCAAAGACAAGAAACTCACCAAGGTGTTAGTTGGCATTCTGACATATAATTCGCCATAAAGTAAGATTCTAGTTCATCTGGAAAGGCTTTTTTAAATATTTAGCATAGAACTATTTAGTCGCAGCACATACGTGTGTAAACTTCCGCTTGAACTGATTCCGATCTCGTGCAATGCCTTGAAGTAGTTCCGCTTCCTGAATCCCCTCTGCGGATTGATCTACACATCTACAACGGTCGCTTCAATACAAGTCAATGGATTTCATAAAATGATCAATAAAACCCTACATGATTCATACTTTGCGGCGAATTTGATGTCAGAACACCAACGGACACCAATTACCCCCTCGGTGAGCTTCTTGTCTTTGAAATCGAAAGTTTAACATGTTTTTGAAAGATTTTTCACGGTGCCCACCCACATCCATTGTATGACCTAAACGGTGGTAGAGCAATTATCAGACTTTCTCTAAAGTGCTAGTTTTGTCAACGTTTTGATCTGAACCATTGTATATTGTAATGGAATTACTGAACTAGTAAAAAGGATTTACCAAGATTCGCTCAAAAGGTTAAGTCTGGTTTATTGTGAAAACATACGAGCGCAAGGACTTTCTGGACAACGCAGCAGAGTGGTTTATCCAGACAAGTGCCGGCTCTGTGTTTTGCTGTGCCTTATATGCAATCAAAACACAGGTACGGTGCTTCCAGGATGTGATTGGCTACTCCATTGTACGTCATATGAAATGGCAGGCGTGGCCAAGAGTACAGACATGTGACATGAGAAAAAGGCGGCAATTGGGGACAAAGGATGACAAAGGATGGTTATTCTGTTGTAGACAGATTCAAAGTGTATGACCTCCTGGAGGCCATTTTGTATGTTAGCACAGCTATGTGAATATTTGGGGGAGGTGATGAATTACAAAAGGAGAGAGAGAACAAAGGTTTAAGGTGTTTGGATGTAAATTCCTCAACAATATGATCATAAGTAACCGTAAAACAGGGCTAAACATGCATTTTCCCTTTACTACTCCTTTAACTTCCTAGTGTCAAGCATGCATGTAAACACAAATGACAACATATTCGGTCTGTCTTACTACCATGGATGTGAGATGTGGTGAGTAACAGTTCAGATGAACAGTTCAGGCCCTGCAGGGCGATTTAATAGAACCAAGGAGGGGAGCCATAAAAGGTTGCCATGAAAATAACGGGGATTAAAAGATATGTGCCACAAACACTGCCACTAAATAGATAAAAAATGTGCTTGCGCTGGAGAGACCTGCAGCTTGTTGGAGGTGGAGTGGGTGCACGCTGGCACGGTGCTGTGGAGAGGGTCCGGGGTTCTGGAGAGACGAGGAGGACAAAGGAGGGGAAGTGATGATAAAAAGGCAACGAGCAAGAAGATAGGCACTGCAACTGAAAGTTAGCAGGCGAGAGAAAAGCACTGCAAATTACGAACGGCAAAAGTGTAGGCTAGGGCTTTACTTTACCATATGTATAGGCTGGTAAGATCTGGCGAGGATTGAAGTGCAGACCAGGGGCCTCATTTATAAAACTTTGCTCCTGATTCGCGTACTAAGAGTTGCGGACATCCGAAAGTTCCAAAAGGTACGCACAACGGTTTTCCGTTTTATAACGCGGGCACGCACGTCCCACACCGGTTCCCCATTATAAATCTCAATCAACTCTAAACTTGCGTTTTATCACACCCTCTGAACACCCATAAATGCCTATAAATGGCCAGTGAAATGCCTCCGATTCACAGAAATCGATACAGCCCAAATCTAACATGACGGCAAACGTGACAGCAAAGAAGCGGAAGCGCCTCATGAGCCACTCGTCCTCATTGGCCAGTAGGTCTCGCCAGTCCCCGAAGACTCGCTCTCTCCGAATCCCTTCATCCATTATGGATGATCCATATCATCAAACAGCACTATAGGCCTACATATAAAGCAGCAATTGTGCATCATTACGCATTGGAATTGCATGCCTTTTTATACCCACCCACTGACATGATTATATGGAACAGGTGCGATTGTCATTGACAATATATGAACCACGCACATGATTGATTGATTGATTTCATTACTGGGTATAGGAGAAGATGGATCAGAGGGATGACATGTAGAGGTGAGGGCATCCAACAATGTTGGATGCCATGAAAACAGGACAGCCGATGACACATAACATCCATAACATCTAAGACAATTAACAGCATTCTTATCTGCCCGACTGAGGCATCGAACACTGGATCAGTTTAGCCTATTTCATTTACAACCTGGTCTCACCTGGCAGACGTCAGAATTCAACGTTTGTCCATTGCCTCCAAATGTCATTTCTAGATGGCATCATACAGTTATAAACGTCGGCAGACAACTTGGGATAGGCCTATGTATAAATTTGCGAGCGCTTATGGGGTTGGGTTGGGTGGGTCAAACAACTTTGGTGAGACAACGAGTGCAAAACTAGAGACAAAACTAGCTGGCGAAACTAGCAAACAACAACATCGTTTTACAAGCAACTAGCAAACATTCTTACTGTCATTATTATTAACTAGCTCACATTCTTACTGTCATTATTATTAACTAGCTCACATTCTTACTGTCATTATTACTAGCTAGCATTAGCTACTGTTCTTATAGCTCGTGTTCTAACGTGGACACAGGGATCAGGCTAATTTACGAAACTGGACCCAGGAGTGGAGCTACTCGGACGGCGCTTAGTGGGCATGCTCCGCATATCGCAATACCCCTGCGCGGGCACGCATGCCTGGAGGCGTGCGGGCGCGCAGGGGAATTGCTCAATGCTCGCTGCCCGAGCGCCTCCACGCCTATACGTTAGGTGAGCACATTCTCCGCCAATATCTCGTCAAGTTTGTTTTTTATAAATCCTGAAGTTTGCTCAGGAGTGGCGTACGCATTCTTTTGTGCATACACAAGCTTTATAAATGAGGCCCCAGGACCTTGTAGGGGCTGCAGGCGATTGCAGACGAGGATCAGGTGTGGTGAAGAGGGACTAGGAACAGGTGAGCGGAGCCATTTTAAATTTAAGTATTTAATCCAAATAATTAATGACTGAATTGAGTTCAAATTGCTCTTAGCGCTAGCCATGTTGAATGTGCCAGCTTGGTGCCAGCTGTGTTATATTGTATGTACTGTATCATACAGTCTGTATGAGGTAAACACGTCAGTGCAAGCCCTTCTAGAACCCATAGAGATCACATTACAGGGCCTACAGTTTAAGAAAAAAACAAACAAACAAACATGTAAGTCTGTCAGAGCTGCCTGGAAGACTTTCAACCGGAATGAAATCGTCCAAAAGGGGCGGTTCTCCACACAACACAACTTGGCACTGATTGGACAATGATATTCAGAAGGAGGACAAACTAGAGGCTACTGGCTAACACCGGTAGAATGGGATAGAAAAAATTCCCTCTTTTCCCTTTGGTGGTGCGTCGCCCATATCGCCCTAATGAACCAGCCGTCGCTGCCAAGATTTATAATTAAAAGAGTCCTTTTTGACTTTGAGCGATACCCACTCAAGATTGTGTTTCATTCCCAAGGCGTTTCTTTCCCTGTGTATGTCTATGGGAAATAGTCTTTGAGCCCCCAAATGAGTCACTTGACTTGCAATACCGAGCTTGGCGACTGCTCAAAATGTTTCACAGCCCAGAGCCGTAACTGGGAGCGTGCTTGCATGCTACAGGGCCCAGTGAGTGTTCTTAGGTGGCATGGCCTCCATCGGCTTCCTATGGTAGAGATGGCAGTCTTTAGAACAGCAAGTCAGGTTTGTACCTGACGGAGGGGGAGAGCGACTCATATTAATCATATCGCTTGAACAAATCTTCTATACAAGAATGTGCTGTCTGTCTCTATTAAAAATGGTGTGTGTGTGTGTGTGTTTGGGGTTGGTTGGGTGGGTGCGTGTGTGTGTGTATGTGTGTTCATGTATATGTGTGTGTGTGTGTGTGTGTGTGTGCATGCGTGCGTATGTGTGTTCACAGCAGAGGTTTGAGTGACACTAACGAGGCAGGAGCAATCGAGGTTTCCCTCCCTGTGTTCAAAGGTGATGGGAGAGGAAGTAAGCAGTTATAGGTCAATTACCCACGTTGCACTGTCTAGCTGCAACTATGACGTGTGTGTGTGTGGGAGTGGGAGTGATTATTGAGTCTGTAATTAATTTAAAACAGACCTCTGCCAATTTTGCCATCTAGGAGGGAGGGGCCTGGGTTTATATTTCAGCACAGTCAGCCTGGTGTTTTGCAAGGTGTTTAGTGAATACAGAATATTGTCTAGCCACAGGCTACAGTATGCTGCTTTTGATTAACAATGAATTATGTGTTCTGTCATGGATACACAAATATAATAAGACTATGAAAGTGACAAGGCTACACCTATGATCTCTCTCTCTCTCTCTCTCTCTCTCTCTTTCCCTGCCCCCCCCCCTACCTCTCTCTCTCTTTCTCTCTTTGTAGTCCTGTTTCATGCTCCAAGTAATGCATACTGACTTCAGTTCAGTTCAGTTTACTTTATTAGTACCCGTCGGTGGATTTGGTTTGCAGTCAAGTCATCCACACAACAACACAGACAGTCAACAAACATAAAATAAGTTATATAAATAAAAGTAGTAAAAGTACAAGAAAAAACATCGCTAAACCCAAAGCATAAAACCAAAAGATAATACAATAGATAGAAATCATCATCTGTGCAATGTTGTTCACCTGAGTGATGGCTGCTGGGACAATGCTAGTTTTAAGACGTTTTGTTCTGCACTAAGGGACTATAAACCTTCGCCCAGAAGGAAGAAGCTGGAATTCACTGTGCAGAGGGTGGGTCTCATTGTTTAAAATTGAGCCCGTTATCTGCTGTAACTAACTGTACAGGAGCGCTGGATCAAGCTCAGAGAGTTTCTAGATTTATAATTCTGTTTTGCTTCTAACATTTCTATTTCCAGCTCCTTGGTAGCTATATTATGCAGATCAGAAGCTGCTCCATCTTTAAAAATCAGTTACATTTTTCTGTATGCTGGACTTAACACCCAGGGTTTGCCGCATTTAAAAAAATAATAATAATAAAGTGGTAAATTTTAACTCGCTTACAAGGAATGATCATGTCCCTACAAAAGACAATATATGAGCATATTACATACATGAGTTACATACAGTACATGAGTTGAATACCTTAACCGCTACTTTAACAAAGGTTAACATGACTGCTTCGTCGGTCTTCAGTGAGCCTTTTGTCATCTGTCCTGTTCCCTCCACTAAAAAACCTCAAGCACCGATTCACTCAGTCTAACACCTTCACCTACTGTACACACACACACACACACATGCATGCACGCACGTACACACACACACACAGCGCTGTTGTTTCAATAAGATGCACCATTGCCATGGTAATTAGCTCTGTACTTGTACTTCAGTTTACTTTGTTGTAAAACCCATTACTGAGCAAGGTGATGGATGGATGGAGGGGGTCAGGCAGAGTCAGACGAGGAGGTGTGGTGGAGTGAGGGATGGAGAGGGTCAGGCAGAGTCAGATGAGGAGGTGTGGTGGAGTGAGGGATGGAGGGGACAGGTCAAGTCAGGCGAGGAGGTGTGATGGAGTGAGTGAGGGATGGATGGATAGAGTGACAGAGGGGTTGCTAGAGTCGGGAGAGGAGGTGTCGGAGAGTAGACGTGATTAGGGAGAGAGATGGGTAGAGTCAAGTGAGGAGGTGTGGTGGAGTGAGGGATGGAGGGATGGAGGGGTCGGGGAGAGTCAGGTGAGGAGGGATGGAGGGATCGGGTAGAGTCGGGAGAGGAGGTGTCGGAGAGTAGACGTGATTAGGGAGAGAGATGGAGGGATGGAGAGGTTGGGCAGAGTCAGGCGAGGATATGTGGTGGAGGGAGGGATGGAGGGGTGGGGTGGAGTCAGGTGAGGAGTGATGGAGAGATGGAAGGATGGAGGGGACGGGGGCAGTCGGGAGAGGAGGTGTCAGAGAGTAGACGATGTGATGAAGGACAGAGAGGTAGAGGGGTCTTTGATGCTACAGTGGGGTGGAGTGATGCTGGACTGCTGGACAGACAGAGACAGGCGGTTGGGGATCCTGTATCTGGTCTGGACGAATACATCCCGCAACTACGTTTGGCCTCGGGGCCCGATGTTTTTTGGTGGGATAGAACATAGATTGCAACAGAATTATTAGGCCTACACAAGAAACCGAATGTAACACATCAGATTAGTACATAATGAATTCAACGACAATAACGTAATAATTTCAATCTGATATGTTGAGCATGCCCCCTCCCATGAAGGCGTAGCCACACCTGGTTAAAAGCGTGCTGAGATTCAATCAGCAACACCGAGTTTTCATTTATGGCCTTATTTGGGAGTGTGAGCACACTCAAACCCACATACCATATGTGTGAAGCAGATTGAATTTCCCTTGGCAGACAGGTTTTTCCTTTGCAGCCAGCTCATAGACAAATCATAGTGAGAAAGTTGCAAATTGCATCTTTAGAACTATGGCAGAGCTTACTGTTGAATTAAAATTATTATTGCTGAAATTAATTATGGTATTGTTCTCCCTCTGTTGCTGTGTGCCCCTTGTATAATTAATTAGCTGAAATCTCAGCTTCAGGCGTGGTCCACCTATTGATCATGCTGTGCAAACCTGGGCATGATCCAGACGGCTAGTTAGCTACGGGGCTCAAGTGCACGACACACGAAGCTCTTCGCCCAGCAGGGCGTTTATTGCTGGAGCTGGGAGGGAAGGTAGTGCACGGATGGCTCAGGTTGGGCGCCTGGCAGGCTGGAGGTTGAGGCCGGTTGGAGCAGCCGCGGTGAGTTGTGGGCAGAGTGATGGGCAGGCAAGCCGGATCACAGCACACCTGGTCGTTCTGTAGGGAACACGGAGAGACGGTTAAGCCTTGGGATGCGGTGGTCAAGAGAGCACACAAACACACATATATGAGCAAAAATACTTTGTCTAACAACTAGGATACTTGCCAGGCGTTTCTTAGGGAAGATCTGGCGATGAATGGCTGGAGAAACCGGCTTCCAAGGAGAGGCGAAAGTAGTCTAAGTTTTGCTGCGCTCGCTAGCTCTCCCAAAGTGTATTATTTTATCCAGTTTTTTTCACTTGTATACCATATCTCCGTGTTTAAAATCGCACACTAAAATTGGTGGTATCCAATAATTCGATCTTTGGATCCGACGTTTGGACCTCGAGCCCCAAGTCTAGATCGAACAGCTACGTTGCTGTGGCTAGCCGCTGCTAGCCAGCTCTAGCCAGCTCCCGACTGGGATAGCCCATTAGCCAACAGGGGACAGCCGTCCCCTGCCTTTCCAGTACCAACCCAACACACCGGAGGCCTTGCCTTGCTCCCAGTAGATCGCGTGAGTATTACCAGCACTACTAGGTAAGTAGCCCCCCACTCTCCCGGCTAGCACTGCTAGGTAAGCAGCCCCCACAACCCCTGCTAGCACTGCTAGGTAAGTAGCCCCTACCTCCCCGTTAGCATTACTACGTAAATAGCACCCCCTCTCCCCGCTAGCATCGCAGGTTAATTGTTCTTTTCCAGTTTTATCCACTTGCATACCATACCTCCGTGATCAAAGTCGCGCACAAAACATTGGTGGTACCTGAGAGTATGAGAGTCCGACGTCTGGATCTCGAGGTCTGTTGTCTTTGGTTTTAGTTTGTTTTACAGTTTGCTGAGCAGGATTTACAAGCCAGCAGCTGAGCCTTGCTTTTAGAAAGTAGACTAAGGTTGTTGTCCTCTGGTTGTTGTCCTCTGGTTTTCGTTTGATTTACAGTTTGCTGAGCGGGATTTACAAGCCAGCAGCTGAGCCTTGCTTTTAGCAAGTAGACTAAGTTCGTTGACTTCTGGTTTTCGCTTGTTTACAGTTTGCTGAGCGGGATTTACAAGCCAGCGGCTGAGCCTTGCTTTTAGCTAGTAGATTGGGGTTGGTTGTCTTCTGGTTTTGTTTATCTTACAGCTTGCTGAGCGTTGTTTTGCTCAAGCCAGCAGCTGAGCCTTGCTTTTAGCAAATAGATTGGTGGTTTTTATCCTCTTATTTTAATTCCGCAATTATTTTAACGATCAGATGCCCTTTTACCGTAAGGGGAAGCTCTATATGCGTGTCCTGAGCTATCTAGAGATAGCTACAGCTAGCCTACAGCCACCGGGCTTTCTCCCTCTTCGGCTCTGGGATTATTACATCTACAAGCAAACAGAGGGCTGTTCCTGCAGTTTGAAGCGTCTTCTCACCTGCGTGGACCAGTCTTGCGATGGCTCCACACCCTGCCTGCTCGGGTTGCCTCCAGCGCAGCCTAAAAATCACAGTTGGAAGGTAGGATCTCTACTCTACACTCTATACACCAAACTGAACAACTCCTGGACTCACTGCTACCCGACCCAGACATCAGCGTTCTGCCTCCCACTGCGTCCAGGGGTGGGGATGTAGATTTTGGTTTCCTCCTGGGTGAGGAGTCCTGGCCCGCACTCAGAGCCAGACCCAAGCATTCAAGCTCCACTCCTTGGACCACTGTTAGGAGGAAATGAGAAAGGGAAACCTCCAGGGTCGTCTCCCAACCCTCCGACGATGACACCCTCCAGCTGAGAAATAGCTTTGCTCCGCTGGCCGAGCCTGTATCCAAGAGGTCCAAGGATACTAGCAGCATCAGCTCCTCAGTCTGGCTCCCTGCTGTTGGGGTTCATTTCACACCCTGCCCTGCTCAGTATCTTACCAGTCCTCCGCAGCCCACCCACGCCTTTCTGGTTGGCAAGCGGTATAACAGCCAGGCTAATCAGCCTGCTCCCCGGACTGAGCACAGTCCAGTCCACCGAGGGGACCCCCGGCCCCCACCCTCTGCCACTTGGCCTTCAGGTGTGTGGCAGCCAAGGAGGCCCCCTAAGCCCAGTGGGCCCGCTGCTGATCCCGCCCCCCCATCTGTGCTCGTCATCGGATCATCCATGGTGCGCCATGTAGTGGTCCCGAAAGCCCGGACCTGCTGCTTCCCAGGAGCTAAGGTCTCGGACATCAGGACTGTTGTCCCATCACTCCTCGCGGATCATCCCCAGGCCTCACCCATCATCATCCATGTCGAAACAAATGACATCAAACTCCAGCAGTCTGAGCGGCTGAAGGAGGATTTCAAGGCCCTGATCTCCACTGCTCAGGCGTCAGGAAAGACCTGCATCATCTCTGGCCCGTTCTCCTCTCCCCGTTATGGTGATGCCAAATATAGTAGGATCCGTCAGCTCCACATCTGGCTGAAAGGCTACTGCTGCCAGTTGAAGCTTCCCTTCATAGATAATTCACCACCTTCTTGAACCGCTCTGACCTCTTCGCCAGAGACGGCCTTCATCCTAGCAGGTCAGGTGCCCATCTGCTCGGTATGAATATGGACCTGACACTGAGATCATCCAGCGTCTGATGTGGGGTAAGCCCGACCCGTCTCAACCACCCTGCTGCCAAAACCTCCTGTACCCACGGTTCGGGCTACACCAGCTCCATCTCACCAGCGCTCCATCACCATAGACCTGGATTCCCTTCCCCTCACTGAGACCTGTCATAGCGACGTTTATATTTCTATAAATGAATTTTGCCCACCTGAATATGCCATTCAGCGAATTATCTCCCACCGCACCCCTATTACCATAAGGAAACAGTCTTATAAACAGGTGGATCTTATATGAAAAACCGATATCCGTTCCAGTGAATATACCATCCAGGCCTACTAGTCAGGCAAGCCAGCCCTTTTCTCCGGAAGCTATTTCAATGGCGATCCTGAATGTCAGGTCCCTACCAAGCAAAACTTTTCTCATTAATGATCTTATATGTGAACATAAATTAGACTGTATGTTCCTAACTGAAACCTGGCTAAATATAAATGGACCAGCAGCCCTCATCGAAGCCTCTCCTCCTAACTACAGCTTTTTTCAATCTATCAGAAGCGGGAAAAAAGGTGGAGGAACAGCCACCATAGCTACAGATGCCCTCAGCTGCAGGACCATCTCCTTTGATGATTTTACCTCTTTTGAATACCACGCTATTGTCTTAAAATGCCAGCCCCCAGTTCTGGCAGTAACCGTGTATAGGCCTCCCAAACAATGCCCTGTCTTCTCTACAGAATTTTCAGAACTCCTGTCCATCATCCATACAAATTATGATAAGATTATCATCATTGGAGATTTCAACACGTGGACACTGAGGCGGACTCAAAAGCCAGGGACTTTATCAACCTCCTAAACTTTTTTTTACCCAACATATCACTGAGCCAACCCACAACCGTGGCCACACCCTTGATCTAGTGATTACTAAGGGCCTGACTATCACTGTCTCCTCTATTAGTGACCTCGCTCTCTCCAACCATTTTTGTATCTTCTTCACTGCATTGGTTCCTAAAGTCAAAAGTAGTACTGAGCGCTTTATCAAGAAACGTTATCTTACCTCCGCAGTAGCCGATAGTTTTAGAGAAATAATGACCACAAACAATTAACACCAGAGTAAGGGCAGCCTTGGATTCTGTAGCACCTATTAAACTGAAAAGGATCACAGCCAATTATAAAGCTCCATGGCGAAATGAGGAAACAAATCAACTAAAGAGAACCTGCAGAAGATCTGAGCGTATATGGCGAAAAACCAAGCTACAGGTCAACCATGATATTCTCAAAGAACATCTCTCTGCCTTTAATAAAGCAATAAGAAATGCAAGGAGAGACCACTTCTCAAAATTGATATCTATCAACCGAAATAATTCAAGAGTGCTCTTAAACCCTGCCATAAAAACACCAGATAACCTGCTCTCTACCTCCAAATGTGAGGAATTTGCAGCTTACTTCAGAGATAAGATTATGAATATTAGGAGGAATATCACCCAGGAAAGGCCCGTTCACAGATCCTCTTCCTCCATGTAATGGACATATGAGCTTGTTTACACTGGTGGACACAGAAATGTTGAGAAAAGTAGTATCCAAACTCAAATCCTCCACATGCCTGCTGGATCCCATCCCCACCGATTTTTTCAAAACTATTTTTGACTCTGTATCCTATGACATTTTATCCATTGTTAATGACTCCCTATCTACAGGTGTCTTCCCACCAATATTTAAAACTGCTTTGGTGAGACCCGTGCTGAAGAAAAACAACTTAGACACTTCAGTTCTTAGCAATTTTAGACTTCCCTTCCCTTTTTGAGTAAAATTCTGGAAAAGATTGTTTTCAAACAGATTAATGATTTCCTAGCTACAAGTTCTACCCTTGACCTTTTCCAGTCCGGCTTTCCCGCCCATCATAGCACAGAGACGGCATTAGTCAAAGTTGTAAATGACCTCAGAATTAATGCTGACTCCAAAGAGCTCTCTGTTCTCGTCCTCCTGGACCTGAGCGCAGCCTTTGATACTATAGATCATGCAATCCTCATCAAAAGACTGGAGAAGTGGGTTGGCCTCTCTGGTCCAGTCCTTAATTGGCTAAGGCAGTGGTTCTTAACCTTGTTGGAGGTACAGAACCCCACCAGTTTCATATGCGCATTCACCGAACCCTTAATTGGAAAAATAAAATATGATTTTTTCAAATTCAAAACATAGGTATATATTTTACTGGTGCACAAAATGAACCGTGCATCAACATCACTGTGTTCAAAGAACAAAACCATCAAAACATGATTTTCACACAAAAACAAAAACATAATAATGAATATTTACTGCAAATCAGTGTGACTTCTGTTGCCTTTCAGAGACCAGTTCAGAAATGTGCAGCTTCACCATGGCAAGTGCCACTCTCATGTCATTTTCGCAACAAAGTCTGTTCCTTTCACAATCACACGACGTACAGATGTGGGAACATAAGAATGTAACTTGCTGCAGCATTTCACGTCGCGGTATTTGGCAGGGAAATCCCGTTGGAAATCTCGTGGGATTTCAGACGGGTGTTATTTCGTTTTAGTGATGCACTACCGCCAGGTGGCGTCTTTGAGTAGATTTAGCAGGCTGGGCTCTGTTTTTCTCCTATAGTCTACGAATGAAGCATCATTAAATTTCACATTCTTTAATTTAAATGCTCTGTTGTAAAGCACTTTGAGCTGAAGGTATCTGTATGAAAGGGGCTATACAAATAACGTTTAATTGTTATTATTACCTTGTTCTCAAACACATGTTTTATCCACCTCGATGTAATTTAATTATTACGAACACCTATAATATATCTAGGCCTACAGTAGCCTATCTATCTCGGCAACTGACGTCGGGTCAAGACGTGGAGGCTGTTTGGTCAAATGCGCAAAATAACAGTATTGTAAATATATTTGTTAGTAAAGATGTGGTGAACGTGAGGGTTTTGCGTTTTGTTTCTGGAACGCATTCAACTGTTAGGCTACTCGTAAACCCCGGAAGTAAATTTGAAGACAGGGCATAATGTAGCCAAGTCTGAGCGCAGTAGGCTATATGGCTTCAGCACGATACAAAGAAAAAATAAGCTTGATCGACTTGTGGATCCATACAAAATTGAAATAGTCGCCATGAGTAAAGATCACTCATTGCCAATCATATCCGGACATTAACTATCTTGTGCATAGCGGCAGGTTTGACAGTGAGACATCAACCGATAATTGTAATAATGCGATTATTGAAATGGTCTTGTGAACGCCTTTATCTGATTTCCAAAATCGGGGTAAGGTCCATAGGACGATTGTGGGTTTTCATTTGCACATAACTATATTTTAATAAAACATTGAAGTCCGCCTGTCAATGACTTTCCCTAAAATTGTGTTCTGTTGCACCCCCTATTGTTAAATTATAAATGAAAAAAACATACACAATATGTTGTTATTTGAATGATCTTGAATATATATATTCAAGATCATTCAAATAACAAAATATCGTGTATGTTTTCATTTATTTATACCGGCCGCCAGCTGTTCAATGAACGGCTATAGGGAATGCGCAGTTTCGCGCTGGCTACAGCCTATTATATGAACAGTTTCGCGCTATGTAGGCTATTATAAATAGGCCTAAGTATTATTCATTGGGAATAGCTTGGACTCGCTGGGGACTGGTGGAGAGACACAGAGCCTCCCCAGACGCGACATCTCCAGTTGGCTGTGTATTTGAGCTGCCGCCTCAACCGTGCGTAAGAGCAGAGCGCATCATATAGCTACAACTAGTAGCCCATAGCCATTAAAACGGCTTATTGTTTTATTCATATATCAACTAGATAATTCGATAATAATGAGTAGCCTAGTAGGCTATAAAATGAATTCAATAGGGCAAGCCTTAAGTTGTAGCCTAGGCTACAGTACAATCACAAGACGCATAGGCCTAGCCTATCGTAAAAAGCGTTGCGTTCTCATAGGCCTATATTAACTTAGACAATTATTAATTATGCTCAGGTCATAATGTCCGTTGAAAATAATTCCCTCTAAGCAGAATTTGAATTGTATTAAAATAGGAAATGATTCCTTCTAGGTCTATATAAAAAATAACATTTTTCTAATGTGTAGCCTATAGGCGATGAACAAAACAGCCACAATGTAGCCTGCTTAGCGAGCGAGAGGGCAGTCTACCATAAAGTGTATAACCATAATGTAATATATCTAGACTACATGCATTGTGGTATTTCTTTATATAGCCAATTGTTTCTCAATAAACAGTTATGTCATCCTCTGAGTCCGAATGTAGGCTAATAGACCGGCAGCTCTAAATGCCTTCCCAATCAATGAGACATGGTTGTAAAAATGATGTTTTATTGATGAAAAGGGTAAAACTGAAGAGTCATTGCATTGATCGATGCAGTCCGCTACCAGCAAACACTGAAAATACAGGTCCTCCAGCGAACCTGGACTAGACTATTGTAACCCCCCCCCCCCCAAATTCTTTTATATTCAAATAAACTGGAGGAACCGGTTTCGTGGGAGGGGGGTAGCCTGCGTTAGCGGGTGCTTTGCCATGACCGGCCATTGAATTTATGTGTTGCCATTCATTTAAACCACCATCTCATCTAGACTACTTCTGTTGCTGCATTTTTACATTTATGCTTTCATGATTTTAGAGCGCAATAAACATTTTCCAGGATTCCAAAAAGTCCATCCATTCATTCAACTTTGTTCTGAGCGCAGCGCAGGCTGGTAGCCTACTGTCAAGGCTCACGACTGATGCACTCCCTTAACACGTCTCTTCCCAGGCCATCAAGATAATTTCAATATGAAAGACCTTGGGATTCCAGGAGTCAAGGCCGTTTCAGACGGGGAGCGACATTCCGCCTGCGTTCTGCTCGGAGCGGGGGACGCACGCGTCCTGCGCGCAGCGGGGCAAGCTGACTACAATTCAGCTCTTGTCGCGGGCGGGCGTGTGCAGCCTAGTTCCATATGAGAACACTCCTCGGTCCAATTCCGTATAGTAGATCAGCCTGTGTACTTTCAACGAATGTATTATTAGACATAATATCATAATAATATATAAAGCCTTCAACGACCTCCTGCTGCCTGCCTGATGGTCTCAGGGCTAAAGAGACCGCACGATCATTCCTCTAGCTGCTTTGCTGCTAATGCGAGTTCGTCTCCGTTCCTGCCCGAGAAACAGAAGTTGAACTTATAGCATCAAAATAGCTACAGGAATCAACGTTGTAAAGTTAGCTATCTGCTTTTTAGCCACCGACAGCTACCGTTAATATTATGGAAGCTGCTGTCGTGAGCTAACTTGCTATCACGGTCTCATCGTGCAGCTTCACAGCCTGCTATTAGCAGACAGCATTAAGTTGACAAAATCACACTTGCACATCATTAGAATTCCAACCATTTATATGGGATTTATCATTCAACTAAACATGGAACCTGAATACTACCTGATATTTCAACCTGCTGCCATCAGTGATCGGCGCGTCTGCTTGTTTGAGTCATGAATATCTTACGCAGTTACATTCCATGTGTCCCAAAACTGTTAAATCATTCCCCATGTAGTTCACTATGAGTCGCACTCAATACATCCATGGTAATAGGGAGGGAGTGAGTGAACCATTTCAAACACATCTCTGGTCATCTCCGTTAGCCATCTTACTCGTCCTGATGCCATGTTCCATATGAGAACACTCAGCCTAATGTATTAAACTTCTACTTGTCCCGACAGTTAACAGATATAGACCCGGCGACAGTTACAGAGATAGAAACTATAAATAGATAGGCTTTGTTCGTAATAATTAAATTACAACCAGACAGACAACAAGGAGTTTGAGAACGGTAGGCTAATCTAATGTGCGAGCCAGCAATGGGTCAATGAGTGGTATTACTGCGCCCCTATGGGCAGGCGAGCGGTGGTGCGGAATGACGTAAAGCGCCTGTTAGAATACCGCGGGTCAAGTTACATTCTTATGTTCCCACATCTGTACCATGACGACAGTCACAAGTCGACTACTGAGCGCACCAAATTCCCTGCAGCACAGATAGGTCAAGCGATGTAGCGTGGTCACCTGCAGCCAATGATGGCCAAGCGGGGCGTGTCATCACGAATCATATGAGTCGGTTGTGTGTCTTGACCTCCGCCGAACCCCTGAGACTGACTCACCGAACCCCTGGGGTTCGATCGAACCCAGGTTAAGAACCACTGGGCTAAGGACCTATCTAACCGGTCGTGATTTCTTTGTTGCCCTCGGTGAACATAGCTCAGCAAAGATACCTATGACCTGTGGGGTGCCCCAAGGATCGATCCTAGGACCTCTACTCTTCAGCCTGTACATGCTGCCCCTTGGCAGTGTCATCAGGAGGCACAACATTAGCTACCATAGCTATGTAGATGATACCCAACTCTATATTTCTGTAACACCCAGTAACTACAGCTTGGTTGACTGCCTTGTCAAGTGTGTTACGGATATAAATGTATGGATGTCACATAATTTCCTCCAACTAAACCAGGACAAAACAGAAGTACTGATCATTGGAGAAAAAGCTGAAAGGGAGAAAAAGCTGAAAGAGAGAAACTATCAGCACACTTAAAAACTCTGGAAATTGACACCAATTGCCAGGCTAAAAACCTAGGTGTCATACTTGACTCAGATCTTAATTTCAAAAACCACATCAAGAATATTACAAAGACATATTTTTACCACCTAAGGAACATTGCCAAGGTGCAACCCTTTCTCTCTCAGCCTGACACCAAAAGATTATTGCATGCTTTCATCACAAGCAGGCTGGACTACTGCAATGCTCTACTATCAGGCCTACCAAAGAAAGCAATCTCTAAGCTACAAATGATACAGAATGCTGCAGCACGAGTCCTCACGAAGACTAGACGAAGGGCACACATCACACCAGCCTTAAAATCACTACACTGGTTACCTGTCACATACCTGTAACATAAAATATTACACACAATTTATTTTGATAATTACAAACAAGGTGCTGGATCCAATCAAATAGGTCCCGTCCAAATCTCGGAGGTCCCGGATCTTGTTCCGGCAGGATCTGGCGCAAATTAAGCACCGAGGCTAGCACCTTGCATGGCAGCTGCCACCATTGTTGTGTGAATGGGTGAATGGGAGGCCACTGTGAAGTGCTTTGGATAAAAACACTATACAAGTGCAGTTCATTTACCATTTTTGCATTGCAGGTCTGACAGGCGAGGGATATAATCAGGTTTTGGGGAGGGGGCGGTCTTTGTTTCTGTGCACTGCATATGTGTGTGTGGTTTTATTTATCCTATTTTTTTGTGTAATTTATCCTTGTGTGGATCTAAAGGTCAGTCTGCAATCTCAGGTATAAACATTACTCTGCTCCGCAGACCAAGCCCCAGATCAGCCCAGATCAGTCAGCACCAAATGTCACACTGATTTGGAGTGCTGATTGGTCGTTATAAGGGCAGGTTCAAGCCTAAATTAGATTAGTGGAGTTTTTCTCAATGCCAGGATACAAGGTCAAACAACAAATCACACATCAAATAAACACGTTTGTGTGCGTGTGTTTGCGCACATGCGCGAGTGTGTGTGTACGTGTGTGTGTGTGTGAGCATGCGTGCGTGTGTGTGACAAGTAGGTGTCAGTAGAGAGGAGAATAGAGGGAGAGGGACAGTGAGAGAGACAGAGTTTTTGTTGAGTTTGTGACATGGTAATATGCTGGCTGAAACTTGTTACAGTAGCTCGGAAAACAACAACCCAGCATGCATGGAACCTCATTATGCTTTCATCTCAGGTTAACATACTTTCCTGCCCAACTAAGTAGGCAATTATCCAAATACTGATTAACCCTAAGCAGCTAAAGTTTACCTTTCAAGGTGAGGAGCATTTAAATGCCTAATAGAACTAATCAACTTAGACAGACTTTCAAAGGACTGCCGGGTAATAGATTGAGACAGGACGGGATGAAGCTGCAAAGAAGCAGACACACTGTGTGTGTGTGTGTGTGTGTGTGTGTTTGTTTGTGTGTGTGTGTGTGCGCGCGTGTGTTCGGTTTACTGACGCGGACCGAAAGGCTGGACAGAGGGATACGGACACCATTCAACTTGTTTTCATTGTTTTTAGTAAAAATTGAATAGATTGTGAAACCTGGGAATACAAACAAATTATACATTAATTGTAATCATAACCAGCTACTGTACATAATCAATAATTGAACACAAAGCTCATTTATGTTACACGAAGCACATATTAATCACATACTAACTGTGGCATCCCTCATGTCCTGGCATCACACAATGAACCCACAATGTCTCCCACTTAAAGGAGTAGTAAAGGGAAGATCATGTTTAGCCCTGTTTTAAGGTTACTTAGGATCATATACAATGGTTCAGATCAAAACGTTGACAAAACTAGCACTTTTGAGAAAGTCTGATAATTGCTCTACCACCGTTTTGGTCATACAATGGATGTGGGTGAGCACCTTGAAAAATCTTTCAAAAAACATGTTAAACTCTCGATTTCAAAGACGAGAAACTCACCGAGGTGAGGCGTTCTGACATAATTCGCCATAAAGTAAGATTCTAGTTAATCTGGAAAGGCTTTTTTAAATATTTAGCATATAACTATTTAGTCGCAGCACATACGTGTGTAAACTTCCTCAAACTAGGTAGCCTAGCAACATAAACAATAACAATAGCTACCGTAAGTAGTTCCGCTTCCTGAATCCCCTCTGCGGATTTATCTACACATCTACAACGGTCGCTTCAATACAAGTCAATGGATTTCATAAAATGATCAATAAAACCCTACAGGATTCCTACTCTGTGGCGAATTTGATGTCAGAACACCAACAGACACCAATTACCCCCTCGGTGAGCTTCTTGTCTTTGAAATCGAGAGTTTACCATGTTTTTGAATGATTTTTCAAGGTGCCGCACATCCATTGTATGGTGGTAGATCAATTATCAGACTTTCTCAAAAGTGCTAGTTTTGTCAACGTTTTGATCTGAACCATTGTATATGATCATAAGTAACCTTAAAACAGGGCTAAACATGCATTTTCCCTTTACTACTCCTTTAAGTATTGCAAGTGGGAGACAAACTTCCAGAAAACTGCAGGTCTACTGCAACTCTTAGTTCTTTTAAATCAAGATTGAAGATTTTTCTTTTTGCTGCTGCTTTTTATTAAATCAAATAATTATTTATTCATACACTGCACTGTAACTTTTATTCCTGTATTTAATTGTTCCTGTATTTTGTTTTAAATGTCCTTTTTTTGCATTTTGTTTTATATGACCTTTTATGTGTTTCTTGCACTTTGACTTGATGCTTTTAATGTCTCATGTAAAGCACTTTGAATTGCCTTGTTGCTGAAATGTGCTATACAAATAAACTTGCCTTGCCTTGCCTAAGCACCTAATTACAACCCCCAATATTCCTATGCATAACTGGTCACTAGACCCAAACAATTCCCATGCAGTCATAAAATATAACTCAAAATAATGTCACTAATTATTAATTCCACATTTTTCCCAACTCTTTAGGCTATGCAGACTTGAACAACCCATCTTAACTGGACAGTACAGCGTGTGCGCGCGTTTTATGGCGGTGTGGTAGCATTTCAAAAATGCATGTTTTTTGTGTGGGTGTCTGCTGGTGGTGGTTATAATGTGCTCCCACACACACACACATACACACACACACACCTCTCTCACGCAGACACACACGGGGGAGGGCAGGTGAGGAGAGACCGGCGGGTAGAGAGCTGACTGGGGGGAGAGAGGGTCTCAGAGCTAATGGAGACAGCATGTGGTTCAGATCAAACACTCCTGGTCTAAAGACATGCCACGCATCCCTGATAACTACTGACGTCTGCTGTATGTACTGCACTGGGCCTGTCTGCTGCCGTGTGCCTGCATCTGTGTGTGTATGTCTGTGTGTGTGGGTGTGTGTGTGCATGCGTGTGCATGCATATGTTTCCTGTGTGTGTGTGTGTGTGTGTGTGCGTGTGTGTGCATGTGTGCATGTGTGAGTATGCGTGTGTTTCCTGTGTGTGTGTGTGTGTGTTAGAGATGCGAATATTGCAGATATCCGCATCCGCGGGTGGGTGGGCCAATAAAAATCAACATTGTGATTAATTTCGAGTGGATTGCGGGTGGATTTGTCAGTGATATTCATATTTAATAACTACAATAATTATATATATATATATATATATATATATATGATATTCTAACAACTGCGAGAAAGCGCGAGCCCTGCCAGCAGCTCACTCAAATACCCTCGACCATTTCGTCAACCGAGATCCTGCGAAAGCGAGCCTATAATCTTTACATTGTTTAAGTCAAGAAAATGTGCCTATATGAAAAGCGAATGAGCACGAACGGCTGGACATAATTTAAATGTAAATACACTTACTACTTCATGTTTGGCGGGTTGGGTGCGGGTCTCTATATTTGAGAAGATAATTACGTCAGGTGGGTGGTGGGTGGATGATTGATGAGTGTACATGGTGTGTCTCTAGTGTGTGTGTGTGTGTGTGTGTGCATGCATGTGTGTGTGCGTATTTGTGTGTGTATGTCTGTACGTGTATTTGTGTGTGTATGTGTATTTTGTGTGTACAGTATGTGTGTGTGTGTGTGTCCGAGTGAGTGTGTGCGTGTGTATGGCAATGATCCGTGTGTGTGTGTGTGTTTAATGGAGTAAAAACCATCCCCTGTCTCCTAATGTCCCCTCCATCTGTGCCCGTATGATCTGGTAATGTGGTGGTTGAGCTGAATGTCATTGATTTATGAGTCCCCACGCTCGGCGCTTTGAGCACGCTGCGTCAATACGCACTTCTCATCTGCGTCTAACCTGCTGCTTGTCAAATCGATGCAACCGCAAGCTGTGCGTGTGCTTGTGTGTTTAATCGTGTGTGTGTGTTCGATCATGTGTGTGTTCATGGAAACCTCTAAATCACATTCGGTTAAAATCGCGATGTGTAACGTAGGACTATGGGTAATGTGAAATCCCGCCGCTGGTACGAGAAGCCTGTATACCTGATATAAACAGATTGATTCGCTCCGGGCACTATCTAAGGTTGCGATCACACCAGAAAGTCCAACCAAGGACCAGACCAAATGAGTGAAATTGCAACATTGTTGCAGTTTTTTTGTGTCTGGTTCGCGTTCACAAGGTCATTTGTGTAATGAACCAACGCGTCAACAAATGTCACACGGTCGTACAGGTTGCTCATCTATTGGCTAGAAAAATTACGTGGGAAAATCTATCATTAACCGCATGTCAGTCCCCTACTGTATATTGGAATCCATTTACCCCGCACCAACAAACAACGTGTCCACAACCAAATCAGAATTGTCTATAGGGTCCATAGTGATGCACTAATAGCCAAATATTTGCGCTACCCACCAAGTAGTCTACCAGATTATTTCAGCATTGTAATCCAAATACAATATAACGCCCCTTTCGATTGAGAGGATGACAATTCTATCTGTCCTGGGATGTGCGTAAAGAAGGCTGTGGGCTATTGATTTTGAGAAAGTGCCCTCCCCAAACAACTGTAACGTGGATGATTAATTATGTTTTTGAAGAGCGATTTTACGGATTAGGAACTTCCAATCAATCTATCTATCAATTGATCTATCAGTCAGTTTTATCACCGTTTCTTGTGATATGTCTGTGTGTCCAGATGCTGCGCCAGGGCAAAATGAAATATCACATTTTGATTGCGGTTCAGTGTCTCTATTTCACAAAGTTTATGCACTGATTACATTGTAAACGATTAGGCTACTCAACAAATCTGTCAAATGTCATCACGTAGGCCTAATCGGCCAGATCTGTAGGGTAACCATAGTTGTTGGCTACTCGAGTTATCCTTGTCAGTCAAAATATTGCAAATGTCTACATATTGTTATTGAATCTCTTCAATATTGAACTTGTTCTAAAATTATTATCACATTAAAGTGATTTACAATACAGATGTCTACCATTAATCAAATAATTAATCAGAAATTATATGAACGTTTTCTCTGGGTCAATCCACGTCCCAGCAGTTGGTCCTACGGATAGTCCGATGCTCGTTCACACCAAAAGCCAACCGAAGCATGATCCCTTACCGAGTCCTTGCTTTTTAGGCGGACCATGGTTCGGTTGTTTGAACTTTTTTGGTCCGATAGTCCGATTCCAAACGGATCAAATGTGTAGGTGTGAACACACCCTAAATGGCGGCCTATTAGTCCCCAAATATTCATATTCAATATTCATGTATGTAGGCAGTCATTTAGATAGTGCCCAGAGCAACTCTGTCAACTCTAAATTCAGTCCACACTTCTACAACTGCACAGCTGTGTCTGCAGTTTGAGGATAGGCCACGTCAATTACAGCAGGGCCCGCGCCGGAGGGAGGGGCGGACAGGGATCTCATTATGGCTCACCGGTGGGTGGGGGGAGGGACGGCCGGAGAGGGTGTGGAGGAGTGAAGGGGAGGGAGGGACAAAGGGGGAGGAGTGGAGGTGTGTGTGTGGGGGGGGGGACAGGAGCAGAGGAGGGAGGGGGGGGTCGATGGTCCCCGCGACGTATGTAAGTTGGGAAGGAAGCTGACGTGGCGGTCCGCAGCCGAGCGTGGGCAGGGAGGAGGTCGCGGGGTGAACAGGGAGGGGCGGACGGAGGGAGGGAGGCTACGGCCGGGGAATGATAAACGGGCGCGACGCAGATACAGCAACGAGCGGCCAAGCTCCAGGTGGCTGAGAGAGCGGAATGAAAGTGTGTGTGTGTGTATGTGGCGGGGGGGGGGGGGGGGTTGTGGGGGTGGAAAGGGCAGAAAGGGATGGAGAGCTGGAGGCAGGGAGGAGAGGAGGGAGAGAGAGAGAGGGATTTGACTGAGAGGACAGGAGAGGCTTAATTTTATATTGTAAAAATGTAGAAACATTTTTAATTTGTCTTTATTTGTAAATTTTGTAACTTGTACATTTGTAATTTGGAAATTGAGTCTTAGAGTATAACTGTGTTGAGCATAATCTTGGAGCCGGCAGCAACATTTCACTGTCACTGTACACCGTACATAACATGAATAATCTTGAGAGGAGAAGAAAGGAGAGGAGAGAAGAGGAAAGGAGAGGAATAAAGAGGAGAGGAGAGAAGAGGAAAGGAGAGGAATAAAGAGGAGAGGAGAGGAAAGGAAAGGAAGGGAGAGGAGAGGAGAGAAAAGGAGAGGAATAAAGAGGAGAGGAAAGGAGAGGAAAGGAAGGGAGAGGAGAGGAAAGGAGAGGAGTATGACTGTTTGAGGATGCAACACATGTCAGTGGGAGGCCAGGGGAGGGCTCCTCTGTGTCGTGGCTCATCTATGGGATGGATGTGTCTGTGGCTGGGCAAAAAACACAACGCCCGCCAGTACGAGGTGTGCTTAGAATGGGGAGCAGGTGATGCAGACAGCGCTGCAGGTGTACTGTGGTGTGACTGTCCAAATGAGGGATGTTCTCCTTTCATATCCTAGCCTGGGATCTCTAGAGATATGAACAGTAGACATATGAACAGCTATCGAGGTAGACCGGCAATTACTTGTAAGCAATGCCAATGGCATTTCACGCGAGGTTTCTTACAGTAATACTCGTGTTCTATAAAATACACATTCCATTTGCATTCTCTTCACAGAAGGTTGATAAGATGGCTGGGGCGGGTCCGTATGATCTATCTGTGCGTCTCTGTCTGTTGTCCCTATCCTTTACCCCCCAGGGATCAATAAAGTGTATTACTACTACATGTTAATCCACTAAAGGCTCTCTTTCTGTCTCTCCCTCTTCTCTCTCTCTCTCTGTCTCTCTGTCTCTCTCTCTCTCTCCCTCTCTCTTTTTCTCGGCCCATATCTTCCTTTTATCTTTGTCCTTTGTTGTTCATAGTAGATGAAACTCTAGAGGCTTGCTGGCTTAATACGCTAAGGTACACAGAGATAAAGGATGCCCATTTACTATGTGTGTGTGCGTCTGCAGTGAAGTGTGTGTGTGTGTGTGCGCGTGCATGTGTGTGTGTGTGTGTATGTGTTTATATATATATATATATATATATTAAGTGTCCAGGGGCATAGGATGGGGTGTAATTTGGCGGAGGAGGCTTTTCTGTCAATCCCAATACCTGAGAACATACATCTTCAATCTCTTCCACTCTCTCTCCCCCAAACTTCCGGGCTGAGCTGTATTATATTTGTGCATTCACTGTGGAGAAACAAAATGCACTCGGTGGCCTAATGGAGTTGGGATGTACTTGTTTACAGATGAGTGTCCTTCCTCAAAGGCAGCTATTACTACCGGGCTGGACGAGCGGAGGTAGAGAGAGGCAGAGAGCGGTAGAGAGAGAGGTAGAGAGTTAGAGAAAGGTAGAGGGAGAGAGAGGTAGAGGTAGAGAGGGGTAGAGAGAGGCAGAGGTAGAGAAAGGTAGATAGGTAGAGAGAGTTAGAGAAAGGTAGAGCGGTAGAGGTAGAGAGGGGTAGAGAGAGGCAGAGGTAGAGAGAGGTAGAGAAAGGTAAAGGTAGAGAGGCAGAGAGAGGTAGAGAGAGGTAGAGGTAGAGAGGGGTAGAGAGAGGCAGAGGTAGATAGAGGTAGAGAAAGGTAAAGGTAGAGAGGCAGAGAGAGGTAGAGGTAAAGAGAGGTAGAGAGAGATAAAGAGGTAGTAGAGAGAGGTAGAGATGTAGAGAGGTAGAGGTAGAGAGACGTAGAGAGGCAGAGGTAGAGAGAGGAAGAGTGAGAGGGAGAGAGAGAGGGGGGAGGGAGAGGAGGAGGGGGATGGGGCAGAGAGAGAGGGGGAGAGAGAGGGGGGGAGAGAGAGAGAGGGGGAGAGAGAGAGATCTATCTATCCATCTGCTGCATGTGCGTTGTAGTCCTTATTTTTTGCTCCAGCTTCAGATGAGAAACCGCGTGGCTTTGATGCCGAGATTTGGAGACTGTGTCCGGAGGGCGTCCTAGACCCCATTTAGACTTGGCTTTAGAATGCGTTTTGGTGCAATCAGATTCAACGTGGACAGTGCTATATACAAGTGTAAACGGACACCAAAACGTGTGAACCGTTTCCTCAAACCACGTGCCGAGGTGGTCTCGGACGCATTTGACCACATATCTTTAGTAGTCTAAACGCTAATGCATCCTGATGCATCCCTGACAAAGACGTGACAGGAAAACACATCATCAATGCAGGATGATTGTTATGTCTTAGTATTATAAAGTATTAGCTAGTAGCCTAGTAACGAAGCACCAGACGAGCGTAACGTTTCTCATGCTCTTTACTTTTCTTTTCTTCTGTCATTCGTTACACAGTCATCTACAGGTAGCCTACACAGTGCCACCTACAGGCCTCACGTAACAGCCTACTCTATTAGAACTCAACAATGATTTTTCTCCTTTAAGGCCGTTTGAGACGAGGAGCGATATCCGCGCATTGTAATTCATTTTCAATGAGAGAGACGAGCGGACAATTTGGGAGCCGCGGACAATCTGGGGCGGAGCGGCAAGCGGGCGCGACCCCGTGAAATTGTCGCGCGCGTACTCGTTTAGGCCTTTAGGCCGTTTCAGACGGGGAGCGATATTCCGCCTGCGTTCTCGCTCGGAGCGGGGGACACACGCGTCCTGCGCGCAGCGGGGAAAGCTGACTACAATTCAGCTCTTATCGCGGGCGGGCGTGTGCACGAAACGAGCACGCGCGCGACAGTTTCACGGGGTCGCGCCCGCTTGCCGCTCCGCCCCAGATTGTCCGCGGCTCCCAAATTGTCCGCTCGCCTCTCTCATTGAAAATGAATTACAATGCGCGGATATCGCTCCTCGTCTGAAACTGCCTTTTTTCGCCTTATCCTGCGCTCTTTTTCAAGTCGCAAATGACTTGTCCTATTAATCGAAACAGTTGGAAAAAGTCCTACTATGTTCATTAGTTCTTCTAACATCTTCAGTTGCTTTCGTACACACTTTTTTCTCTCTTCCATCTGCTCGAAGTCAAACCGACTGATTATTGATTTGTTTACATGGAACAGCTGTGCGACACGTACGCAGGCAGGAGTGAGTGAGTTACTATGGTTACTACATACGAACACAAGTGGTCAGCCGGACACATTTTGAGACACATGATAGACACAGGTGTAAACGATGATGTGTCTCGCTGTCCACTTGAGATCTGATCTTTCCGAATGCATTTTAAAACCAAGTCTAAACAGGGTCCAACAGAGTCTGTGAAAGTGCGGGTCAGGCAAACAATCCAACGGTTACAATCACTCGCGTCCCCTGCGGACCTCGTCTATATTCACAGCTGAACGAGGTTAACTCCGTTCCCTCCGCAGAGCGGCCCCTCTGGCGGACGGCGAGACGACGGACATGTTTGCGTTTGCGTTCGAGTCACAGCGGAGGAGGAGAGAGAAGGTCCGGTGTGTTGTTTCAAGGCTCCCCTCGGGGGGGTCGGACCGCCCGCCCGGTCGGTCGGCACCGTGAGGCTGTTGATGTATGTGTGGTGGATGGCTTCATACCACAACCGGCGCCACATGGCCTCCACATCTAGTTCTCTTTCCTGTGATGGTCTAATGCTTTATTGACTGCTGTTGTCAGGGGGGAACCACCCCACCCCCTTCCAGGTCCTGTTATTCTTTTCATTTCTGCCACCTCCTGCCCCCCTCCACACACACACACACACACCACCACCCCACCCCACATCTTCTTTTCACTCACAATCCATCACCGTGCTCCCAGGAGGTCGTGGGATGGATAGGTAGTGAAATGCATGTCCAGATGGGGGAGAGGTGTGTGGGGGGGGGGGGGGTCTTGAACGGCCAATGTGCCCTGAAGTCGAGGACAGAATACAAAAAAGGAATCTTCATGTGGTTCCTCTTTCTTTCATGAGGCCTGTTGTTTTATGGCCTGGATTACATCTGTTGGCTAGGTTTGTCCGTCCATCCCTCTATCCATCTCCCCGTCCGTCTGACTATCCATCCATCCATCCATCCATCCATCCATCCATCCATTTATCCATCCATCCATCCATCCATCCATCCATCCATCCATCCATCCATCCATCCATCCATCCATCCATCCATCCATCCATCCATCCATCCATCCATTTATCCATCCATCCATCCATCCATCCATCCATCCATCCATCCATCCATCCATCCATTCCATCCATCCATCCATCCATCCATCCATCCATCCATCCATCCATCCAGTTTCCAGTCAGTCAGTCACTCTGTATGTATCTCTGTACTGTATCTCTGTAACAGATGCACTCTCTCTTCACCCTCCATTTACTGCGTCTCTTTGTTTTATTTGACCCCCTCGCGTGGAACACCGTTAGACCTGTTTTCACACACAACAGATCAATGCGAGGTGGTAAAGAAGTAATGATCTGACAGCCCGCGGTCCGCCACCCTGGACCCACCGGCACTTCATCAGAGGCCCGGGCCGGGTCATTCCCCGTCTCAGCGCGGCGTTAAGCAGCCCCGTCGGAGCCTGAGAGGGCGATCGGACTGGAGGTGCTGCTCGTAACTCTGTCAGAAGACCGAGGACCTATGAGAACGAGAACGAAAGGCCTGAGGTGGAGTGTCAATGTTGAGTTGATCTTGGCCTCTTGGATACAGCAAGGGTGTGATTGTATGGGGGGGGGGGGGTGGCCTCAGTGTTCATGGCCGATGGCCGATTTGCCCCCAACCCCCACCCCCCTAATAATTGATGACTGTGAATGCGGGCAATATCGATGTGAGTGTTCGTGCGTGTCTTTCTTTCCTGCTCTGTATTTCAAAACCTGGCCAGCCAATTTCTCAAAACCCATTCCCACTTGTCTTGTATAAATTGAACCGATCTCTCTTATTCTCTGTGTCTCTATGTTTGCATTGGAGTCCAATGAGGGAATTTTGAAGCGGGAGATTTGATCTAGACAGACCTGATTTGCCTATGGTAAATCCCACTACCTTGCTTGCTTGCAGTAAGATATTGACGGTGCCTGGCATTAACTTGGATTTTGACTTGTGATGTTAATTTGAACTGTGATTGCAATACAATACAGCTGGGATGGATGGACTTGCTACGCTGGCCGCTAGCAACCGCTAATATCCCAAACAGGCCTAGAATACAGCAGCCTCCATCATTAGCTAGCTAGCTAGCAGCTGTGCGAGTTTGTTCTGCCACTTGCTCTCTGAGCTGGGTTACTAAACGCTATGTTAAATAGTGCTGGCATTCCTCCCTTCATCAATTGCATCCCTTTTGGATGGCATTCCAGTTGTGTTTGCATCAGAGTACGAGCGGATTTGACCAATAATGAACAAGACAAAGGCAGCAGATGACATCAGATCAATGTGCCAGTTTCCCCTGCCGATGACACACGAATCCTTTGCTGGCTCTCTTTTGAGACCTGCCAAGATTTCCTTTATGAAGAGCTTTCCTCTAAAGAGATGAAAAGACAAAGAGACAGCGAATAAACACATCTCATAACTCTCTATCTCTGTCTGTCTCTCTCTCTCTCTCTTTCTCTCTCTCTCTCGCATGCCATAAATAGCCTGTTCCCTTGTTCTCTCACTTGTCAGCTTGATATGAGAAATCCCTTGACCTGCTGGTAATCACGTCTAAATAATTAATCCCGGGTTCTGCTGGGCAAGGGAAGTGTGCATAGATAAATACAGTCGATATGAGAGAAATAAAAATAGAGATCATAAGTTATTCCATGCTACGCCACCCACACCCACTCCGAAGTAGGTGCTTAATGCTGTGTGTGTGTGTGTGTGTGTGCGTGTGTGCGAGTGTGTGTGTGCATGTGTGTGTGTGTGTGTGTTAATGTGCGCACCTTTGCTTTCATTGTGTGATTCTGCTGACAGTTCAGGTTTATCTAATTAGCAGGCTTCCCTTTGGCACAGGGAACAGTGGGGAAGAGAAGAGAGAGGAGAAGAGAGGAGGAGAGGAGTGGAGAAGAGAGGAGGGGAGAAGAAAAGAGAGGAGGGGAGAGGAGAAGAGAGGAGGGAAAACGAGAGGAAGGGATAAGAGAAGCCTGAGGAGGAGAGGAGAAGAGAGCATGATTTGAATCATGAATTTTACTGACAATTTGTCTTCCCCTGGTGTTGTGAGTAATGGTTCTGGTTAATCTGTTGCCCCGCAGAGTAAGCTATAGACTCACGAGTCAGTCTCTAAACGCTGCGCTCAAATAAAGACTGAGGACATTCATCCAGATTCCATTGCCAAAAGCTTCTTTGCAACTTTTGCACATTTTCCCAGCGAGAAAAGAACAAACTCTCCCAGTTCAAATCCCAACATGACTTTTCATTTCCAATCTTACTGTCCCTGACTCTAAAGCCTTTACATTATTGCGGGAAAATGACTGCGGTACGGTTCTGAAAAGACCGGAAGTCATTAGTGTCCTATGAGAGTCCACAGACCGCATGCGACAGGGCTCCGTTCAAAAAATTGAACTCATCCGGCAAATCCTAGTCCGGCAGTACGACCGAAAAATAGCGTTGCTATGGTTTTGGTAAACAATGATGTGTGTAAACAATGATAGATCGCTTTCTTGTCACTTTACTTGAATAATCTAATGTTATAAACTATATCGTTTTCCAAACAGAATTAACAAGCCCATATGATCTAGTGAAGCACGTTGTCAATATTTTAAATATAACCAGACAATCTAACCAGCATAGAGCTGGCTTCGGCTATGGCTAGTTAGCTAACGTTAGCTATAAGCTTTGTAGATTTGTCAAACTTGATAAATACGACACACACACAACCCAAAGCTGTCAAAATAGTTCAATATTGGTGTAACTAAGATAGCTGGGTAATAAAATATTTTTTCCACAGACACATTTTGCTACAAAGTCTGTAACCTTTTAATATATTTTGGCAAATTTGTACCGCTTCGATGTCCGCCATGATTGTTGACAGATTTACTGACTGCTCGGTGACGTCGATATATAATTGTGTCAGATAATTATAAAGTATGATAAAGTATAATTGTGACTGAACATGTTTTGTTTGCTAGTAGGTGGTATTCATTCTGTTCACAACAACGCGATGGGCAGCCAGGCGAAATAGCTCCAGGGGACCTGGTCCCAGGCAAGTTGAGGCATGAAGTTCGCGGCTAACCCGTCAAGCTCGAAACAGAATGAATACCACCTACTAGCAAACAAAACATGTTCAGACACAATTATACTGTTAAAACTAAGATGCCTGGATAAAAAAATATGTTTTCCAATGGATATATTTGACGAAATATATTAATAGAAGTAGAAGTAGATTAATAAGCATGCCACTTTTCATCGCTAACTCCGAGCGGGGAGAGCCATGAATCGCAATCTGTTCGTGGACTACAAGAACGCGTCATTGATACCTTTGACTGCACATGTCAAAGGTATCAGTGACACTTTTTTTTCAAAGATGGCGCGGTTCAATAGGGCTTCACCTTTTCGAGCAGTCAGTGAATGGAGTGACCCTATCCAGTTCTATTAATACATCTCTGGATGGTATACGGTGGTACGGGGTGTCCACCAGGGTGCGCATTGTGGAAACTGGAGTCATTTTTCCGCATAATGTAAAGTCGGCTTTACTGTTCCATTTTCATGTTTACATTTAACCGAATCATTTGTTTTTCATGTCTAAACCTGAAAGCATTTCACTCTTCATAACTCCACATGCTAACAACCCACGATTGGTTTGAATTGGCTTTAGCTATATTGCATAAGCACAGCTAGAGGGTCGTTGAACACCTGGATGAAGTGGCTAACACTATAGCTTACATGGAGCAAAGTCAAGTGCTGCTTGCGGTTTGTTCTCTGCAATAAACAGGCATGTGGTTTGATAACACATAGATGAGTGGACATTATATCGAGTGGATAAATGTATATAATACTGTTTTTTGAGTAAGTACTGTATATTAAATGGCCAGTTGCCAATTTACCATTTACCAAGTATATAACAATTATTATTGTATCCTTTGGTTGACACACACATGCACACACACACACACACACACACACACATGTGCGCACACGCACACACACAGCAGGCCCCTACATAGATATCAAGTGTAACTGTAACTTGATGCTGCACCACCTTTACAATGTCAGTGTGTGTGTGTGTGTGTGTGTGTGTCCTAATCAAAGAGACAGAGGTACCTCATCTCCCACTCCCCTATGCGTTTCTGCCCCCCGCAGAGACGACGCTGACGGGTCCTTTCTCTGCTTTCTTCGCCGTCGTTTGGCTTCTTCCTCTCCAGCTGGTTCAGGGAGGAAATGAAGACCACAGGAAGACAGTGGTGCAGACTAGGATTGTTCCTGCGCCTTCCTGAACTGAGTTGTTGTTTTATTTCATAGTGTGTGAGTGCCTTTATTTACAGTGTGTCCTGTCCACTGCAGCCCTCCAGCTCGTGTCTGAGTGTTTTTCTTGAATTGAACAGCTTGTGTGTGTGTGTGTGTGGGGGGGGGGGGGGGGGGGGGTATACGTGCGTGCATCCATATGTGTGTGTGCGCGTGCATGCATGTGTGTGTATGTGTGTGTGCGTGTGTAATTGGTAGTAGATGGATGTGTTTTGTCTCTCTGTGCAGTTCCCTAGTCTGTGTGTGGTGTGCTGGTTTGGACAGGCTGGAGATGGGAATGAATGGGATTGTTAGGATACATCTGTTATATGGTGACTCTCAACCATTATAAAGGAACTGCTGCCTGTGCGTTTTTGGGGTGAGAGAGAGAGAGAGAGAGAGAATGTCTGAGTGAGAGAGAGGATGTGTGTGAGTGAGATATCAATCAATCAATCAATAAAATCTTTATTTGTATAGCGCATTTCATACGCAAAGGCAACACAATGCGCTTTACAGAGAACAAGGGAGGTGGGCATACGACCCACCTCTACATATTCCAGAGGGAAGCAAAAAAACAGTATCACCCGGGGGCCAGAAAAGTGAGCTGTAAAAATTCTTCCCTGACCCCTCTCAACAAGGCGATCGAGCAAGCTCCTGGAGCATGTTCGTCTACCGTCTAAGAACATTTATAAAGCAATAAATTACATTAAAATTACATTTTCAGAGTAAGAGAGGCTAAAAACATCATAGGAGAGACATGGCAAACACTGGTGTTTGTCTGTGTGTGCATGAATGTGCCTTGGCCCAGATAGAGGCAGGGGTTGGGGTAGGGAGGGGGTAGGAAAAGGATACGGACCTGGGTTAGGGTGAGGGGAAGGGAATCTGAGCCCAGGACTGGTGTATGTCTGTGTGTGTGTGAGTGTGCCTGGGATAGAGCATGTGTGTGTGTGAGAAAGAGAAAGAGAGAGAGAGAATGTGTGAGTGAGAGAGGATGTGTGTGTGCCTGCATGTGAGAGAGAGAATATGTGTATATACACTATATATAGGCTAGTAATAATACGTAATAATATACATAATTAGTGTTTAATTCATGTTCATATTGCTTTATTATTAAATTGCATGCCAATAAAACCTGAATTGAGAAAGAGAGAGAGGAAGATAGAATGAGAGAATAACAAGTATTGGTTTGTTTTGGGTGCATCCTCTGTTGGTTAGAGAGGGGTATTTAATTGTATCACTAATTGTGTTTAAAGGCGTCACCCTTTCCGTTCCTCTCCTTTATTCTTCTCTTTTTATCCTTTCCTCCCCTCTCCTTCCCTCTCCTCTCCTTCCCTCTCCTCTTCTCCTCCTCTCCTCTCCTTCCCTCCAATCCTCTCCTCCCCTCCGCTCCCCTCCTGCCCTCCCCTCCCTTCTCCTCTCCTCCTCTCCTCTCATCTGCTCTCCTCCCCTCTCCTCTCTGCCCCTCCTCTCCTCCCCTCTCATCCTTCCATTTGTCAGTGCTTTGACAATGCGGATGCTGTTCATCACTGGAGATCATTAACAGGGAATTATCAATGAACCAAACAGTGAATGGACGTCAAACTCCTCCTCGGCCCCCGGTCTTATACAGGGCCGGTCTATCAGGTCAAAGCAATACCGTTTGAAGGTATTGATCTAGCCATGTATCAGCTGATCAATTCTGCCATGTAAGCACTGCGGGGTCCTGTTAGTTCTCCTGTGAGCCTCCAGGGGGCGTGACTAGATCCGCAGCAGAGACGCTGTAGCCCTAACTAGAGCACACCCCTCGTCTGGAGGTACACAACTTTTATGAATAGAAAAGTCTTTGACATTTCTAGGATACTAGAAATCTCAGCGTCTCAGATAAGCAAGATCCCATCTTTTAAGTCTCTTCTAAAAACTTGTAAAAGCTTTTTCATCGTAGTTTTTATTCATGTCATAGTAGTTTTATTTTAATCACATTGCTTTCTCCCCTTCTGATGTATTTTATGGTGCTGTTTTTACTGCTTCCTATGTTTTCGTTTACAATGTTTTTGTATTCTTATGTTTTTGCTTTTTTTATTGTTTGATTTTGTTTGTGAAGCACTTAGGAAATGTTTAAGTGCGTATTAAGTGCATTGTACGACAGTAAATATTGAAGTGTCATGAATGCAGTATTGAGTGAACATGTGTTATAAGCCTGAGGTAATAGTTTGACATTTATGTGTTATCTTTTCATTTTATCATTTTTATTTTTATTTGTTTTTATAAATAAATGTGATGCCTCTGCTAACCTTGTTTCACCTTTTAGATGAGGCTTTGCTTTTATAGCAACCCTCTTTCCATTCCTTTATTCGCTCCTCTCTCTCCCTCTCTCTCTCTCTCTCTCCCTCTCTCTCTCTCTCTCTCTCTCTCTCTCGTTTTCCTTTCTCTCTTCACGCTTGGAGACTCAGCTTATTACTTAACTTAGTAAGTGATCATGATGCTCATAGCCTTGTTGCTATTCAGGAAGGAAGAAACTGTGATAAAGCATGCCGTTTCTGTGTGTAGGGTGTGTGTGGCGAGCAAGCGTGTGTGTGGGCGTGCATACGTGTCTGTGTTTGCCGTCTCAAAGATGAATATTTGACTACTTCATGTTTGCCGAGGGATGTGGACAGCATGTTATGACACTTTCTAACAAGGCTCTGAGCCCAGGCACAGCGTTC
>NC_140254.1:14062468-14079968 GCF_949987555.1 Borostomias antarcticus
ACTACGGGGAGTTATAGACCGTAATATTGTTCAGGCTACCTACCGCAACCGCGTATCCATTTGACGCCTGTGCGTGTGTGCATGTGCACGTGTGTGTGTGTGTGTGTGTGTGTGTGTGAGAAAGAGAGAGTCCTGAGAACCTCAGTATTCTACCAGGGGACTTTATGTCCCATTTTAGCGCTGGTACTCATTTAACCTTGCAATGATGCTCTAAGCACTCCTGCAGACAAGAGAAAGACACCCAACTGCTCTGGGTACCAGGGGAGCAATTTACAACTATCTCAACTCAAGGCTATTTTGTCTACATCCAAACCACTGGGGCG
The DNA here is from genome assembly GCF_949987555.1 of Borostomias antarcticus. NCBI lineage: Eukaryota > Metazoa > Chordata > Actinopteri > Stomiiformes > Stomiidae > Borostomias > Borostomias antarcticus. Next base: position 14,062,792 of record NC_140254.1, read on the forward strand.
TGTGTGCGTTTGTGCATGTGTGTGTGTGAGAGAGAGAGAGAGAGAGAGAGACACACACACACAGACACACACACGCCTAGTCCTTACCATTGGACGCAATCACTAACCAGAGGTAGTTCGGGCTCACACAGCGTATCCCACTTTCTTTGTGTGACTTCTCTCTCACTTCCAGGCATTCAGCACAGCGCCAGAACATATTAAACTCCACGCTGGCCCCAAACACTGGCAGGCTACCCCAGCCTATCACGCCGGCAGTGACATTAGGATTCATTAACAACACACACTCAACTAAATTGGACGGAACTCTGGAATTACTTTCCGGCTATTATTTCCACAGAAAAACCAAAGAAAGAGCTGCTAGGCCAGATTGATGAAGCTCGATGGCAATACCTGGCTGATACAAGTTCGCTTGTTTGGATCTATTCTTTTGGGATCGTTCATAAGTCAATGTATTGGTTTCAAACCAGGTCGATCATTAGTCATTCATTCAGAGCCAATGCAGAACTGCTGGCCAATTGGCACGATTCTAGCTAGATAAGGAGCTGCACGCACGCACGGCCACACACACACACACACACACACACACACACACACGCGTGCGAGGGCACATACACACACATACACACACACACACACACAGACACACGTGCAAGCACACATTCGCTTTCTTTCTCTACAGTATCTGCTCTCTCTCTCTCTCCCTCTTTCTCTCTCTCTCCCACCCCCCCCCCCCCAGACACACACACACACACTTGCCAGACTGCTGTAGTGTGCAGTATTTCTGACCTCTACGGTGAGTGGTGGTGGATGTGTAAGCTTTATACTGTACATATTGATCTGCATCTCCCAATGAATTAACTACCTTTTCCCAGCTAGGTACAGGCAGGTGGTGAGAATGTGTGTGTGTGTGTTTTGCGTGTGTGTGTGTGCGTTTGTGTGTGTGCGTGTGTGTGTGTGCGTGTGTGTGCATGTGTGTGTATGTGTGTTGCGTGTGTGTGTGTGTTGTGTGGGTACGTGTGTGTGTGCGCGTGCGTGCGTGTGTGTTTGTGTGCGTGGGCTTGTGTGTGTTGTGTGTGCGTGAGTGTGTGTGTGTGTGCGTTGGTGTGTGTGTGTGTGGGTGTGCGTTGGTGTGTGTGTGTGCGTGTGTGTGTGCATTAAAAAACCTTGAAATAGTGACTCCTCACCGCATAACTAAACCTGTGGTCTGCGATGCCGAAAAATCCTTGAAATGACTCTCCACTGTGTCCAGCAGTCCTTAAGGCCTGGCTCTCCAAATCACACAGAACCATTTCAGCACACGTCTGCGCTGGGGATCGATGTTGTCCAGGGCCGGTAATCCACTAAGGGCTCTCTCTCTCTGTCTCTCTCTCTCTTTACTCTTCTCTTTTTTCTATTTTTTCTCTTTTTACCAGTGTCTACCATACAGATAACGTACTGATTGAAAACATGGATGTCTTGCCAGATAACTGCCACGAAGTGTGTTTGTGAAACAGAACGAAGCAAAGATGTTTTAAGCAATTTCATGACTCATTTAGTTTATCGAATTAAGTCGATTTCTCCCAAGTTTCCACATCAGCTGTATACAAATTAGTTAGAGATGTGAGGGGTGCACAAGGGTCATAAACACACGTGATGCAGACTAGAGGCTCGGCTTTATCACATTTTAATGCAGCATTTTGGTTTAAATAATTCACTCCCCATATAGCTAATATTTAATGACGTCAAGTTCATGGTCTGTCTGGATGCTGCTTCGGCTCTGTGTAAAACGTGTGTGTTTTCCAGAAGCAATTTTCAAAAGGCCCCAACTGAGTTATTACTGCCTCGCGCACAACAAAATGGTGTCTGAATGGAGGCATCTGTTTGGGATATGGCCAAGCTACACAGCTATGCGTTATTTTGTGAATCCATTTGTGCTTGGGCTGCCTGTCTGCCAGTTGGCCTGCCAGGCGGCACGCCGCAGAGAGGCCCTCCGCCTCCCGGTTGCAGCCCCTCCCCCTTCCCCTTTTCTGGGCTGTTTCTGGACTCTTGGCTCCCTAAGTGCTCCAAATGGATTCGGTTTCCTGCCAGACCATCTCCCCAGCTCTCTCTCTCTCTCCCTCCCTCCCTCTCTCTCTCCCTCTCCCTCTCTCTCTCTCCCTCTCTCTCTCCCTCTCGCTCTCTCCCTCTCTCTCCCCCCCCCCCCCCCTCTCTCTCTCTCTCGCTAGCTGCATTGACATGTTCCAGATAGCGGCGAGGCCAGTTGACAATGCACTTCTGCAGATGAGCCCCCGCAGTAAATGCTGGCCACTGGGGTTGAGAGTGAAATGCTGGACGACTCGCAATAAGCACTCAAAACAACAACAACAACAACAACAACAACACCACCATAAACACACCACCACTCTGACTGACTGAGGGGTTTGGAGGGACATGGAGAGGGACTGTCATGCCTCCGCTTAATGGCGTGGAAAGAGATACTGTAGCTCCCCCCTCCTATCTTCTTCCTCCGCTTGCCCCGACTCAGCCATCAACCGACACACAATCACACTCAAGCACCGAAGCTTTTGAAAAGCAAAAGCACCTTTAACCCTGGGAAGCAGCCAATGATTTCCATGCTGCTTTCTCCTCCCTCCTTTCTGGTTGGCGAACACCTATGTTTCTTACAACACCTGCCTGCAGAATGGCTTCAATGCAGTATCCCCTGCCTTGGCCAATGAGAGACGAGGGCGAGGGAGGAGGAGAGGGAGGGATTAAGGAGAGTGTGTGAGAAATCGCTGTTTGTTTGTTTTTCTCTTTGTTTACTTGTCCGGTCTCTTCCGTGACAGCTTCCCAGCTGCTGCCGTTGCCGACGCCGGCTCCCGGCTCATCAAACATCAGGGCCTACCAGATTTCTCTCTCGCCTGCTAAATGTGTAATCAGCCCTTTCAGAGAGAGAGAGAGAGAGAGAGAGAGAGAGAGAGAGAGAGAGGGAGGGAGGAGGGAGAGTATGGGGGAGACAGAGCGAGGAGAGAGGGATGTGAGGGAGAGAGGAGATAGGAGAGGAAGGGATGGGAGATGGAGTACAACCAGAACGAGGGATATTGACGGGCAGAAACAGGGATGTACAGAGCACTAAAGCCAAGCAGCCTATGATAGACAGAGAGAGATGGAGAGAGATGGAGAGACAGAGAGAGATGGAGAGACAGAGAGAGATGGAGAGACAGAGAGAGATGGAGAGACAGAGAGAGATGGAGAGAGATGGAGAGACAGAGAGATGGAGAGACAGAGAGATGGAGAGAGATGGAGAGACAGAGAGAGATGGAGAGAGATGGAGAGACAGAGAGATGGAGAGAGATGGAGACAGAGAGATGGAGAGAGATGGAGACAGAGAGATGGAGAGAGATGGAGACAGAGAGATGGAGAGAAAGACAGATGGAGAGACAGAGAGATGGAGGCAGAGAGATGGAGAGAGATGGAGACAGAGAGATGGAGAGAGATGGAGACAGAGAGATGGAGAGACAGAGAGATGGAGACAGAGAGATGGAGACAGAGAGATGGAGAGAGATGGAGAAAGAGAGATGGAGACAGAGAGATGGAGAAAGAGAGATGGAGACAGAGAGATGGAGACAGAGAGATGGAGAGACAGAGAGATGGAGGCAGAGAGATGGAGAGACAGAGAGATGGAGAAAGAGAGATGGAGAGAGATGTAAATGTTACGGCTGAAAGACCCAACCAAGGAAAAGGGACAAGAAAAGCGAAGTACTGCACATAACCGTAACATAAAGCCCAACAATATAAGAAATAGAGCCAGAGTCGCCTTCAAAGTTTCAAAAGTGTACAGGTGTTAATTATAGCCATTCACAACATACTGTACCAAGCCAAATGAGGCCAAACATTAACCAAATTACATAAATCAACCAAGTAAACAAACAATCAAACAAACGGTCCCCCAAGATGTACTACGGCAGGATGGGAGGAGAACAGAGATAGGAAAGAAACCAGGAGGCCCCTAACCTCCAAAGAAACCAGGAGGCCCCTAACCTCCAAAGAAACCAGGAGGCCCCTAACCTCCAAAGGAGTAACAAACAAAACATGAACTAAGACTGGAAAGAAGAGGTAACCAAAAGACCCACCATCCTGCCGGGGAAAATCTCAAATGAAACATACTAAGCTAACCCCCAAAATAACCCAACACATCCCCATGAACTAAACAAGCACAAACAAAGAAAGAGAACTATGTCCAGGCCTCTGAGCTCCCTTTTATAGGCCCAGTCACAGGTGCAGGAAAAACAGCTTAAGTTGGCCCCGCCTCCTCAGGCACACCTCAACACAAGTAAAAGGGGCAGGAGCAGAACAGAGAGATGGAGAGACAGAGAGATGGAGAGAGAGAGGTGGAGAGACAGAGAGACGGAGAGAGAGATGGACAGACAGAGTTGGAGAGAGAGAGATGGAGACAGATGGAGAGACAGAGAGAAAGAGACAGAGAGAGAGGTGGAGAGACAGAGAGATGGAGACAGATGAAGAGACAGAGAGAAGGAGACAGAGAGAGAGGTGGAGAGACAGAGAGATGGAGACAGATGGAGAGACAGAGAGAATGAGACAGAGATGGAGAGACAGAGAGAGAGGTGGAGAGACAGAGAGATGGAGACAGATGGAGAGAGAGATGGAGAGAGAGATGGAGAGAGAGCGATGGAGAGAGAGAGGTGGAGAGACAGAGAGATGGAGAGAGAGATGGACAGACACAGAGGTGGAGAGACAGAGAGATGGAGACAGATGGAGAGACAGAGAGAATGAGACAGAGATGGAGAGACAGAGAAAGAGGTGGAGAGACAGAGAGATGGAGACAGATGGAGAGAGAGAGATGGAGAGAGAGATGGAGAGACAGAGATGGAGAGAGAGAGGTGGAGAGAGAGCGATGGAGACAGATGGAGAGACAGAGATGGAGAGACAGAGCAATGGAGACAGCTGGAGGGACAGAGAGATGGAGAGACACAGATGGAGAGTGATGAGGATGGAGAGATGGATTGATACAGAGAGAGGGAGAGAGAGAAAAAGAAATATAAAGCGAGGGAGGGACAGAGGGGAAGGATAGAAAACTCATCCCTAGGTGTCTGCATATCTGACAGATGGGGGCGGGGTTATTTATTAGGTTGCCTAAATTTATAATTGATTTCCTTTGAAAATTTACTCTCTGCCAATGGAATATCTTGCACACATGCAAAATCTTCTGCATATATATAAACAGAACACATAGATCCGACCGCAGGGGGGGGGGAATGTCAGCGAGCGAGGAATTGATGTGACTCCGCGATGTTTTACGGTGACCATAAACAATCGTTCGAGGGCTCCGTACGCACCTCGGAGACGCCGCGCCAAGAATAGAACCCGGTTCGATACGGGGAAGATCGATCGCACCGCACCGCCCCCCTGCACTTCTCTCATCTCTCCCTCTCCCGTACGGAGCACTGCGCTGCTAAGACAATTCAGTTCAATTCGCTTTGTTGGCATGACAGATTGTTCATCTGTGTTGCCAAAGCTTTTGGTTCATTAAAATGTATGTAGATTGAAAATAAATAAATAATAGAAATAACAATAAGCAATAGTAATGAACCGTTACGATTTGCACAGTGAATGAACATTGACACAGTAACAGATGTGCGTGTACATGTGTGTGTGTGTGTGTTTGTGTGTAGATATGTATGTGTGTTTGTGTGTGTGTTTGTGTGTAGATATGTGTGTGTGTGTGTGTGTGTGTGTGCTTGTGTGCTTGCATGTGCATGTCTGTGTGAATAATATTATAACATTAGTGACATTAAGACTTGGATTTCTCCACAGGCGCCTCAGACTGCTCACCTATCTGCATGAACCGTCCGTTCTTGATTGGATTTGGTTATCTCTGTAATTTGGTTTAATCACCCTGCTTGGATTAGCGGAGCGAGATAAACAGAGAGTGAAAAAAACTGCTCGCAGCTGATTCTCGACACTTTGTTTCGTCTAAGCTTTTTTCTTGTGTGTCTTCTTGGACAAATTAAGGGCATTGTTCCAAATTAAAGGGAATGTGGCCAAACGAAAATTGTGAGTTTATCCAGGGACGTTCGGTAATGAGACGCAGAAGGTGTCATGGCAACAATCCATTACCGCCACGGCGGCCAATCAAGGGCCTGTCGTTCAGAATGGCCCGCTCTCTCACAGCCAACCACGGGCCTGCCATTTAGAACGGCTTCCTCTCTCACGGCCGTGCGGTCAGCTGATTGAAAACGTGTATCTGAGTCACTACATGACATTTTCATTACAGTCCTTTAGCAGACACTTTTATCCAAAGCAGTTTACAATAATTGCATTTAACGTAGGTAGTCAGTGTACTACTACTCCCCAGAACTCAAGTGCATTTCCTTTCTAAGCAAGCAACTAAGAGTATAATATAGTGCTGAGGCCAAAGTGCAAGAGCAGCCAAATATAAATACAATAGGTGCTTAAGAGGAAGTCACTGAGAAATATATGGCATACTGTGTATTTAATTACTTCCCGTCTGTGCTCTTATTTGTATTTTTTCGTTTAGTGGTAGATGAGTGCACTTCACAAATCCACATTATGTTCAGATCGTGATGTATGGAGGACCAAACCTGTCAAAATTAAAAAAAATAATTACATAAATAAATAAATGACTCAACAAATGACCAATAAATAAATGAATGAATAAATATGCACAAAAATAAATAAATGAATGAATAAATTAATGCAGTAATGTGTAAATAAATACATTAAATTTGATATAAATGTATAAAATTATATATTTATTTATTGTTTGATTCATTATTTCTTGCATTTATTTCCATATTCATTTATTTATTCATTTATTTACTTATGTATTTATTTCCACATTCTTTTCCACATTTATTTCCACCTTTATTTCCACATTTATTTATTCTTTGTTTGCTCGCTCCTTATATGCTAATTAGGGGGGCGTGGTTTTCATATCCAGGCATTAGTAGCCAAGCCCAGGCATGGTAGATTAAGTCAGTCCTACCCGACCAGAGTTAAGATCCTTGCCTAACCAGGGCCCTGTACTACGAAACAGGATTACGGGGTTAGCGTGATAACTTCAGGTTCAAGCCTGGTTATCCGTACTACGAAGGTGGTTCACTTTTTTTGCTATATGCTATTTGCTATATGCTATTTATGCTGCTGAGCTAACCTGCTCCGGGGCAGGTTAAATTCCAGATTATGGATCAAAACGTATGAAGCACTGCCCGCTGACTGATCAATTCACTTGGAAAAAGGCATATGGACATTAAGATTCTATATGGAACTTCAGTGTGCGAATTAAACAATAATCAAGTCTTTAATGTTGATTTATTAGACTAGCCTCCCGTTCCTAGGAACAGAGATAAGTAGGCTACATTTTAATTGAATTGTGATAGCACCAATGCCCGACAATCAATGACGTTATACGATATGACGATGAAATAGGCTACTTTTTCCCCTTAGGCTTAGAGCCTAGCCTACTTCTCCACCTCGAGCTTCACTTTTTATATTTTAATAGCCTGTTTTATCTCTAGTTCCTCTTGTATAGAGACTTCACATTGTCTACTCCAACCTGAAACTATTAAAAACTATAGCCTACATTTGCTTTATTTAAGCGTCTCCTGCCAGTCTAGGGCTTGCAGCTGTAAGATATATTGATATATGCTACAATTGCTTTACATGCCATAAGAAAAGGCATAGCCTTATTGTCAGTGTTCATGTGGAGGATAATGATAAAACGTAGGCAGTATTTTTCCAGCTTTCCTTCCTGCCTTTGGCAGTAGCGACTGTGTTGCGACTATAGTTCATATTTCTATATTATTGCTCCTCTTGTGTAAAATGCGATGGACGGAACTTGGTTATGCGTATTGTTTGCCTTGTCCATGGCCATGTCCAAATACCCATACAAAGGTATGCGATTGGTCATTTCAAGCAAATACCTCCCCTTTTACCGTGAACGCGCTCATAGCTAGATTGGACCAGCTGGGTCGACTTAACGAGTTGATAGCCACCGTCGTGGTACCGTTTGTCCGTGATTGCGGTTGTCCGGTTTACTCGAGCGAGCTAGCGAAAAGTTATCCTGGATATGTTGTAGCAGTACATGTTTGGTTACCTTCATGTAGAAGGTTGGTTATGTTTTGGGAACATTCCATGAATATCCCCCAATATAGCAAAAAAGGACAAAGGATAGGACAGTGATCAGCAATAAATATGTATTGTTTATTGTCTCATAGTTGCATTAAAACGTGGAGACACTTAGGATAATATTTGTATTACACATTCAAAATGGATGCTGAAGGACCTATATTCATGTCAAAAACATCCAATACAAGTACAGCACACATACGGTAAACTTATTACTGTATAACCTGTGACAGTGCTATACTGTTATACATACAAGGAGTACACTACGAAGGCATAGCACTCCCATTTGCAGAACTTGGCCCGGCATATCTGGGTGTCTGTCACACACTTGTTATGGGGATTCTGGAAAGGAAGAGAGTGAGAGAGTCAGGGTGCATGTTGGACATCCTCTGTGCATGTGTACTGTATGTTTATGTGTGATCTAGAGGAGGCAGGAGCCTGTAGACATTTAGTGTGTTTATCATCAATGAGACAGCATTCTAAGGAAGAGACTGTCCAGGTTGCAGTACAAGGAGACACCTTAGATTGTACATGTGTGTAATGTTAATATAAGAGTGTCAGCAGGACTGGGGTTGTTGATGATATGGTTACGAGTTTTACCTCAATACACAAATGTAATTCTCCCGCATGCACACACACAGAGGACACTGATGCAATGCAATACAATGGGATCAAATGTTACATGACCGAATGTCTGTAGTTCAGGCTAGCTATTTCGGCCATGCTCATTAACTAGCAAGCTACTGTAGTCTAATATTAACCATTAAAGCCAAAATGACAAGCTAGTTATATAACTTACCTAAAAACGTATCTAGCTAGCTAGCTAATGTTAGCTAGCTAGCTAACGCTACTAGCTGGCTAGCGTAAGCTAACGTTAACAAACGTAGCTAGGTAGTGCTAGCTAAAACGGCCAGACACATGTTAAATTATTTTCTGATGAAAATGCAGGCTATTTTAAATAATTGATTTTATAGCGTTATAATGTATAACCTCACCTTAACGTTACCATCAGTTCAGAAGATTGGCAAACTCGTCGGCAGCTTTAAGTTGCATTGTAGTTGCTATGCAACCGATCCACGGCAGGCATACACAGTTGATCTATGCACTCTGATACTGATTAACCAATGGGAGTAAGGGATCACCATGATGGACAGCTCCCTAATTAGCATATAAGGAGCGAGCAAAAAAATAATAAATAAATGTGGAAATAAATGTGGTAAATAATGTGGAAAAGAATGTGGAAAAGAATGTGGAAATAAATACATAAATAAATAAATGAATAAATAAATGAATATGGAAATAAATGCAAGAAATAATGAATCAAACAATAAATAAATATTTTATTTTATACATTTATATCAAATTTAATGTATGTATTTACACATTACTGCATGCATTTATTCATTCATTTATTTATTTTTGTGCATATTTATTAATTTATTGGTCATTTGTTGAGTCATTTATGTATTTATGTATTTATTTTTAATTTTAACAGGTTTGGTCCTCCATAGTGATGACACAAGATGTTCATAACGCCTCCTGTTCTGTAACTGCTCCTTCTGTCTTCTTCCTGTCAGTCTTGGCGTGATTTCTGGAGCTGCTACTACCTCTACTGCTGGACTATTGCTGTCACTCAGTATCACATATGATGTGCGTGTGTGTGTGTGTGTGCGCGCGTGTTCAACTGTGCGACTGAGTAGATGTGCATGCCTGTGCGTGTACCTGTGTGCGAATGGCTTTGTAAATGATGCATGTAGATATAGTTGCGTGTGTGTATTTCCGTGTGAGTGTGTGTATGTATGTGTGTGAGTATATGTGTTCACTCACACACATACACACTCTCTCTCTCTCTCACACACACACACACACACACATACACACACACACCACCACCTCAGAGACGGAGGAACCGCGACGTGTGTGCCACCATGGCAACCCTCTGTGGGCGGAGCCGCGACCAGACCGAAGCTCCGATCGATCCGTGTTCTACCTGCAGCGCAACGATCGACGATCCGAATGGCGATAAAAGGTAAAAGGTGTTTAGCCAATAGGCTTCGACGTTGAGTCGGCGCTCTCCTCCCAGTTCCCCACCGGAGCGAGGTTGCCTACGGGAGAATTTTTTTTGGGGGGGGGAGGAGTTTTGGTTTTTGTGTTTTTCAGTTTTCAGTAAATGTGCCAAGACGCTTATCAGCTCCCCGTTTGGTGCTTGTGTACTGTGCTCCAGTCCAACATCCCTACCTGGGAGATTACACCCTCCCCGTAACATGCGGACACGGACGCACGCACGCGCTGCAAACACACACACACACACACACACACACACACACACACACAAACACACACACAGACACAAACACACGCACACAAACAGACACAATGCAAGCTTGACATTGATCAACAGACTCACAGAGCCATACACAAAGAGGAGAGGAGGGAAGGGGAGTAGTAAGATGAGAGGGGAGTAGAAGAGAGAGGGGGAGGAGAAGAGGCATCTCAGTATTGTACATCCCTGCAAGCTATGACAGCAGGATATAGGTACTCAGTGTGGAGTCTCTCCTCCTGACTCCAGGCCAACTCCATCACACCCAACACGGCTGTGTGATCACCTGCTGCCCTGCAGGACACTCCTGCTGTCTGTCTTCATGCCTGTCTCTATCTCTCTCCTCCTCTGCCTCTCTCTCTGCCTCTGTCTCTCTCTCTGCCTCTCTCTGTCTCTATCTCTCTCCTCCTCCGCCTCTCTCTCTGCCTCTGTCTCTCTCTCTCTGCCTCTCTTTGTCTCTATCTCTCTCCTCCTCTGCCTCTCTCTCTGCCTCTGCATCTCTCTCTCTGCCTCTCTCTGTCTCTATCTCTCTCCTCCTCCGCCTCTCTCTCTGCCTCTGTCTCTCTCTCTCTGCCTCTCTCTGTCTCTATCTCTCTCCTCCTCTGCCTCTCTCTGCCTCTGTCTCTCTCTCTCTCTGCCTCTCTCTGTCTCTATCTCTCTCTGCCTCTCTCTCTTTCTCTCTATGCCTCTCTCTCTGTCTCTCTCTTTCTCTCTCTCTCTCTCTCTCTGTCGCTCTCTCGCTTTCTCTCTGTCTCTCTCTGCCTCTTGGTCTCTCTCTCTGTCTCTCTCTCTCAATTCATTTCAATATGCTTTATTGGCATGAATGGCAGGTGAACAATGTCAAGGAAAATACAATTCAATAATCACATGAGAAAACAATTACATTTACAATACATCTAAGGTATCACATATATCTCTCTGTCTCTCTCTCTCTCTCTCTCTCTCTCTCTCTCTCTCTCTCTCTCTCTCTCTCTCTCCCCCTCTCTCTCTCAATGGTCCTGCTGCAAGGCAGTGGGAACCTTCCAGCACAGCCAGTATCACTGCCATCTAAAGTGGTTCAGAGAGGGAGAGAAAAAGAGATTTCCAGAGAGATGTGAAGGCTGAGAAACAGGTTTTCTTAGAGGTGTGTTAAAAAATAAAATTCCTATGGTGGTGAGAGGGATGAGGCCATTGAATATGTTCCGGGATGGAGGGGTCCGTTAAAGATGAGAGGATTCTTACTCTGAAATATGATGTCCTTCTGTTCCATTTTCATTGTCTTTCTCTCTCTCTGTCCCTCTCTCTGTCCCTCTCGTTCTTTCTCTCCATCTCCGTCTCTCTCTCTCACTCTCTCTATCTTTCAGGTTTTCTATTATCTCCCCACTATCACCCTCGCTCAGTTTCTCTCTCTCTCTCTCTCTCTCTCTCTTTCTCTCTTTCTCTCTTTCTCTCTCTCTCTGGGATGTGATGGGAGGTGAGAAAGATCAGTCTCTAGGAGGGGTGCACCACTCAGCTGGGGTGGAGATTATGGATCAGCCTGTGCTTGTCGTGGAGCACAGGCACATTACTGCATGGGGAGGGACAGGTCAATCTTAACCCGCCATCCAATTAGAATCAGGATCATGGCAGGTTCTGATATATGCCCTCTTCCTCCGTCTCTATCAGCACTAGAGTTCACCTGAATATTTCACACTCACCAATAGTCCCCCAACACACACACACACATACACACACACGCACGCACACACACGCACACACACACACGCACACACACACACACACGCATTCCATTGAGTACATATACTGTAGCTGTAATGGATTCCCATGTGTATGGGGTGTGAAAAGTGCCACATAGGTTGCTTGTTCAAAGCTTACTTACAATATGCATGTGTGTGTGTGCATGACTGCATGTATGCAAGTGAAACCCCTGAGGAAACAGGCCCCGAGGAAGGAGAACTGCAGTTTGATTGTTTTTCTGTTGTGGAGTCGTCTGAGCTGCCAGATGAACTTTCAGCTCTACCTGCTGGAGGAGCTGATGGGGTGGAGTGAGGACCGAGAGAGGGGACAGGCCTCTAGGGTTAGAGGGAGGGGAGGGAGGGGACAGGCCTCTAGGGTTAGGGTTAGAGGGAGGGGACAGGCCTCTAGGGTTAGGGTTAGAGGGAGGGGACAGGCCTCTAGGGTTAGAGGGAGGGGACAGGCCCCTAGGGTTAGGGTTAGAGGGAGGGGACAGGCCTCTAGGGTTAGAGGGAGGGGACAGGCCTCTAGGGTTAGGGTTAGAGGGAGGGGACAGGCCTCTAGGGTTAGAGGGAGGGGACAGGCCTCTAGGGTTAGGGTTAGAGGGAGGGGACAGGCCTCTAGGGTTAGAGGGAGGGGACAGGCCTCTAGGGTTAGAGGGAGGGGACAGGCCTCTAGGGTTAAGGTTAGAGGGAGGGGACAGGCCTCTAGGGTTAGGGTTAGAGGGAGGGGACAGGCCTCTAGGGTTAGGGTTAGAGGGAGGGGACAGGCCTCTACGGTTAGGGTTAGAGGGAGGGGACAGGCCTCTAGGGTTAGAGGGAGGGGAGGGAGGGGACAGGCCTCTAGGGTTAGAGGGAGGGGACAGGCCTCTAGGGTTAGGGTTAGAGGGAGGGGACAGGCCTCTAGGGTTAGGGTTAGAGGGAGGGGACAGGCCTCTAGGGTTAGAGGGAGGGGAGGGAGGGGACAGGCCTCTAGGGTTAGGGTTAGAGGGAGGGGACAGATCTCTAGGGTTAGAGGGAGGGGACAGGCCTCTAGGGTTAGAGGGAGGGGACAGGCCTCTAGGGTTAGAGGGAGGGGACAGGCCTCTAGGGTTAGAGGGAGGGGACAGGCCTCTAGGGTTAGGGTTAGAGGGAGGGGACAGGCCTCTAGGGTTAGGGTTAGAGGGAGGGGACAGGCTTCTAGGGTTAGGGTTAGAGGGAGGGGACAGGCCTCTAGGGTTAGGGTTAGAGGGAGGGGACAGGCCCCTAGGGTTAGGGTTAGAGGGAGGGGACAGGCTTCTAGGGTTAGGGTTAGGGTTAGGGGACAGGCCTCTAGGGTTAGGGTTAGAGGGAGGGGACAGGCCTCTAGGGTTAGAGGGAGGGGAGGGAGGGGACAGGCCTCTAGGGTTAATGGTTAGAGGGAGGGGACAGGCCTCTAGGGTTAGAGGGAGGGGACAGGCCTCTAGGGTTAGGGTTAGAGGGAGGGGACAGGCCTCTAGGGTTAGAGGGAGGGGACAGGCCTCTAGGGTTAGAGGGAGGGGACAGGCCTCTAGGGTTAGGGTTAGAGGGAGGGGACAGGCCTCTAGGGTTAGGGTTAGAGGGAGGGGACAGGCCTCTAGGGTTAGGGTTAGAGGGAGGGGACAGGCCTCTACGGTTAGGGTTAGAGGGAGGGGACAGGCCTCTAGGGTTAGAGGGAGGGGAGGGAGGGGACAGGCCTCTAGGGTTAGAGGGAGGGGACAGGCCTCTAGGGTTAGGGTTAGAGGGAGGGGACAGGCCTCTAGGGTTAGAGGGAGGGGACAGGCCTCTAGGGTTAGGGTTAGAGGGAGGGGACAGGCCTCTAGGGTTAGAGGGAGGGGAGGGAGGGGACAGGCCTCTAGGGTTAGGGTTAGAGGGAGGGGACAGGCCTCTAGGGTTAGAGGGAGGGGAGGGAGGGGACAGGCCTCTAGGGTTAGGGTTAGAGGGAGGGGACAGATCTCTAGGGTTAGGGTTAGAGGGAGGGGACAGGCCTCTAGGGTTAGAGGGAGGGGACAGGCCTCTAGGGTTAGGGTTAGAGGGAGGGGACAGGCTTCTAGGGTTAGGGTTAGAGGGAGGGGACAGGCCTCTAGGGTTAGGGTTAGAGGGAGGGGACAGGCCCCTAGGGTTAGGGTTAGAGGGAGGGGACAGGCTTCTAGGGTTAGGGTTAGGGTTAGGGGACAGGCCTCTAGGGTTAGGGTTAGAGGGAGGGGACAGGCCTCTAGGGTTAGAGGGAGGGGAGGGAGGGGACAGGCCTCTAGGGTTAGAGGGAGGGGAGGGAGGGGACAGGCCTCTAGGGTTAGAGGGAGGGGACAGGCCTCTAGGGTTAGGGTTAGAGGGAGGGGACAGGCCTCTAGGGTTAGAGGGAGGGGACAGGCCTCTAGGGTTAGAGGGAGGGGACAGGCCTCTAGGGTTAGGGTTAGAGGGAGGGGACAGGCCTCTAGGGTTAGGGTTAGAGGGAGGGGACAGGCCTCTACGGTTAGAGGGAGGGGACAGGCCTCTAGGGTTAGAGGGAGGGGACAGGCCTCTAGGGTTAGAGGGAGGGGAGAGGCCTCTAGGGTTAGAGGGAGGGGACAGGCCTCTAGGGTTAGGGTTAGAGGGAGGGGACAGGCCTCTAGGGTTAGAGGGAGGGGAGAGGCCTCTAGGGTTAGAGGGAGGGGACAGGCCTCTAGGGTTAGGGTTAGAGGGAGGGGACAGGCCTCTAGGGTTAGAGGGAGGGGACAGGCCTCTAGGGTTAGAGGGAGGGGACAGGCCTCTAGGGTTAGGGTTAGAGGGAGGGGACAGGCCTCTAGGGTTAGGGTTAGAGGGAGGGGACAGGCCTCTAGGGTTAGGGTTAGAGGGAGGGGACAGGCCTCTACAGCAGCCAGGACCTCCACGCTGTCAGCCAGCTTTACACATACTGATGCATTGCAATAGTTATGAGATGTAGAAATGTAATTTCTTATCATTTGTTTATGTCAAAGGCATTCATAACGCTTTGTCACGTAGAATGATAACGTTAATTAATGAAAGTACCCGTGATCACACTGTAGCATTTCATCAGCTGGTTTGCCTGAAAAACACAGAATTATGTATCCAAGTCCATCACAACAAGCCAACAAACAACACAGCTTGGATAATCTACGTCTACGCCATGTATACAGAGTTAGTGTAGTATTATCATTGTGATGTGGTATAGAGAGGACACTAGCACGACTTGTTGGATGTTGCTGAATTTCATCACTGGTGCTGAAATCTAAAAAGTGTTTGTTTACAGTGGAAAACTGTCTCTTGCTCACGAATCTGCTCTCAGTCACATGGGAAATAAAAAGCAAACAAATTATCAGTAAACAAGTTGTGTCCGTGTAAGATTTGCAAATGAAGAAACTCTAGACATCCTATCAGTAATTTTTATTTACAGTTATTTATACAAAACTATGTTCCAGTCCTCAGGGATCTCTACACCGATTGTCCAGACTGGTCTGTGGAGAGAAACCGAAGGGCAGCAGAGCATTCATGTCTGAAGAGACAAGCTGGGAGCGGGTTCTCGAACAAACTTCCCCCTGTGACCATATCACTCCCGTTCTACAACCTGCACTGGCTCTCAATCCGCTCACGCATTGACTTTAAAATCAAAGTTCTCAAGCCATCCATTAAACTGCCACTACTTAATTGAGCTTGTCGCACGTTCACGGGACAAATGACTATAACAGCCTATCGCCTGGCTGCCTGTGACTCAGACACACTCAGAGCCATAGACACGACAGATATAAAGTGTTTTATTCATCTTAAAATAAAATTTTAAAAAAACGCTGTTGTCCATCTAGTGATGTCCATCCAGTGAATGTATTTGACAATATATTTGGTACGCAAACAGTTAGCAGGTTGTAAGCCTACAGTATTTGCACGGGACATGGAAGCACAAACGCGCAGCGCAGCGTGCTGAAAAGAAACTTGCCGACACTTCTCCGATACTCTACAGCATAGCTACATCATCAGCTAAACAGAATAATACAACAATAACAGTGTGCCCAACATATTACACCACTTCTGAGCAAACTTTGGGAAGAATGAGGAGGGGAAACCTTGACAACATTGTGAACAATGAATATATCCGATGTCTCAAAATAATCCCTCAAATAGTTTGCACAGTGCAATCCGGAGACATACTCAGTTGAAGTGCTCAAAGCAATAACTATGAATCAAAAACAGTTGTGAATGACCTTTATGTGAATTGCCTTTGTATTTTTTAGGGAGCAACAGTCATTAGTTGTACAAGCCTCTCACCTCGGGGAAAATTACCAATAACCATATGAGCGTAGGCCTACAACTTGAACGTGAAACCGAAAATACCTCTAAAGGCTTGAGCCCTATTCTCACGGACAGAGCCAGTCCTGACCTCCCTGGGGCCCTAAGCAAAGTTCTGCTGAGGGGCCCTCCTACAATTAAGCAATTGACCACGAGAGGCAGTGGGTTACAGGGGATTTTACCACAGCTACGGGGCGTTGTTAGGCCCGACGCGATAGCGGAGTGTTACAAAAAACACTCAGTAGAAACATTCAATCATTTATTTACTGATCATTCTTATAATTTTAGTATTTACAAAATCTTCCGCGATAGGCTATAGTTCTGAATTAAATGGTTGTCAGGCAACATAGGCTATCTCACCTATTTGGGTTGGCTAATTGTTATACTAGCCAATCAGAATCAAGTATCCAAACTCTCCGTTGTAGAACTGTTATTTGATGTCAGCAAATAACAGTGGCTAAAGTTAATGTTAAGTTGCTTGTTAGCTTTCAGCGCATCCCAGTAAGTTAGTCTGTCTGTCTTGCTAACCTAGTTCAGAACACGGGCTCAGCAGCGCATCTCTTGGTCTGCGTGTCTTTTGCTTGTCAGCCAGTGACTCCAGGGCTGTGTTCTGTGACTTTGTGCCTGACAAATGTGAGAGTGAAATGTATAATGTACGGTTTGAGAAACGCCACAACGTGCAAAGCTATTTATAAACTGCAGTTCGGAAATGTGTTGCGGTAATAGCTAACGTTACCCAA
>NC_140254.1:14084968-14089968 GCF_949987555.1 Borostomias antarcticus
CCCCCTCCCCCTCATCCCGCCTGAACATCCAGATTCCTCCTGCTGCTCACCCCCCCCCCTCCCCCAGTCTTCTCCACTTCCTCCCCTCCTCCCTACCTCCATCCTCTCTCCTCCTCTCTCCCTCTTTCCTCCTTTCCTCCTCTCCATCCCTCCCCAACCCTCATTATAGGCTGAGGGTCAAACGGAGATTCAGAGCCAAAGCTTAGTATCCATCATAATCATCATCATCATCATCTTCATCATCATCATCATCATCATCATCATCATCATCGTGATTATTATTTCATGATTAAGAAACATAAAGCTGATCTTTGGCAGGACAGTCTGAGTGAAAAGGAGGCCTCAACGCCAATATTTTGTTGGCTTGAAGGAACAAATCATGTTCACTCTTTTTTTAAAGGTGCCCTTTCTGTCGACATCACCGAGAGAAAGTCTTGAATAACTGAAAACTCCACAGAGCATGGGGTCCGTATTCAGGGCGAAATTCTGATTGACGCGGGAATAATGAATGCGAGTTACTTGTGAGGCGACTTCTCAACAACCCAGTCTTAGACCTTAGACCATAATGAGGGCGTTATGTTTTATTGAAAGTGAACACAGTATAAATTAATCAGAAGTGTAGCCCGAATCATGTAGCCTACAAGGTTTTACTTTTACTGAAGTGGAGGAGCACACGGCCTCCCCTCGTTCACATCTCCTTGAGAGCCGGAGGCAGACGGATTTACAAAAAATAAAAGATTTTTACAAAAAGAAGTAATAAGAACTTGTGTTTGTTTAGACAGGGAGAGGAACAGGGAAGGATGAAGGACGAGCTTGAAAGACGAGACGAGCAGTGAAACTCAACAAATTCACACCGACTGTGCAAGCACATTTCAAAGTGCGCACACACACACAAGCGCGTAAAGATGAGAAATACTACAGGTTGTTAAAGTCGCACCGAAACGGATGTTAGGAATAATCTACTGTAGCTTCCGTAGTTTGACGTATTTCCACTTAAAACAGGCGGCAAGGGCGGGAGACGAATTCCATTGGAACCTAGTCAAGCAGGCGGGGTATTCAACTCTTGAGGCGGGACATAACATTTAGTGGAATTTATTTCGTTTTGATTGACAGGGTGGATGTCGTGAGATTATTGGCCTAAAATCTAAGGTACCTGGTGTCATAATGGCACGTGACCTACCGTTTCCAGGAAGTAAGAAATTATATACTTTGATATAAGATTACAGCAAAAGTAGAATTTTGTAATTTATTTGGCATACATCGTTGAATAGGTGAACACTATGACCAAGTATCTGACCCAAAATGGGACAGAATGCTTTTTTCATTTCTGTGCGACTGTAACATAGATGCTCCCACACTACTGGCTCACACCTGACTGAAGTAACACATTTAACTGAATAAACAAGATGACAGAGACACTGCGCCAAGCAGAGCCTGACATTCAACTGAATTACAATAATACAACCACACAGCATGTATTATAGGCAAAACAAGAATTATGCCAGGTAGTAAAGCAGCCAAGGTCTGATAAGTAAATGAGCAGAAAAACACAGTGGCACTATGCTATCCATATCTACCCCCCTTCCTGCCAGGGGGATTGTGGGACATGTCTTCTAGTCTTCTGACTGAGCAGCACATTGACAAATGCAGGGCCTGAAAGATTATGATCAAGCTACAGTATGATCAAGCTATAGTTCTACTATCCAAAAAATAAAAGACCCAAAGAGGTACAGTATGTTTAATTTGTAGATCAAGTTCTAGTTTATTTGTAATAAGTATAAGATATGGGTGCCATGTACAATGCAATGATAGCCAAGCACATCCTACTGCCTCATTTATGCACAGACACACAGTTTTATAAATGCAGGAAATCACAAACAAAGTGATCTAAAGAATGTAATTACATAAATACAAAACCTGGTTCACCCGAAGAGTGTGATAGGAGAATAACAGCTTAAATTATTATTATTATTATTATTAATATTATTATTATTATTATTATTAGTAGTAGTAGTAGTAGTAGTAGAAGTAGTAGTAGTAGTTATAGTAATAGTAGTTGCCTCAAATGGATGAAGTTTTTTTATGCTTTCTTCTGGAAAATCAGGGGTATGACCTGGTTCTGTTAAGTGTTTTGTGTTGCCTTGTGTATGAATATAAATAAAGTTTGATTTAATTTGTTTTGATTTGGTAGTAGTAGAAGTAGTAGTAGTAGTAGTAGTAGTAGTAATACTGTAGTAGTAGTAGTAGTAGTAGTAGCCAGACTCTTGTGTTATATGTTTGGATTTTTTTTAAGGAGTTAAGAATTAGCTTAGAAACCAAATTCATTGAAAGATTTGGGCAGATAATGAAGCACAGAGATGCAAAAAAGCAAACAGACAGACAGGCACTCTGCACACACATGCACGCACACACACACACACACACACACACACTCTCTCTCTCTCTGATCTCCTGTCTCGCCACGTGTTGTTGGGAGGAAGAGAGGTGGAGATGGAGGAGCGGGTAGAGAGAGAGAGAGAGAGAGAGAGAGAGAGAGAGAGAGAGAGGGGTGGGGGGTGAGGAGGTGAGGGAGAGACAGATGAGAGGGGACAGACAGGGTCAAAGGTGTGAGGACGGAGGTGATAAGAGCGGTGAGGAAAGCGGGAGATGAACCAAACAAGCGGAGGGTTAAGGGGGGGGGGGTTCAGAGGGATAGAGAGAGAGAGGACAGGGATGACAGATTAACAGTTAGAGGAACGCTGTGCCCTCTCATTTGGTGTCTCTGTGGAGTGGAGCAATGTGTGTGTGTGTGTGCATGTACAGTATAAGAGAGAGAGAGAGAGAGAGAGAGAGCGGGTGACAGAGAGAGAGGGAGAGAGATTGTGTGTGTGTGTGTGTGTGTGTGTGTGTGTGTGTGTGTGTGTGTGTGTGTGTGTGTGCGTGTGTGTGTGTGTGTGTGTGTGTGTGTGTGTGCGTGTGTGTGATGTGTGAGTGTGTGTGTCCGTCTATCCACCTGCCTGTTTGAAATCAGGGCCCCATACTCTGGAGTGAGTCAGAGGGCATTATGTGGGCTATTTTCAGCCTTAATCAGAACACTCTGTGTGGAATGCCATACATCACAGACCATAATCACCACAGAGCAGGAGAACAAGAGGGAGAGAGAGAGAGAGAGACAGCGAGGGATGGAGAAATGTGGGAGGAGAGAGAGAGAGTGAGGGAGAGAGTGTGAGGAGAGAAAGAGGGAGAGAGAGACAGCGGTCCTCAATTACTAAGCGATTGTACGAGAGAAAACTGGTCAAAAACGGTCATTTCTACGCCAAGTTCAGCATTTCTCATTTTGGACGTGAGCAGTGTGACTCTCAGACTTCCCCCTGCTGGAGCGGTGGTGTTGTCTGTTCTGTGGTGTGTCTGTCTTATTTGTTCTTTTGTCCAGCAGGTGGAGTCTGGGAGTGTGGTCTGTGGTCCTGATCAGTTGCACCTGGCGCCGGTGTGCCTGGGTCTATAAGGGCCATCCAGATTCTGTGTTGGCTGTCTCTCTCCCTAGGAGCACCTTGTTTTGGTTGACTTTGACTTTTGGTTGATACCTTACAACACCTACCCTCACCATACTGTTGTCATTGCATCCATACATTAAACCACTGACATACTGATATTCACATCTCATACTGTTTGATAATTGTTTGTATGATTTAGTAGCCAATTATTAAATCATTATTTAAATTATTAGATATTCTTAAAGCCTTGGTTTGGGCATGTGAGTCCCTCCTTGGTGTGGTCCTTAATGAGCTGGGTCATAACAGCGGGGACAGTGACCAAATCTCATGTCAAGTCTCAGACTGTGTACGCAAGTATGAGAATAGTAATGGGACTGATTCTGACTGGCATCTAAGCGTAGCCACATAGGCCTATTCATCACTTTAATATATGTTGCCTACTCTATGGCAACATATATTTTGTAAAGGCCTCTTCTATGTGTCATATATCGCTAACATAAATGAGTATATTCCAATTGTTTGCAATTAATGGGGTAATGTTTTTTTGGGGCGTAAGAGTAATTTGGCTTACATTAGCCTACTTAGACTTACAAGTCTCAAAATTATCTTACACCAATCAATACTGTACTGTTGACATAATTGTAATCAAAATTAACAAATGAAAAGCAATGGGTAGGCTTCAGTCACTTATTTGAATAAGAGCTTTGACAGTCATATCGGTAATGCCATTCTCTACAAGACCTATGCACATCCATTCAGACGAGTTGAGAGGAGTGATTGAGGTAGGTTATTAACCTGATGCACATCAGTTTCTATGGGCCTACTGGTTGAAATAGGATATTTTACAGTCACACAGGTGTTAGCTCTATTCTGAGATTTTGTTACTTTGTAATTTATTATCATAATAATATATTATTCTGTATGGAAGGTAAAATAAAGCATTATTATTAGTAGTATTAGTATTAGTAGTAGTAGTAGTAGTAGTAGTAGTATTAATCCCCAAATTGACTGCAATGAGCAATGGTTTTTGGATAGGCTACTGTGAATGAAATTCAAGTCTCACCAATGTGTTTTGTTTTCCTACTTGACTGTTCTAACTTTGTAGTTCTTTAGCCCTTTTTGCAAATTGTAACATAGAATAAACGTATTGTCTTTGTTTGAAACCAGCTTGACCGACCACTCAGCGTGTTCTTTGAAATCTAGACTAAACCAAGTAAGATTTTTAATTCACTACACAATTAAACAAGGAATCTGCCCAGCTCACATGTTGTCTGATTGTGTGAATTTACATGTGTGAATCATCCATTAAAATTAAATTGTAAAATGCAAGATGGTTTTCCTGGGATCTTTTCATGAAGAGTGAAGAGCTTGCTATTGGACGAGAGTCTGAGAAATGTCTAGTCCTGGCCGTATTTCGCATCTCCATGCCATAAACTACAGGGGCAAGGCCAGAATATGAAGGGGCATGGTATCTGTGCTTGGATCTGCGCTCCTTTGATAAATAGGGGGCAATGAGAGTGAGAGCGA
>NC_140254.1:14094968-14157468 GCF_949987555.1 Borostomias antarcticus
TATAGCTGCTCCCATCGTGACCTTTTGAGACACCAACAATAGCATGACGAATAGCTGATAAGAATGCTGATATGCTCTCATTCGGAGTTTTAGACCCTGGTTGAAATGAGGGATTTCATGTGGAATTACCTCCTCCATCTATCCGAATTTCCCAGTGTAGGTACAAACGGGTCGGTGTATATGATAGCCTCATATTCAGGAGCCCTCATTATATTTCGTAATATATCTGTGAGCGTGTGTGTGTGTGTGTGTGTGTGTGTGTGTGCGCGCTTGTGTGTGTGCGCTTGTTTGTGTGTGTGTGTGTGTGTGTGTGTGCACGGCTGCACGCGGGTGTGTGGCGCATGTCTGTGCATGTGTGTTTTTGATAGAAAACTAAAGTGATGATTTATGCAGGAGGGCCTGGTCCTCTCTGCACACAGAATTACAATCAGTTGCATTGCTTGGTAGTTCTTACACACACTAGGAATGTGTTCTGTTCAGTGCATAACACTGATGGGTAGACAGCATCAGACAGGGTGCGAGGACTAGACGGAACAGTGCATGGACAGGAAGGCAGCAGATGACATCATCAGAGACAGACGCGTGGACAGAAACTTAGCCTTCACCCCGACTTCTCTCCCCTCACCTGATCCCATCTAGAACCGTCCTCGGCCTGATCAAGCGCAGGTTGCGCATGCTGAATCCTTACCTGGATAAGATGGGAGATCACCAGACCGAAATTCTTTGTTTGAAATCATTTCAATGACTTTATCGTTCGGTCTAGTGTCAACCCACGTCTGGGGACAGCCAAGCCATGACATGACCCCAAACTGACCAATATCTGGGGGAACATTTTCATTTCATTTCAAACCTTTATTTATACTCGTAAAGCACTGAGGTGTCCCTCATTTACAGTGTTGACCAGTTTACACAAATCACAACAGCACAAATACAATAATACTAAAAATAATAATAATAATTAGTATTATTATTATTATACAATAATAATAATAATAATAATAATGATTATTATTATTTATTTATTTTTTAAATTACAGGTCGAAGTAGCCAAGGCTCTGCGACTGAAGGAAGTACCTCAAGCTTGAGAGTCTGTTGTAGAGTATTCCAGGTATAAGGAGCATCATGGACAAAAGCAGATCTACCAGTCCAACAGAGATGAGATGTATGGTGGAAGTTTACCAATAATGGCTTTAAAAATAAGAAGAATGATTGTGTCACCATATCTAATACTGATAAGAAGACAGCTTGAACAATTCTCTTCCTGCTGAACATAGGAAAGCTAGAACGGTTTCTGTACAGAACAAGCTCAAATCACTGTCGTCTTAGATCAGTTCATACCCTGCCGGTACTAACTCTGTCATACTTCGTCAATAAAAAAAAATAAAAAAGCTAGCACACTCGATTTGCTCAGGTGCATTCATCGTAAATAACCAACATGTTGACACGTCTTCAGGGTAATTTTTTTTCGCTTTCTTTTTAAGGTCAGCACCTTGACATCCTCCTGGGTACAAACAGCATCACAATCAAAATGGTTTAACAGAAGCCAACTTAAGGCCACACAATCACGCTCGCTGCAAAGTTCTTCCTGACATCGACCGCTTTTGAAAGCATCGTTCGCTATGTCCTTGAGCATAGTGCAAATAAAACTAGTCATGCTAGCGTTTCTACACCATCATCTGTGAATCAGCGTTGACTTCCCATGCTGGCTCTCTCATGGTGTGTCTGCCAGCCTGCAGCAGATCCTCTCTGACACCCATTGAGATAGACTGACACCCATTTACAGTCTGAAGTGGTTTACATGTGGCTGTGTTCTGCACGTCACGCTTCAGTGGTGTTTATAGCAAGGAGCGTATGAGAGGATTACGTTGACAAGTGCTTGGGTGTGATGGACGTAAATTGCGAGGGTGGGCAGAAGGATGTTTTTATTCTGCATGAATGATTGTGTGTTTATAGCATTTGGTGGTTCATTTATTCCCTAATATATTTCTCATTATGTACTGTTTAAATTTTGACCATCACCCTTTCACAGTAAAACATGAGTTCACTATGTTTCAGTGCACTTGTGGGGTACTTCAGTGGTTAACCAAATTGGCAATGCAATCAGGCCCGTAAAGAATACCCCCGCAGCCCCCGCGGTGCGGGGGGACCTCAGAGTCAGAGGAGCCACGCCCCCACCCCTGCCGGTCAACAACGAAGGGGGGATTTTTTTTTTTTTTTTATTACATGGGATGCACGTTGTGGTCTTATTGTCTGTGTTTGTGTGTCTGTGTTTCCAGAGTAGATATAAAAATAAAGCAAATAATATATTTAATTAATCTTGCTTTCTAGAGCTAGTGACATGACGTCAGACCGCGCTGCCGCGGCAAATTCGAAATCACTGCAGCTCACGTAGCTAGCGCTGATTTTTCGTGAGGAGAAAATGAAATGCAAATTCTCAAGCGGTTTCAAAAAGCGGCAATCTAAACTGAAAATTGCTGAATTTGATGCCAAACTTCTGAAAATAACAAGTATTTTTGGAGCAGCACATCCTGCCGGTGAAGGATGCAGTAATCTGCCTGCAGTGACAGGTAAGTTAGCCAATGTACAAGTAGGCTAGGCTAGCTATGGCTTTTAAAAATAGGGTTGGTTGGCATCGCAATTTGGCAGTAACGTTAGCTAGTTCCCATGGCTAACGTTAAACACAGAGGCCTGTCTGAGTAGGCTAACGTTAATTGTGTGAGGGGATCAGAGTTTTTTAGTTTTACCATAGGCTAGCCTATTTGGTTTAATCTACAGACTATGATTTTGTCATATGGTATAACATTACCCACACAGTCACACCAGGAAGGCAACGGTGATGCAGTCGAACCTGAAGACAATGATCGACAGACAGAAGAACATGAAGAGGGAGACTCAGATGAAAGAGAGACCAGCATGCGCTCCGCAGCGCCGACTGAGAGACAGCAGACTCAGCCGAGCAAGTGCCCCTGCCCTGCAGCTTCAAAGCCACGCGTGTCCCCAACCCGGACAGTTTTGGCAGGTGACGAGAGTGAGCAAGAATGTCCCTTGATGGTTATAGCCTACATGTCATTTTTATTCAAATAGCCTATTCTTTGAAATGTAGGCTATGTAGCCTAATTTGTATCATTGATGTTGTTGTGGGTTTTTTTTATGCGCCATAAATTAATCAAATAAATCCCAAAGAAATAAATCCTAAATCAATGTGCCCCGCAGCTTCTGTGTCAGAAGATGAGGGAGAGCCAGGCGTAGGCCTATGTCAAGAACCTGCAAGTCCACCAAAGCCAGGCAGCAGTGAGAAGGCTTCGGGTAGCTGCGCAACAGAGTCAGATGAAACTATTAGGCCTACTACACCTTACCCTGTGACCGGGCCAATTACCTGGTAGATATTACAGATGCTAACATGAAAAAGTTTATTTTGAGGCAGGGACCATGCAAATTTGAAGGTCCGTATCCTAGAGATACAAAGGGGAGATGTTTTTCTAAATATTTTTATTATAGAGTGTCAAATAAAGGAACCAAGATACAACGCAAATGGCTGTGTTACTCCCCCAAAATGGACAGAGTATATTGTGAGCCCTGAGCGCTTTTTGGTGAGAGAAGATACTGAGAGCATGAACACACTCGCTCACATATGGCAGCTTGTGTAGTGTATGATACATGGCAAGGAAATCTAACTATTGATCAGCAGATTTCCTCTGAATATAAGAACAAAGTCAACTTTTGGTCAGAGGTATTAACAAGAATTGTTGATGTTACGTTGACACTTGCATCATGCAACATTGCTTTTCATGCAGATCGTGAGAAACTAGGAGAAATCAATAACGGAAACTTTTTATCAGTTATAGAACTTCTCGGAAGATATGACCCTGTATTACACAGATTAATTTCCAGCAAAAGTAAAACGAAATACTTAAGCCTTAAGAAAGAGATAGTTGGCCTTTTAGAGAGGAAGGGTATATCTGTCAATAAATGCAGAGGGCAGGGCTATGATGGTGCAGCCACAATGAGTGGTGCGTACTCCGGGCTACAAAAACGCATCTCAGACAGAGAGCCTAATGCCAGTGCCCGACGCGTTGGGCATCCCGGCAGGATTCTGTGTGCTCACTCCGCTTTCGCTTTAAAGACGTGATGAAAGCATTGACGAAAATATGTCTATTGTCCAAAAAAAGGAAGAGCGTGCTGAGGCCAAGGGACAACATGGAGAATTTTGAGTTTGTCCTCCAAACAGTTATACAGGGTAAACTTCTCGAAACTGTAAATGCTGTTTCATGGAGCCTCCAGAAACAGAATTTGGATATTTTGCAGGCAAGCGAATATCTGTAGCCGGTGTATATAATGTATAATGTAGCCGGTGTATCAGAGAGCCTGGCCGCACTCAGAGAGGACCTAACCTTAAAACAGGTGTGAATGAAATTCAAGTCTCACCAAAGTGTTCTGTTTTCCTACTTGACTGTTGTTCTAACTTTGTAGTTCGTTCTCATAGATCAGTCTGTTAAAACTACAAATTCTTCCTGTGTGACATCACTTCCCTGTCCTCTTCATCCTGAAACTATGTCCCTTCCTTTTTCACTGTATAACCTATCGACCTCGTCCACATCTGACTCACTCTGCCCGGATTCACTTCTAAACATGTTATTGTAAACAAACTAAAAGCAACGCGTTAGCGCCAATTGAACACTACAAACCCATATTTTTACCATCAAGTGTAGTAATGTGCTGTTGTATAAAAGCAATATACAGTTAGTTAACTATCTATCTATCCCTTGAGCTTACATTGGGTTCGCGTCGTGCATGTGCCCCAGTGCCAATCACCACAATAAAGTAGGCCTAGGCTACTCCCTTGTGTGTTATTGATGAACACCTGCAGCTCAATGTCAGCTCAAGGGGTCAGTATAGTAGATGTCTACATATCGACAGAGATGCATTAATTGTGCAGACGCTTCACTTTACCATCATCAGTAGGCTAGTAGTGGGCAAGTATTGACTAGGCTACTCATTGTAAAGTCGGTACAGGTAGTGGCCGGTGATTATGGCTATACCCAGACCAGCACCAACAACAGGCCCCAGGTCAGCCAAAGCAGCGCCGCACAACCGTGGCTGGATGAACGGTGTAGGCATCAATAAATAACTGAATGCAACCATTAGCTATTAATCCCGAATCCCGAATGACACGAATCTCTCTGGAATAAACCTTTATAGACGTTTCTTACATGACGTCAATTAGGCGTCATAGTGAAGAGTGTGTGACAGCCCTGTGCAACGCGTGCAAATTAACATAATCTACCATTTTCTGAACTGGAGAATGGAATTTGATGCGAAATACAATGCAAATGTCGTATAATTTGTGAGGAACTTACATTTGTACGGCGCGTCTTCCATTTCGGACAGTAAACACAGCTGCACATGTGAATCGAGCCTGCATTGGTGCAGACTCGCTACCGAGGGTGTTATAAGCCACTTCCACTCGGCGCTAATTGGTTTCGGATGGCACTTAATATGGCGCGGCCTCCGCGTGACCGCGCAAACCGAGTGGGAGTGCATAGGGCGAGGGAAGAGGAGCTGGATTCTAAAAGGGCCAAAGAATGCACCGCGCCCAAATGTATTGACCAATTAGGGTCTCTATCTCGCCACACCTACTCCACCTACCAGTCATGTTTGGAGGGAGGGACTACATCATGATTGACAGGAGGGAGGGGCGGGTTCTTTTGAAAAAGATGAGCAATCGGAGGCCTTGTTGACGTCAAACTACCTACCCCACCTTTAACATCACGCGCGAATCGAGCTAACTAACGTTAATGGGTAATCAATCACTAATTTATTTACATAGGTCTATGTCAACCATGTTGCCTCTATTCTCACTCATTTGTATCAATGACCCCCCCACTAACTTGTGTGAGTAGGCTAGCCTAACATATGCCATGTTTTGATATTGTCAATCGTCTCACCTTTAGGCTACTAGGGGACATAACTCAAACATGCTGCCAGCAGGGAAGAAAAGGAACGTGGACATTAGGACATTTTTTAGTCAAAGGGCACAAGAGACAGGTGATACGGGGACGCAGGTGAGGTCTTACATACAACGGTTTTGTGAATAAAATTCAAGTCTCACCAAAGTGTTTTGTTTTCCTACTTGACTGTTGTTCTAACTTTGTAGTTCGTTCCTCTAGAATCAGTCTGTTAAAACTACAAATTGTTCCTGTGTGACATCACTTCCCTGTCCTCTTCATCCTGAAACTGTGTCACTTCCTTTTTCACGTTATAAACTATCGTTTTCGTTCCCCAGTCACTCACTCTTGCCTGGATTCACTTCCTGTGCATGCAGTCCTTTTTGCAAATCGTAACATAGAATAAACTTATTGTCTTTGTTTGAAACCAGCTTGACCGACCACTCAGCGTGTTCTTTGAAATCTAAACTAAACCAAGTAAGATTTTTAATTTACAGTTTAGTGATTGTTGCAGTGCAGTTCAGCATTCAGTATCCCATAATAGGCTACCACCACTGTAACCTGCGTTGTGTTTGACTGTACTGGAGGGATTGGACCACTCTCAGGATGGTGGATGAAGCAGCATTTATTGCCTGCACAATGGGTCCTGCACAATGGGTCATGAAATACAGAATGAACATGAATCTCTGGTCCGCCTGCAGCAGCTATTGTCCCTTCTGCTCTGGTGTATAATGTTTTGAATATTATTCTATCCTGGTGATCATTCATTCATTCATCCTATGCAATATAACATACCACGTAAGATCAATGACATGTCAAACGTATTCAAATACTATGTAAATCGGACACAGCATATAACTCAGAACAATACTTCATCCATTTTCAATATTTATCCTACAGAACAGCACTCATACACTCGTGTGGCGGAAAAAGGTACTACATGTGGAATGCAACAGGACATGACTGGCTAACCATGCCCTAGATCGCGGATGCTAGCTACGTCATGAGTGGACTTTTATAAAGTGCACAAAACATAGAATTCAACCGACATAATCATGGAGGTATAGGAGCTACGAGGTGCACGTCAGGCTGTAGGCAGGCGCGCAGATTGGCTGGAGGCGCAAGCTGTCAGCAACTCGTCCAAAACATTTCTAGAGACTGGGTCGCACCGGGATCATACATTGTTCGCTTTGTATATTTCTGCATCTTTGAATAAAAAAAATAAAAAAATGTGTTTTTAATGCTGAGTCTCCCGTCTACACAACAGATTTACCTATGGGTACGAATACAGGAAACGTGACCTTTGACCTTGAAGTTGGTTGGCTCAAAGCTTTTGCGTCTCTCCAAGTCAGATCTACTGTGTATTGGTGGTTATTTCTGCATCCCTTCCTCTCTCTCCTCTCTCTCTAAATGGTAAATGGTAAATGGACTGCACTTATATAGCGCTTTTCCACCTTAGCGGCACTCAAAGCTCTTTACAATGGCCTCTCATTCACCCATTCACACACACATTCACACACCAATGGCGGTAGCTGCCATGCAAGGTGCTAACCTGCTCATTGGGAGCAATTTGGGGTTAGGTGTCTTGCTCAAGGACACTTCGACATTTGGACAGTCGGAGCTGGGATTCGAACCACTGACCCTTCGATCACTGAACGACACGCTCTACCAACTGAGCTACAGCCGCCCCCCCAGCTCTCTACTATATCCGCCTCTCGGGCCTGCACTCTGGTACGTTTCATTCGTTCAGCAAATGTAAATAAATAGTGTCTCTTCCTGCCCACTTGCTGCTCTGCCGCCTCCGACTGTCACTTTGATGATTATGCTCTCTGAGAGCCACAGTGGCCCTGGGACAGGGCCCAAAGGTTTGACAGTCACATAACGTGTGTGTGTGTGTGTGAGCGCGTGCGTGCGTGTGTGCATATGTTTGTGTATTCAAAATAGTTAATTTCCTATGAGCATGCATTCACAAATATGTATATGTTCACTGCAATGTATGCACAAGCCTATTTGGCATTTTTAAACAGTGCATAGATGGAACGCCTGTGCAGTGTAGTGAAGCCTTAGTTGCGCTGATTTGCAGGCGTTCTGTAATGTAACGCTTTGCTAAGCATTTGGTTAGGAGACACAACGTTAATAAAATGGAAGGAAAGCGGTCGGGTGGCGGAAGGCGTAAAAGGTGCAGCCCTTTTTTGTTGTGGCAGAGCTTTTTGTTGGAGTCAAACTAACAGCTGACCTACATTTCAGCTCCCAGCTCGGTCAGACTGTTTCTCAGGATCCAACCCAGGTGTTCTTGGAAACCACAAATTGACAAACAAACAACCTTTCTAAGAGGAAAACAGCCAAGATTTACTGCAATTGTGAGATGAGAGAGCAGAATAGCCTGAGCATGCATCTGCTGTCGAGGTTATCTGCCGCATTGCTTAAGGTCACTGTGGTTTTGCACTGTACCGACCTCAAATATGGAGTGTTTCAGAAACATGTGGAAGGATAATGTCTGTACGAAAATTATATATATATATATAGGCTACACAAAGAAATCAGGTACTGCAGTGGTTCTGAAGTATGTTGATATGCACAAAGCTCAGGGCCCTATTTCATAAAGCGAGCTTAGCAAATAAGCCAGGCTTATTCGGCCAAGTCTGGCTCATTTTCAGGTGATTGGGTTTCATAAATGAAGCTCAAAATAGCCCACGCTCAGTCACCATGGAAACAGATGCTATGAAACTAGCCTGGTCCGGAGCAGGCTAACTGTCAGGCTTGGACGGGAAAGCAACGATTTTACCTGCATGCTGCTACATTTCACTCTATTAACCACTATCAACAATACAAGAATAAAACAAAGAATAATGGCAAATCAACATAGGACATTTGACATAGGTTAAAACTCAAATATTGGTGCTGAGTGTATGTATGTTTTTTGAGGTCGAGCTGTGCGGGAGGTGTTAAAAGGTCTCCTGAACATCTTCCTTACCTTCCCTGGCCTAAGAGGAATACGGACTACCAAGGAAACCTTTTACAGAATCGCAGGTAAGTTAATGCATTAAGTAGCCCTTTAGTCTCCAGGCATTCCCAAACTGTGAGGCGGGCCTCCCCTGGGGGGCCCCAAAGAAATTCAGGGGAGGCGCGGAGGGATGGTTAATTTTTTTTTTAACCATGTTTAATTTTCTATGGTTTTTATGAATGAACCATGGTTTTAAAGGTCAGAAAATCGAAATAAATAATGGGAGAGATGTATATAAAATTTGCGGATAGTGCAGAGAGAGCCTCCCCCTGCAGGCATGAATGTATTGTGTGAAAACGTCATAACGTTAACTAGCAACAGCAGGTGCCACCGAGCTAACTTAGCTGTGTAACGTTATGGGCTAGCTAACGCTGCCTTGCAAAATGGACAAATTTCAGGGGTTGGGGGGGCGAGGGTGTGTCACTGTTTTCATAGGGGAGGCCCACATTGATGGAGTTTGGGAACCCATGCTCTAGTCTATATCAGCGTTTCCCAAAGTGTAGGGCGCGACCCCCTAGTGGGGCGCGGAGGTACTGCAGGTGGGGCGCGAAAAAATGTGAAGGATTAATTTACAAAAGCTGATAAACGCCAATGTAAAAAAAAAGAACTGACTGTCGTGTGTTATTCTTTATAGGCTATGGGAAAGGAATAGGCCTAGAATAGTAATATGAAAAGTGATTATTTGCAACCTGCAGTAGTTAATAATAGTTGGGAATAATTTTGATTAATATATTAATTAAGTTACTATTATTTACATTTAATGAAATCTACCACTCAGGGAAGTAGGCTAATATTTTTATTTGAATTAAGTTATCTACTACTCAGGGAAGTACGGTACGCCTACAACTACATGTTAGATCATTTCACAGTGGCACAGAATCATTTACCAAGCTTTTGTTTATTTTCAAATAAAATATAAAGTTGTGTATTTATTATTAGTAGAGAAAATCTAATTTCTGTGGTTAAAGTACAGTTTAAGTCCCGCTTTTTTGAGCGCGCTTTATGAAATAGGGCGTAGGAGGAGGTAATAGGAGGTAGAGCGGAGGAGTAGGAGGAGGTAATAGGAGGTAGAGCGGCCGGCTGGGGAACACAAGGTCCCCAGTTCGATCGCAGCTTCCGGAGTGTGCTGAAGTGTCCTTGAGCAAGACATTGAACCCCAAAAAGGTTTATGTGCAGCACAGTACCTAGTCGCCTCACAGCAAGAAGGTCTTCAGGCCTTTCTGTGCAGAGTTTGCATGTTCTCCCCGTGACTGTTTCCCCCCATAAAGAACCCAATACGAAAAACATGCAGAATAACAGATTGCTGTCCCTGGCGAAGACAGTCAGGGGCACTCGATTGGCCCCATGTAAGCTGCCTACTGTCTGCTCCTGTGTTTTGCCATTGTGTGATTGTTGCCAATTAGATCATTTAATTGTATTTGAAACTAATTGAGGTGGGTTTGATTTGCCTGCTATTCAAGACAACAGTAGAACAGAGCAAAAAACAGTCCATATTATTGATTTGTATTGAATACTGCAATAACTTGAGTGGAGCACAGAAAAGCAGACAACTTGCGTAGTTCTTACGTGCCTTGGCACATTTACTTTAACAAAACCAAGAATGCAAAAAAGTCCAAATAAGGATCTCCCGGGTAGACAACCAAATTTCAGTTTTCCGGTTGGTGTGGGGCTCAGGGTCAGGGTCGGGGTCAGGGTCGGTTCATGGCAGCTGCTAGAACCAGCACAAAGAACAAGAGTTAGTAAAGTCACAACTATCGGCATGAGGCAAACACAGGCGCACGTGTCATACTCACTCCGTCCAAAGTCCAAAGACTGCTGGCAGCTTCTCCGGCTTCTTTGCTCGGCTCAGCAACGCGTTATCAGCTTACTGTACCTTTTGTGGCCACAGGAGCGCTCCGGGGCGTCACCTCCACGTTCCACACCGGCACCACGTACTGCGCCGCAGGTTCAAAAACCCCGCCAACCAGGCTGCGGCGGGAGACACAGTGCAGCACCATGGACAGCGTGGCCAGGTGGTGTGCGGAGTCTACCGGCTCTTCCTGGTTACCAGGGCAATCCTGCCGCACGGCTGCCGCCAATTCCCTAATCAACCCCCGAGAGCGACGACGGCAGCTGTGGGGAATTACGGTAATGAGGATTCAGCCTACAAAAGCCGAGGGACAAACGGGAGTCTCAGGACTCAGTAAGTTTGGCTTGACGGGGTGAAGACAAGTTTTTACTTACTGTTACCTAACCACATTTTCTCGTCTGTTTTCCTCCAGGAGGGACCATAATCCAGTGTCGGAGGACCCCTCGGACGAATAACAGACAATCCTTTTTGTTGTGTTTATTACAATTTTTGCCTATGTTGGTGCTGGCTAAATAAATACGCATTGAGGACGGACTAGCTCCCTGTCTGGATCTATGTTGCTGTGCTCCCCCTCTATCTGCCCTGCCGGGTGCCTACACTTTATGCTAATTTCATTTCTCCGCTCACTGTTTCTCAGTCATTACTTACTTACTTGCCTACTTACTCCCTCTTACGTCTCTCTCTCTCTCTCTCCTTCCTCTCTCCTCCTAACACCCTCTCTCTGGCACTCTGGCAGGCTGTAAACATTTAGACAGGTTGTGTTGGCGGGAACCCCCCCCCCCCCCCCCCCCCCTCAGCTCATTGTGTGATTGTCGCCTCCCTGCGCTCGTCCAATACCTTGATTGGCATGCCAGTGAATTTGCCATCCGTTTGATCTGGTGAGATTAATTACTCAGCGTCACTTATCTGGCGGTGCGCCGGCGTTCACTGCGCGTCCTCTCCGTTGCCAGGCGGTTTGAGTGACATCCTCTCTCTCTGCAGAATGCGGGCATCTATTCACCACACCTGTTTATACATCCATTATCGAAACAGCCATCGTTAACGTGATGCGTTAGAAGAAGAACCAGAAAGGCCCCGAAATGACAAAAGACATCTACAGGAATGCATTGTGAGCGTATTTGAAGTTCGCGGTCCGGAATAGTCCGGTCACCCTTTTCTATATCCTTATATACATGACCCCAGATTAGAGGAGCGACACACATCGGGGCTACAGCAGCGTTATGATCCTATTAGCCGTGAATAGCCCTGATAACGCAATTTGGTAACGGTCCCGCACTATGGCATGCAAAGCGCGCTCAATTCGACCATAATCTACCCTTCCCGGGCAACAGCAGAAACATGTACAGCGCACCATACTGTACCCTTCCCTGGCATTAAACACATAATTAATCAGGTGCAAACTGTGCTGCAAGGTTTCCGAAGCAATAGCCTACCAGAACTGTTGTGAGTGTGCTGTGTTGTATAGGCCAATAGGCAACGTTACGCAGTCAACGTTGGTTAGAAGTCAATTTGTCTCCCCATGAATCTCCCGATTGTTATCTCTCGCTCAAACTACATTCAATATACAGTAGTGTAGACTTACTGATAAATAGCCTATTGTTGTAATTTATGCTGTTTTGTATATGCAAAATAACTATGCTATTACTAATCCTAATTAGTAATTTCCTGTAGCCCGATCACTAACTACATTTCCAATACTGGGACTCGGGAGGTCCAGGTCCAGCGCTTAGGGCTCTGGAGGTGTGCAGGTCCTGGAGGACAGGTTGCAGCCAATGTTTTCATTTTATGTCATGTTGTATGCGCAACAATTGAATAGGAAAATAAAGACGTAGGCCGACAGTACCCATGCAGTTTTTTTGCCATGTATTTATTCTAGAAAACATAGCCTATTCTCACAATGAGATCTTCACTTGATCAAACACACATGTGTACTGAATCGTTTGCCCTAAGGCCTTGTATTGCAGCGTATAGAGGCTATTGTGATAAAATTATGACTACATTTTGGGGTGGGTGGAGGTGAAGATATTAAGTGAAGTTATTATTTTCCTTTCGTAATTTACAACACCAAAGAATTGAAATTCTGCATAACATTCTGAAAGTTGTGTAAGCGTAATCATCACTGTGGCATCTGCTCCACAGAATGTTGATCATCCCAGCACCTCGATCCGACCCAACTGCAGGAAGCATTGCACATTTTTGGATTAAACAGCTCCAGTAGCGATATTCTGTTATAACCAGAGGGCATTACACTAACATTCAAAATTAGATCTATTGACTGCATGACCTGTTACGACTCTGGAGACGTCTACCCCATGTCCGCTGTGCACTCACCGATTCTTGGCGCACGGCCCTCTGTCTCTCCAAAGTCCAAACTCATGGATTATGTTGAATCGCTGCGCTACGCGTGCAGTCTGCCACATAATTAGCCTAGGGGTAGGGTAAGTAGCTACATGTAGGCTACATCCTCTCTACCTTTCTGTAAAGCGTATTGTGTTGCCTTTGTATATGAAATGTTGATCTGACTAATAATCAGTTATTGCAGTGGTATTCCGCTCGATTCCTTTATATCACCACAACTGACAGATGTTGAACCCAGAACAGTAACGTTTCAGTGTTCAGCTGGCTTTGTTGGACACCTACTAAGATAAATAACGTTAGACTGGTGAACAATGCGGATTTTATGTTGGTTTCAGAGCACAAATGATCTGTCTTCTGGTAAGACCAACAGTTTGACTAACTAGGTCTATAGGCTACTGTTCGTAGCTGGCTGAAAGCTTTAACGTTAGTCTAATAGCCCAAGCCTCCAAGCTTGCGTGGCCGGCTGCAGGGTGCTTTTTCTCTGTGTCGCGGGGGAGACGCACCATCGTTATTGTCATAGAAATGGTAGTTTCACCACCTCACCACCTCCCTCAACCTTTCACATAGCTGTGCTAATAATTTATTGGTCCTAATGAAGAGTATACTATTCCCACACACTTCACGAAGTAATGCGCTTCCTCATCTGGTAGGAAGAGACGTGGAGACAGTCTGTTGGAACGGAAAACCCAGGCTTTCCCTTATTTGAGGCTTAGCGAACTCAGGATTTGCACTGAACGCTCTTTCTGGAATACCCCCCAGCTTTCATGTGCTTCAATCGTTCAATTCAGCCCACCTGCCTTTTTCCCCCGCCGCAATATATCCTCTAGGGGCCCGTGGGTTCGCAGAACCACCGCACCCTATGCAAATTACGCTACTGTCATATCCTTATCCTCACCGTCTGATGTTGTTCGATAGTTGCGGCTGGCAAATTGCCTCTCTGAGAGTGTTCCCTCTCGCCTTTTAAAAGAGGCATTTGATTCAGATGGTAATTTTATTCTTGTTTTGGTTCATGCCTGTTTTACTTCAGGAGTCTTTCCAGCCTCTTTTAAACATGCTATAGTGCAGCCACTTATCAAAAAGCCTAATCTGGACCCATCTGTTCTCTCAAATTGTAGGCCCATCTCTAAACTGCCCTTTCTGTCAAAAGTGTTGGAGAAAATTGTCTCTATACAATTAAAGTATTTTTAGAGAAAATGTGTATGAGAAGTTTCAGTCTGGTTTTAGACCTTGTCATAGTACTGAAACTGCTCTAAGAATGTTTAATGATCTTGTCTCAACTGTTGACTGGGTGTGCTGCTATCTTGGTAACATTAGATCCGACTGCTGCCTTTGATACTGTGGATCATAAGATCCTTTTATCCCACCAGTGTGTAAGCATCGAAGGTGCTGCCCTTATGTTACTCCAGTCATAATTGACTGATAGGAGTTTATCTGTTCATCTGGGTGAATTCTCCTCAAAAGTGGCCCCTCTTATCTGCGATGCTCCAAGGCTCCATTTTAGGCCCTCTATTATTTTCTTTAAGTATACCATATGCTGCCCCTGGGTTCTATTTTACATAAGCATAATGTCTCTTTTCACTGCTATGCTGATGATGTCCAAATCTACCTTCCTCCAAAAGTGAAGTGCAAGGATTCCCTCTGGCCTCTGCTAAGTGGTCTTAGCGACATTAAGATTTGGATGATCAACATTTTCTCCATCTAAATGATGATAAGACAGGTTACTGTGGTTACTGTGTTTGGGCACTGTCTACTGTAAATGACCCTGTTGGTGTTTTAGGACCTCTTGCAGCCAAAAATCACTCTTTTATCAAAAGCACCAGTGTCACTTTTGATAGTGGTTTTAAATTTGACAGACAAATTGGCTCTGTAGTCAAAGGTTCTTTTTTCCAGCTGAGGCTCCTGAGCAAAGTAAAGCCCTACCTCTCTCCTAATGACTTGGAGAGGGTAATCCATGCCTTAATTTAATCTAGGCTTGATTACTGCAATGCGTTGTATGTAGGTCTAGACCAGCGCTCACTGCGACGTCTGCAGCTAGTGCAGAACACTGCTGCACGCCTCTTAAC
This sequence comes from Borostomias antarcticus, assembly GCF_949987555.1. Lineage (NCBI taxonomy): Eukaryota > Metazoa > Chordata > Actinopteri > Stomiiformes > Stomiidae > Borostomias > Borostomias antarcticus. The sequence goes on from NC_140254.1 coordinate 14,110,188, forward strand.
CGGCACAGTGAAGCGTGACCGCATCAAACCGGTGCTGGCTTTTCTGCACTGGCTTCCTGTACGTTTCAGGATTGATTTTAACATTGTGATGTTTGTGTTCAAGGCTTTGAATGGTCTGGCCCCTCAGTACCTATCTGAACTCCTCCATGTTTGCACCCCAGCTGGAGCACTGAGGTCTTTTAATGAACTACTGTTAGATGTCTCAAGGTCTAGGCTAAAGACAAAAGGCGACCAAGCTTTTGCGGTGGCGGCCCCCAAGCTGTGGAACAGTCTGCCACTGCAAATTAGGTCTGCCCAGACGCTAGAGGTTTTCAAGTCACAGTTGAAGACTCACTTGTTTTCATTAGCTTTTGAGGCTTGTTAGGCCATACATCCCTAGTCGTGTTGTGTTTATTGTATTGAATGTTAACTTGCACTTTATATTGTATTTTGTATTTGTCTGTTTTTGTATTGTAAAGCACTATGGTGCAACTTAGGTTGTTAAATGTGCTATATAAATAAAGTTGACCTTGACCTTAAGAGACGTGGGGACATTGACTAGGCCACGCTCAGCCTTCACTCCCTTTGAGGAAATCACATGGCTACTGAAGCCACATCCTGTGTGTGTGTGTGTGTGTGTGTGTGTGTGTGTGTGTGTGTGTGTGTGTGTGTGTGTATGAGAGAGAGAGAGAGAGAGAGAGAGAGAGAGAGAGACAGAACGAGTATGACATGTCTCTGAATGTGTGCTTTTCTGTATATTAGTATTGTTTATAAAGGACACTGCTTGACAAGTTGCAACGCACTGTGTGTGGTGGCTCCATAAATCATCTACTATAACTATCATATACATCAAAGGTCCTAACATTCAGCTGTTTCTTCCCACACAAGCACCAGCTGTGCTGTATGTGTCAGAGGTTTCTCTGTGTCACTTGGATTCGCTGTCACCCTCACTTGTGTCTTGCACACAGCTGGGTTCAGGGCAGGCGCGTCCTTACAGGCAAACTAGGCTATTGCCTAGAGAGGCAACACATACAGTATGAATGGGCTCGTCAGTGGCTGAGGAGTGTGTCAATCACGCTGCACCTGCCGCCTCCCTCCTGTCTCCACCCCTAGCTCTCACCACCCATGACTGAGGATGGTGAAAATGGAAGCAATAGCCTACTCTCATGTGTAAACGACCACAATTATGTGCGAATATAAAAAAAAGAGACTCTTGAAGAACCAAGCACTCAGCTCGTTGTGAAAGTATATTGATCCCAGCCACGCCGTTTCAGGCGCTAGCCTACGAGAACACAATTCGTCAAAGTTGAAAGTAATCTCCATAGAGCATGAACTGAGAATCAAAATAGCCCTATAGGATGCAGATATGACCTTTGCTGCGATGAAAGCCCGGCGTGCACGCTTCTGAACGCTAGGTTAATGTTATTGCTCTAGTTGTTTAATTTAATCTGCTGTGTATGTGGGGGGGGGGGGGGGGGTTATGAGAAAGTGGTAAATAGGAGAGATTTGCACTGGTATTATTTAGTTTGAGGAGCTGAAATTGGATTATCTGGAAAATACACTGTAGATGTGCTGTCATGTGTGAGGATTTGGAACTAGGTTATATTAACTATGCATACCTTGGCATAATTGCTATTTGCCTAGAGTGGCAGAGGTGCGCACATTGGTCCTGGCTGAGTTTGAACATAATCAATCCACTCCATTAACACTATATCTACATTGATCTGTTGTTCTTTATTATTGTTCTCCCTTATTTGTTTGTTTATGATTGTGTATGATTGTGTTATCTCGTAGACACCGCAAATGAGGGAAACCTCAGTGTCTAACGAGTTGAAATAAAGGTTTGAAATGAAATTAAATAAAATGAAAAATTCCAACTCGGTTAGACTCAGAGTTCACTGCGTCACTTGTCGTCAGTGTGGCTTCCACCCTAACCCCCACTCTCATGAACACAGCTTTAGTCAGCTACGCCACTGAAAAACTTGCGATTTGATGGCGTGGGTGGACGGTACTTACAGGGCGATACCGAGGAGTGAGTTTTAACCAGTTCGATTAGAGATGTGCACACAACCGGACGTATACACACGCACACACACAGACACACGTGCACGCTATGACACTCAAGGATCGATAGCATTTACCTCTATTAGCTGCTTAATTGAGCCTCTGACTGATGGAATTTCAGATCAATAAGGGAATTGGTGGAAAAAGATCCCTCGCCTCAATTAACATGGGAGCAATCAATAGTGCAGAGCAGGTCCCGGATGAGGAATAAAATGTGTTTCATATGAGTCTCAGGGGTACAGGATATCCAATTTAGCCCCTGTGACTAAGAGAGGAGAGACAAGACAGGGAGCTTACTGTTGTGACCGCCAGTGACAACAGCAGCAACAATGTACTGTATACTTGTGAGAGCAGAGAAGATGGAAACTGAGCCTACCTTTGAGGTGCAGGTTAAGAGGCTTAACTACTAATGCTGATTTAGGTTCATAGCCTCAATCTGCCCCTCTCTGTTTCTCTCTCTCTCTCCTCTCTCTCTCTCTCTCACACACACACTCTCTCCTCTCTCTCTCTCACACTCCTCTCTCTCTCTCTCTCTCTCTCTCTCACACTCTCCTCTCTCTCTCTCTCTCTCACACACACTCTCCTCTCTCTCTCTCTCTCTCTCTCTCTCTCACACACACACACTCTCTCCTCTCTCTCTCTCTCTCTCTCTCTCTCACACGCCTCTCTCTCTCTCTCTCTCTCTCTCACACTCTCCTCTCTCTCTCTCTCTCTCTCACACACACTCTCCTCTCTCTCTCTCTCTCTCTCTCTCTCTCTCTCTCTCTCTCTCTCGAATGGGCAAATAATTGAAGCTTTTTTCTGTCCTGGCCTCGCAGTGCTGGAAAGAACACATCAGGTCAACTGCTGCCCATCTTTCACCGCAGGCTCAAATCACAGGTCACACATCTTGTGGACTCATGAGCCAGTCTCTAAACGCTGCGCTTAACAAGAAACTGAAGACATGCATCCACAAGAAACTGAAGACATGCATCCTGGTTTCTGGCTTAAAAGTGGATGGAAACAAAAAATGAAAAAAAAAAACTGCATTACAAAACCAATCCAACGTTTTCCCACACAGGAGCAAATATCGCTGCGAGACTAAGCGAAGTGGCTGACGCATCGCATATTCCAGGCTCAAAAAGAATTGCCGTTGTAAGTGACAATGCGGCCAATATGGCCCTGTGTATGGAGAAACGTTCCAAACTCTCCATTGCCAGTTTTTTTTATTTTTATGAAGAAGTGGTCAATTGTTTTTATAGCTCTTTTCGCCATTGTGAGCAAGTTGGCTAGTTGTAGGCTTGTTGAGCACTGCGCAGTACAGTCAGATCTCTTTTTTTTGCGGTAACAGATCAAACCGGGAATAGTTGAGGTCGATGGACGAGTTGTGCCATTGGTGGATTATGAATATATATATTTTTTTTTAAAGGTAGCCTAGTTTAAGTAATAAATACACTTTTAAAATTAATGATGACCTAACAAACTGGTACAAACCACAATTATGTATTTAATAATTGTGTTAATTAGTAACATTATTTTTAAGAATTTGAGCAGAGTTGGGCTGGCCTATCAGGGGGGGCACTTGCCCCCCCTGCTCCCCCTATAAAATCGCCCATGCAGAGAAGTATAGTTTTATAATCGAAATGGATAACATGACACAGGAGGTATAGAAGAATCAGTAACACGATATGCCCTCTCAACAAGTGACGTTTCGAGAGACATCATACAAGAAATATATCCTGCAAGCCGTCTACTAAATGAAAATAGATGCACACAGGCAATAGATAAACTGAACTTCCTCTTAAACCGAAATCTAGACTAACTTTTCCTTAATTTAATTGTAGCACTCAGTCTCCTCACCGTGCCAGTGACAGTAGCATCCGCGGAAAGGTCCTTCAGTAAACTAAAGATGAGTAAAAAATTACCTCCATTCCACAATGGAAAATGAGCGACATCTGGCAGTCATATCTTTAGAAAATAAAGTTGCACGCTCCACTCATTTTGATGAGATACTAGACAGATGGGCAACTATGAGATCCAGACGCGTGAGGATCTAGGAGATAGGCTAAAGATGAGATGAGGAAATGAGCCTAAATAATTTACAAGGGGATACAATCACTGACGATTCCATATAGCCTACAATGGATTGTTGAGGATTAAAGAGTTTCTTTCTTTCATTATTATTATTGCTATTTTAATTGTTTAACTGTAGGCTATAGGTTTTGAGGGAAGTTAAAAATGAGACAAAATACAAGTCAGTAGGCCTAGGCAGCCTCGTCTGCAGGCTAAATGTGTAAAATGAAATGTGTTAAGCACGCCTAACATAAAGGCCAATGTAAAAACGAACCCCTTAAATAAATCTGTCTTATATCTTTCACCCTATTGGAGGATATGAAGTGATTCTGATTTGTAGCATTGGTAGCAGGCGCTCATTCTAGCCCAGATTCTCGATTGGGATGTCTCCATCCTTTCGTTTCAGATCTCGAAAGTCTGGCATCGCGAGACTCCCGATGTTGCTGCTGCCATTGGACATTGCGGTTCACCTAACAGATGTGGATATTTGTTTTTTTTCATATTCCTTGTTAGTCTGTGTTACCTGTGGGGAATATGTTTTTTATTTGTTCATATAGCTGGCAGGAGGTTAAAAAGTGCAGCTCTGCTCACAGCTCATTTTCTGTTCAGTGAGTGCATAGCCTGTCTTCTCTCCAGAGGCAGGTAATCCTGTGCTCTCTCCTTCCCTCTCTGTCTCTCTTTTTCATTTGGTCTCTAAAGCTGCCTCTCTCACTCTCTCTCGCTCTGTCTCTTTCTTATACACACACACACGCACGCATGCACACGCACATTATGCTGCGTCTCTCTGTCTCCTCATTAAGACGTATGAAAGGCTTCTAAAGACCCATGGGAGAATTCCATTAGTAGCTCTGTCAAGGCCGTCTCTTTCCTGGCTGCGCTCACCCTGGGCTCAGCATTTGTTTGCAAAGCCCGTCAGAGGATTAAAACACATATCTAACCCCACAGGGATCAGCTGAGGAGGACATTACACATCGGAGAGCCCTAGAACTGGATCAATGCCACTAGAACCAACACAGAAACATGAGTGGCGACATGTCTGACCCTCTCGTCAGTGGCTCTGACGAGGGTAATAACTACGCTCTCTGTGCTCTGTGTAAGCGTCGCGTCATGTTTTGCTGTTTGTCCCACTTTCCGTTCTTTGGACAAAACGTGTTAAAATAGAAAAACTACTGCTGCATTGTGTTAAAGAACTACCTGGGGCTGTAAGGATTATGATGACTTTGCAAAGCTTTTCTAGTGTGTGGAACTTTGCAACGTCGAACCTCCGAAGCTCACGGATAGTACTGTTGTCGAGGTTTGGGCCACAAGAACCTGTGCTGACCCGGTGGTTGGTACATTATGTATGCCACACTCTATATTTGGGGCTCGGAGTTGGCACAGAAAGAGAAGAGTGCGCCTCGCTGACACAAAGAAAGAACGAGCCGTCCCGATTTGATTTCTTCCCGGTTCTCTGTTCCACGCCGGAGTTGCGGCCACTTTGTTTATTTCCCGTTTACTTCCACCTTTGGGGACCGGAGTGAGACTGCGACAGAGAGAGACACAGATAGATCAAAGGAGAGAGAGGGGATGTTTTCCATGTGTACAGATGGCAGAGGAGAGGAGCACCGTGAGAGAGACAAAGAGACAGAATGGGAGGGAGGATAAAGATTATGCTAATTAATAAGGGCCTCCAGAGATTGAATGCAGGAAGGAGATTGGTTGTTTAGATGAAAAACACACAAAAAAAACATTGGAGTTAACAGATCACCCCTGTGATTCTTCTAGCAACGGAAATATCAGATTGCGTTGTCATTTTGGCTCCAGCGGATGTGCTAATGGCCCGCGTTCTGTTGTGTACTCGCATAGAGCTTCCGTCTCTGGTCTTCAGGGAAGGAGAAAATGATGCCTGGTGTTTGATTATTCCAGCGAGAAATTAATACTCAGCCCAATGAGTCTTTGCCTACTCAGCGAAGTAATCAGGGTGATGTTACGTTCTCTGGAGTGTCTGACCTCTGGACCGCCATCGTCTTTGATCCCGGGATAGCAGTGAATATGAAACTCAGTTTTGGCTGATAACGTGATTACATGAATGGTTAAACCTCTCCTCCAGTGATGAACCTCTGCGTGCACCACGACCAGGGGCCGACTGCACTATCCCGCATGCAATCAGAACCCAATCCTCGTTGCGATCCGTGTTTATTCATTTGCACACGTTTGATCTCTTGATCCGGATGCGATATCGCAGCCTCACTGTCCATATCTAATGAGATTAGGCCTGGATATGACTGGAACGTGTTGGGCTTTTCGGCTCCGCATTGCAGGGATTACTTTCTTATCCATATTATAATCTCCTAGTCTTTAGGGACCACAGTCAAGATGGTAATCTGCGGCTGTAAGCTAGCGTAATTGGATGCCGCATTGACCCGCATGTGACTGGAAATCAATGAACTGTAAGCATGCTGGTTGTAAGGTAAACTTATTGCACTTACAGTATTGCTAGTTGATACAGTTGAGTTGAGTTGTTACACTGTAAGTGGCTTTGGTTTAAATCAATGAGGAGAATACAAGGTAAGGTGAATCCAAATCAGATGAGGCTCGTCTACGTAGAGGACAGGGAGGATGGTCTTCCCCGATAATTTGAAGAAAGAAAAAGAGGGACAGGGGTCGTATCTTTCCCTCCTGTCCTCCCCAACGTCTGGAGTCACCAGCTGATCTAAACCGGGCGCATCTCTTCCCATCTACTGTGTCTCACTGTGGGTGCGTTATGTAACTGAGCGCTCATGCTTAGAATGCTCACTGTGAGCGCATTTTAAAAGCACTTAACGTTCTGCTCATTCTGAGCGCTGATCAACCGTCATGTCAAAAACATTCACTGAAAATGGCTATGCAAAAAGCAGTAGTAGGTGTGTTATTCAATGTTTTGGTGGAGGAGGCAGTGGCCGATGATGATTTTATTAATGTACTAGGGGCAGATAATATCCAGAAGGAAGAGGAGGAGATGTTGTTGCTTGCGGTAAATAACATTACAGACAAACAGTGACACATATTGACCGTTTTGTGGAAGATGTGGTCCCTGCCTACTCCGACGAAGAGTTCAAGAGCTGCGATAAAGCATGCCATTTGGTGCCTGCCAAGGGACTACAGATGTGAATTAGCTTGCATAGACACATATTTGTAACATATTAATTCTGGTTCTGATTCTTCTTCTTCCTCTTCTTCTTCTTCTTCTTCTTCTTCTTCTTATTATTATTATTATTATCATAATACTCTGGGCCGGCCACAATGTGATGCAGCTTCGCTTGGCATAGGGGTTCCTGGAGCTCTGTAGCCTGGCTGTACGATCGCGAATTTGTGAACAGAATAAATACCACATACGAGCAAATATAACCTATAATGAAACTGTTAAAACTAAGATGCCTGGATAAAGAAATAATTTGTCTAACCGATATATTTGACAGAATCAGTATTCTACGCAAGCTAGTTCTTAATGCAGGACAGGGTTTGAGGACACGGCCACAATTAAACGGTCGTCCATCATCAGAGTTTGTTTCAGGAGGGAACGTGTTCTTTGAAACAACAGCGAGCTTCTGCTTTCTGATTGCTTGCCGCTTTTTATTTCGCCGCAAAAGTTGAACTTTTCTCAACTTTTTCGCACCGCTTTTTGCTGGCTCCGCCCCCGTCATAGCGAATTCGCTGCTCACCATAGACAATGAATGGAATCCCGCCGCTTTTTCAAAAGGCGGCAGCGAAATTCCGCTGATGGTGTGAATTGAGCGTTAGCTAGTTACATTGGATCCATCTTCGTTTGTGTTTGCTCAAACTGATCGTAGTTTAGAAGTGCTCACTTGCGCTCTGAGCAGATCAGTCTGAGCGTAACTGAGCAACCCATTCTCTCACTCACTCTCACACACACACACACACACACACACACACACACACACACACACACACACACACACTCTCATATTAATGCGTGCTGTAAGGAAGTAATGGCAGATGTAATGGTGGGATGGTTGTGGTTGTGGAGCTGCTGGCTGTAGGACTGACCCGGTGTTGAACCCAGCAGTGTGGCCACACATGAAAACACGGCCGCCGGGAGCTGTCCATCGAGTGCTCGCTAAAACGCTGCTTTCTACAGGAAATGATCTATTGGTATCCATCAATATAATCCCCCCACCACTCGGTCAGGCGCTGTAGTCTCACTCACCGACAGTGATGCATGCCTAAGACGTCTGCGCCAGTCTCTCTCTCTCGCTCTCTCTCACACACACACACACATTATGTTACTACACGCAGACGCATACATTCTCTCTCCCTCTCTCTCTCTCTCTCACACACACACACACACACACATATGTTACTACACGCAGACGCATACATTCTCTCTCCCTCTCTCTCTCTCTCACACACACACACACACACACACACATATGTAACCACACGCAGACACATACATTCTCTCTCCCTCTCTAGCTAGATCTCTCTCTGACACAAACACACTCGAGTTCTGTAATGTTTCCCCTGTCACAGCTTAGAGTAAACACATCTATTACTGCCGTGGCAGACTCTGTTTCATCAGCCTGCTCAGACAGATATCACTGTTTTCGCCGATCTCCAGCGCCTCTGATGACTTCGCCATTGCAGAGGAAATGCTCCGAGGCAGAAGACCTTTGTCTTTGACTTGATTAAACAGTTACTTTTGTTTGGTAATTCTACATTTGAATGGTAGGCCTGGCATATGCAACATTTAATGTAATGAATGTGAATGCTCTCTGTAAGAGCCTAAATGCAGTGTTTTGAGTTATGAGTTTTTGGATCTAGTAATTGGTATTATTTTGGATGTTGCCTGGTGGTTGCTAACATTGATTTCTCTTTTTATGGGCCTGCTCTCGCGGGAAAATGATTTGGGGGGTTTTTGGTCAGGCCTGCAGTTAGGCATGCGGAGAGAGTGGAGCCACATAGTTTTTAGACCTCTCTCGCTATCGTTATTATTTTCTTTCGTTGATATTGGTATTGTAATTCGTAGGATAAGCCTATTGTATTAAACATTTTTTATTTAACTAAACAGTTCTAATTTTTTACCGAGTTATCTCGTGGGATCTTTAATTACGACGACGAAAGGAAATATAGAGGAGCGTCAAGCAAAGGCTTCAGTCACCGCACATATGGGAACCTACACTCTCGTTCATACGGCGTTTGTGTATGTGTGTGTGTCTGCAGGGTTGTGCGTATGCATGCATGTATGTATGTGTGTGTGTGTGCGTGTGTGTGTATGTGTGTGTGTGTGTGTGTGTGTGTGTGTTTAGTAATCAATACCAGTGAAATTCCACACCAGGCATTATTCAAAATAAACGGACCTGATGGGCTAAAACCTTTCTTTAAGGCTTAAGCCTTAAGCTTAGCTATCTATATCTGCATATGTTTTGCATTGGCTGGCTTGTTCTATCTAGCTGAGCTGGCAAAACAACCTGGCTGGCTAAATAACAAATAGTAGGTTGGCCTGCAGCTTGTGTGACAAATATAGTAAACTAACATTAGCTAGCCACTACCATGAATTATACACGGGATGCATTAAAACATGTTTATAGCAAACCTGGCAAAGAATGCTGTCATCTAAGGGCCTGTGCAGACTACACAAATTCAGGCCGATTTTGGGCCATTTTTCGGTCAAGACCAGGACATCACAAGAGGAGCAACTTGTCACAAAAAGGGAGGCTATTTTAGGTTTTAGGATGACCACATTGCAATGCAAACCTATGGCTAGCTACTACTATAACATCCATGATAATAAACGATGGGAACACATGGAATAAGTAGGCCTACCTACATAATAGTTTACAAGTAATAGGCCTACATTCATATAAAGTCATAGCCTATTATTTATCCCTCCTCCCATTTATTGTGGTTAGCCTGCATCTTTAGGTCACTGGATGGTCGGCTACTGAGTCGGTAGAAAAGAAGGGATGAACCCCAGGTGAAAATGTGGGCTAATACTTCAACTGCATTAACTGCAGTTTTAATGAGGTGCTCTGCAACTGGAGCACACAGAGAATGGCCTGTCAACAGTGTTCCAACCCCATCCTGGTGATTGGAGAACAGTAAGCATCCTTATCTAGCGTTGCCCAGCATCTAGCTGCCTGCAACTGCCCTATTCAATCATCAGGCTTTTTACCTGCTGCTCCAAAAAGGGTTTCATTAGACCTGGCTGCAGTCTGAGAGGGACAAGAGAACAGACACCACCGCCCAGCTCAGCGGACGAGGCGACAGCTTCTATTTTAGACCAGGAAAGGAAAACCGCTGATGGCAAAGGACACACAATTTTTTTTTGGAACAAGTAAACTTCTAAATATAGAAAACTGGTTTGTCCCACCAATTCCCTTTGTCTCCTCCTGTGTTCTCCTATTTATAGCCAGGCAACATAATAATAGAGAAAAGGCCCTTCAACACACTTACTGACTGAACACGAGTAAGGGGCCGTGTCCACATAGCGCCTTTTTCTGGCAAAAAAAATGCTGCAGGGCGCTGCGGAGCGCTTCGTCCCAGCCCTGCAGCGCTTCTATCAAACATGACCTACTAGTGTCCAAAACCACGCAACATTGTCAGATAAAAATATCTCTGATGCGAGAGAATATGGACATTTGTCATCTCTAATTATCAGTACCTTAATGTCACTCACTGACCCAAAACCATTTAGAAAGTTAAATCAAGCATAACAGCGCATATGAGCAGCCGTTTATGAGCAGCCGAGTTTGACACAGCTGGCATAACATTACGTTAGCTAGCCGACCGGCTAAAAATTGCTAGTTTCGCGACAACGTTGCATCTAACACCTTGTGTCTAAGCAAATTAATATAGCATCTTAAAACGCAACCAGTTAGCTAGCTAGACACAGTAGATAGTCAACTAATAATCACACGTCTCTTGCATCTGACAACTTGCTGGATGGCTGGATGTATTTATTATGATATGATAGTGTTTTGAGATATCCTTTCACTAGCCGGGTGTGGGACTTGAGAGATGACTCCAGGCAGCTGACGAGTCAAGCCCTATCCAATATCTGATTGGTTGCCGGAAAGGAGCGTCAGTGACGAGACCAGCGCCTTTCTGAAAAGTTGAGATATTTTTAACTTTGAGCGCTCAGAGCGCTCCGCTCAAAAACAGCCGGAGAGCTCGCAAAAAGACACTGGGTGCTGCGCTTTTTTTAGGCGGCCGCCAACGCTCTCTCCTCATTGGAAAACAATTGAAAAAAGGTGCTGTGGACACGGTCCCTAAAGCAGTTATTATTTGAATTGTGGACACTTTGTGTAAATACACTCTGCCTATGCAATTTGCGTGTGTGATGTTCATCACTTTCAGTCACGGTGAGTTATAGACTTCTAGGGGTGTGTGAATAAGACATGGCAGACCACCGCGTGTCTCTGGGGGCTCCTGGTTGGGACCCAGACCACCGCGTGTCTCTGGGGGCTCCTGGTTGGGATCCAGACCACCGTGTGTCTCTGGGGGCTCTTGGTTGGGATCCAGACCACCGTGTGTCTCTGGGGGCTCCTGTTTGGGACCCAGACCACCGCGTGTCTCTGCTCCTGGTTGGGATCCAGACCACCGCGTGTCTCTGGGGGCTCCTGGTTGGGACCCAGACCACCGCGTGTCTCTGGGGGCTCCTGGTTGGGACACAGACCACTCTTGAGCCTGGACTGCTAGATACATAGGAGTCAGTCAACATGCTTTCACAAACACTAACCAAACAGTTAAGATGGCCAAGCTAAAGGTCATCTCAGTCACACGCACGCACGCACACACACTCACACACACACCAGGGAGGTTGCCTTAAGCCCTCTGCCTTCACCTGCTACCTGCACAGCTTTACCTGTGGCAGCAGTGTACACACACACACATACGTATCACGATACATTGTGATATGATACAGTACATATTGCGATATATTGCGATACTCTACATAATTTACTGAAAATTGTAAAATACAGCTGAAAATACAACCCATTTAAAACATGAATCATGTATCTATGACTGAATTCTATCCTTCATTTTCTATATCTATATCTCTTCCCAGTCTTGTTCTGTATATTTTCCTTTTGGGGATACTGTATTGATACAGTATTGCAAAAAAAATATTGCGATGTATTGCTGTAACGAGTCTGGGGTAGGAAATCTGGAGTAGGAGGGCTGGGGTAAGAGATCTGGGGTAGGAGGGCTGGGGTAGGAGGGCTGGGTAGGCGGGTTGGGGTAGGAGATCTGGGGTAGGAGGGCTGGGGTAAGAGATCTGGGGTAGGAGGGCTGGGGTAGGAGGGCTGGGTAGGCGGGTTGGGGTAGGAGATCTGGGGTAGGAGGGCTGGGGTAGGAGGGCTGGAGTAGGCGGGTTGGGGTAGGAGATCTGGGGTAGGAGGGCTGGGGTAGGAGGGCTAGAGTAGGCGGGTTGGGGTAGAGGGGCTGGGGTAGGAGGGGTGAGGTAGAGAGGCTGGGGTGGAGGGGCTGGGGTAGGAGGATTGGGGTAGGAGGGCTTTGGTAGGAGATCTGGGGTAGGAGGATTGGGGTAGGAGCTTAGGAGGGCTGGGGTAGGAGGGGTGGGGTAGAGGGGCTGGGGTAGGAGGGTTGGGGTAGGAGCTTAGGAGGGCTGGGGTAGGAGGGGTGGGGTAGAGGGGCTGGGGTAGGAGGGTTGGGGTAGGAGGGCTGGAGTAGAAGGGCAGGGGTAGGTCTGGGGTAGGAACGTTGGACAGAGGCTGGTAAGCCCTCTCGCTTGCGTTCATTCCCTGCACTAGAACCAGCATTAACCTGTCACGTTTCGTGTATGAAGGATTTGATTTGTGTGACTGTGGAAGCTGGACATCAGTCACATTAGACCCCCTGCCCACAGCTCCACTGTTACGAGGTAACATTCATTCTGAAGTCCAAACACATCTCAAGGACGGTGTCCACTCCTCCCATACTTGTACTAACACGAAGACAGGCGGCGCTCCTCCCAAACTCTCACTAACGGGAACGCCTCTGGCTCGGACACACTCTTGGTCAGGGCTGGGCATTTGTTTTCCTGCTCCTTTCTACTGTTTTATGAGTCCATTACCGAGGGAGGGCTGAGAGGGATCCCATCCCAGCCCCCTCCCCCGGGGCCTGTCAGGGTGTGTGGGGGGGGGGTGTCAGGGTGTGTGTGTGTGTGTGTGTGGCGGGGGGGGGGGGGGGGGGGGCAGAAGACAGAGAGGAGAGGAGGAAGGCAGGGGAGAGGGAGAGGCTGGGTGCAGCCAAGCTATCTGCTCTGATTTCAGTCAATAAAGCCTTATGAGAGAGAGACAGAAAGGGGGAGAGAGAGGGAAAGAGAGGGAGAGAGAGAGAGGGATAGAGACAGAAAGAGGGAGATAGAGGGAGAGAGATAGAGACAGAAAGAGGGAGAGAGAGGGAAAGAGAGGGGAGAGAGAGAAAGGAAAAGAGAGAGGCAGAACGAAGGAGAGAGGGAGAGAGAGAGAAAGAGAGTTGTTTCGACAGTCAAAAGATAGTGAAGGGGAGTTAGTTTATAGTGGTACAAATATAATATTCTTTTTCCTATGATGCTTTTAGCCTCTCTCACTCTGAAATGTAATTCAATGCAATGTATTGCTTCATAAATGTTCTTAGCCGGTAGACAAACATACTCCTGGAGCTTGCTCGATCGCCTTGTTGAGAGGGGTCAGGGAAGAATTTTTACAGCTCACTTATCTGGCCCCCGGGTGATTACTGTTTTTTTGCTTCCCTCTGGAATATGTAGAGAGTGGGTCGTATGCCCACCTCCCTTGTTCTCTGTAAAGCGCATTGTGTTGCCTCTGGGTATGAAATGCGCTATACAAATAAAGCTTTGATTGATTGATTGAAATAGATTCATAAAATTGAATTGGAAATGATTAATTTTCAAAAGATCGTGGATGTAGAATGTCTGTGAATGTACCGAGGAGAGCCAGATGACGCGAGGCTAGTGTGAAAGCGAAGGTTGATCAGGTTTCGTCAACATTACTAGACTAGCAGCCGCATAGCCCATTCTGAGACAAATCGTCTGCGTTGTTTTGTGTCTCCAAGAACATTACAGTAGCTAACGCCACTATGCCAGTGGAACACTAGTAGTAGTAATATTCGCCCGTCAGGTCCGGAAGAATTGCATCCCCGGTACTGAGGATAACGAGTTGGCCTACCGTCACATTTTCAGAGTTTTGGCATCGACTTGGTACCGAAGTATCGTTTCTCCTGACATCTCTAGTGTGTACAGTATACAGTATGTGTGTGTGTTTGTTTGTTTGTTTGTGTGTGTGTGTGTGTGTCTGCGGGTTTGTGTGTGCATATCCATGTTATAGCTGGAGAGTGTGACTGACAGTGCTGACACAATGAATCTCTATGCATCTCCAAAAAGCAGCCTCACTCTTGCAGCTGACACACACAGCAGACCTCCCCTGCCCTTGAGTAGACAACAGCATACCAAAACACAAGTTTTCTCAGTTAGATATCGATCCAAAACTTCATAAATCTCATATTCTGAATGATGTCTATAGCGTCCTTCAGAGACCAAAACTCTGTTATGCCCGATCCACAGGTTCAACAGTTCAGCAGCACATGGTTGAAAGCAGCAGTTTCTCCTCATCAAAATGCTATTTACTGAGAGCAAAGAAAACATGCCCGTCCTCATGAATTTTGTATGTTACTGGAACGTGAGATTCCAGGACACTTGAGACCTAATGAAGTTCTTGCTTCTTACTTTAAAAAACAACAACTTATATGGGAGCACTCTCCCTCCCTCCCTATCTCTCTCCATCTCTCTCTCCTCCCTGTCACTCTCCCTCCCTCCCTATCTCTCTCCATCTCTCTCTCCTCCCTGTCACTCTCCATCCCTCCCTGTTTCTCTCCCTCCCTCTTTCCTCTCTATCTCTCTCTATCCCTCACTGTCTCTCTCCATCCCTCTCTCCTCCCTGTCACTCTCCATCCCTCTCTGTCTCTTCTCCTTGTCTCTCTCTCCATCCCTCCCTGCCTCTCTCCATCCCTCTCTTCTCCCTGTCTCTCTCTCCATCCTGCCCTGTATCTCCCCATCCCTCTCTGTCCCTCCCAATCCCCTTCTTCTCCTTGTCTCTCTATCCATCCCTCCCTGCCTCTCTCCATCCCTCTCTTCTCCCTGTCTCTCTCTCCACCCTGCCCTGTTTCTCCCCATCCCTCTCTGTCTCTCTCCATCCCTCTCTTCTCCTTGTCTCTCTATCCATCCCTCCCTGCCTCTCTCCATCCCTCTCTTCTCCCTGTCTCTCTCTCCATCCTGCCCTGTTTCTCCCCATCCCTCTCTGTCTCTCTCCATCCCTCTCTTCTCCTTGTCTCTCTATCCATCCCTCCCTGCCTCTCTCCATCCCTCTCTTCTCCTTGTCTCTCTCTCCATCCCTCCCTGCCTCTCTCCATCCCTCTCTTCTCCCTGTCTCTCTCTCCATCCTACCCTGTCTCTCCCCATCCCTCCCTGTCTCTCTCAGTCTGTCCCTCCTCCATCTCTCTCTCCATCCCTCCCTGTATCTCCATCCCTCTCATCCGTCTCTCTCTCCATCCCTCCCTGTCTCTCTCCATCCCTCCCTCTCTCTCTCCTCCATGCCTCTCTCTCCTCCCTGTCTATCTCTCTCTCTCTCCTCCCTGTCTCTCTCTCTCCTCCCTGCCTCTCTCCTCCCTGCCTCTCTCTCCTCCCTGTCTTTCTCTCTCTCTCCTCCCTGTCTCTCTCTCTCTCCTCCCTGCCTCTCTCTCCTCCCTGTCTCTCTCCATCCCTCTCTCCTCCCTGTCTCTCTCTCTCTCCTCCCTGTCTCTCTCTCTCTCTCCTCCCTGCCTCTCTCTTCTCCCTGTCTCTCTAATCCCTCTCTCCTCCCTGCCTCTCTCTCCTCCCTGTCTCTCTCTCTCTCCTCCCTGCCTCTCTCCTCCCTGTCTCTCTCTCTCCTCCCTGCCTCTCTCCTGTCTCTCTCCATCCTTCTCTGTGTTGTTTGTTTAACCTCTGCTCTGTTCTGTTCCATACCGTTCCTTTACCTCCCATATCTCTCAGTTCTGTTCTGTTTCACCCTATTATGTTCTGTTTGCTTCCATTACACCACTTCCTATTTTCTCCCATCATGCTCTGCTCCCACTAGTTCCCTGGGAGGGGACAGATTGTGGGCAGTCTAGGGAGCACCTTTAACCTCACCCCCCCCCCGATCCCCACCCCCTTACACACACACACACACACACACACAGACGATCTAGCCGTCGCCTATGACTGATCTAGCTAGGAGAGAGAGAAAGAGAGTTGTGGGGGGGGGGGGGGGGGGGAGGGGAGGGGAGTGGGTGGGTAGGTGGGAAGAGAGGGATATGAAAAGAGACAAAGATGGATAGAGACCATGTAATAACCATGATATGCCCATTAGGTGTAGACAGAGGTAGCGTGATACTGAAAAAGACACCTACTCTTAGCTACACTTGTTTATCACCCTGGTGGATAAAACCTGAATCTACCAGACCATATGGGCCATAGACTCCCCGTTTTGAGTGGATGTCTCCCCATGGGGAAATGGGGCCATGAATGGAAACATTTTTATTTTATTTTATTTTATCAGTTGCTTAAGTTGCTTTCCCATAATGCACAGCCTGCTATGAAGGGCCATCTCAGAGAAAGGCGAGGCTTCTCAAATTGCTGTGTGCTGCATTATACATGGAGATTGAAAGTTATTTTATACTGCTTTAGATAAAGGCCGTATCACCACTTCCCCGTTAATGGCTCCATTTAAACAAAGGACAGCGGCTTTCAAGAGCGGGAGATTTTCCTCACGGAGGCCTAATTGAAAACTAGCTAATGCAAGTGGGGCTGTGTGCGTGTGAAGTCTCAGGTCTTACAGTGGAAGAACAGAGGATGAATCGAATCGTACAAAAAGTAATTTACACTGGAGAAAGGTATTGTGTAACGAACGTTTATCCCTGTGCATGGGCTTGTTTATTGTTGATTGGCAAGGATCCCCATTAGCTGACGCCAAGACGTCAGCTAGTCTTCCTGGGGTCCGAAAAAACATTACAACATTCACATGATAAAAAATGCAACTTAGTGCCTTACATAAATCAAGTAAACACACATTCACACAATAACACAACATACCAAGATAACAGAAAATAATACATGGCTCTACATTATCATCATAGGCTCTCAAGTAAGTGAATTCTCAACTTGTTTTTGGAGCTAGCAATACCTTGTACTGTATTTCACTTATGCCACTTGGAAGACAGTTCCGTGCCCAGATAGCCCTATATAGGACAGTTCTTTTCATACTATTAGATTTTGCATATGGTAGATTAATCAACCCTCCACTTGCCCCTCTTGTGAAATGCATGTGCACATTCGATATGTAGGTTATTTTGTTGAAGATAAACTTGGGATTCTGAGTTAAAATGACCTAGTAGTAAGTTGGCTTTTAAAAAAGTATTTTTTCGACATTCAACCATTTCAGACGTTCATGCATAATACAAACTTTAGACCTATAAGAGCAGCCAAGAACTAGTCTGGCTGCCTTGTTTTGTGCCACTTGTAACATATTAAGCAGTCTCTTAGGAGCAGAAGCCCACAGAAACAGAACAATAATCCAAGTGGCATAGGACCAGAGCACTGCCAATTTGATTTAGCAGTGGGAATGGAAGGAAAGATGCACACTTTCTCACAGTAGCGACAGCTCTACCCATTTTGGAGACAGTTTTGGTGATGTGATCAGACCATGATAATGAACTATCAAGCCAGAGGCCTAGGAGCTTAGCTTTTTCAACCTGCTGTAAAGGTTGACCTGCAATATTTAAAATCAGTGTAGGATTACACTGTACAGGTGTGGTTGAACTTAAGGGGGCTGTACTTAAGGGGATACATTAGTATACTGTATAAGAATTATTTCATATACTCAACTCCAGATTGTTGTTTGTTAATTACTTAATGTATTTCAGATTTTATCACATTTCCTAAACTATTGTCCAAATGTCCGCTGTCGCTGCTGTGGAGGGTCCGTTTCACCGTGACACCACCAGAAGTTGAACTCTGACAGCAGCATCGGGGTAGACGATGAGGAGGAGGAGTACAGGGACTTGGTCAGGAGATTTGTTGAATGGTCCGAGGAGAACCAGCTCCCACTCAACATCAGCAAGACCAATAAATTGGTGGTGGACTTCAGAAGGAACAGGAGGCCTCTAACCCCCATAACCATCCAGGGGGAGGACATTGAGATGGTTAATTCATGGATTCAAGTTCCTAGGAGTGCACCTGAACAACAAACTGGACTGGACTGACACCACTGAGGCCCTCTACAGGAAAGGACAGAGCAGGCTGTTCTTCCTCAGAAAGAACGTGTGTAGCAGGCTACTGAGGATGTTCTACCAGTCTGCTGTAGCCAGCACAGTAGCTATGTTTCCATCCACTTGTCAATCGAATTGTGTGAGGATCGCTAAAAATATGAATGCGAATAAAGCCGGTGAACGTGCGTTTCCATCTAGAGCTTTAAATCGGATAAAGCATTTATCACAAAAGACTTTTATCGAACAAGAGAAAATCTGATGAGATCGACAGTACAAACTTTTTGTCGATTTTCATGATTTTTAATCGAATTTTATTTCCATATGTTTCCATAAGGCATTTTTAATTCGATATAACTTAATTCGCATCAAACCTGTGGATGGAAACATGGCTACTCAAACAAGCTGAACAAGCTGGCGAGGAGGGCGGGGTCTACTGTGGGAAAACAACTGGACAGCCTGGAGTCTGTGGCAGAGAGGAGGATGAGGGACAAACTGAAGTCTATCCTAGACAACCTCTCCCATCCCCTCTATGGCGAGCTGTGGAAGATGAGGAGAACTTTCAGCCACAGGCTCCTCCCACCCAGGTGCATTACAGAACGGCTCAGACACCAGCAGCCATCAGACTGTATAACAGCGCCCGAGTGTTCCGTGTGTCACAGAGGTGTGCACGTATGTATGTATACTTGTGTATTACTAGATATATCTAGACAGCCTGGATGTATGTCCAGTGTGGTGTAGACTGACCAGAGAGTGCCCCAGTCTATAACTACAGGGTACAACCGCATCGGCACTCTCAGACGGGCTGAGCGTAGGCTACTCAAGCAAAGGATTTCCCCAGGACCACACAACAGACGGAGAGCAAAGAGACTCAGAGACTTTATTTAATAAATATGGTCGTACAAATTAATAAAACATTGAGAATAGGCCTAAACTAAGATATGAGCACCCTTACGCCCCAAAGCACCCCATAAAGGGGGGTATTCCCGGTACTGACCCGCCACAATAGTCGCCCACCAACACTATCTGCCCTCCCTAGAGAACGGCACTGCACTCGTGCGGAAGGTGAAACACTATACTCGAGCCTGGGCAACGCACCGTACAAAACAAGCCCAGGGGGACAGTGAATAAACTCCGAACACTCGTGATACATGACAGAAAACAACAGGAGGGAACAGTGACAGCACCGTAACTAGCTAAGGGGCGAGCGTGGGAAACAGGGTGGTCCACGCTCCCCTGTCTCATGTGTGGTTCCGCAGGGTTCGCTGGTCCCGCCCCCGCTCGTGTGTCAACCAATCCCCGGTCGGCTCGCTGTGCTACCCCTAGGAAGCGAGAGAAAGACACGCCCATGGGTGGAATTCACAACTTCCATCCACACGCCCTGACTAATTGGTTCTGCACTCGCCTGACGCCATTGGTTCCCCTCGCATATCACTCCTCCGTCTCCTGGGTGACAGCCAGAGGCCCCTCTTCCAGACAACAGACTCAATCGGCAGCGCAGGCGTCTCTCCCTCCTGGAAGACGCTCCCCTCCTCAGCCAGCTCGCCGGGGACCCCGTCCGTATCCACGTCCATCTGCGTGGCCTCCCGGGGATGCCTGGGGAGGAGATAACGAACGGACATAGCACAGCTCTGCCAACAGGAGCGGCGACTTGAACAGATAAGCATCCACTCGCCTGGCAACCCGTCAAACGGGCTTATCGATTCCTCACTGGACCACCAACTCCAACCCGAACTCGTCATCCACTGATAGGTCCGCCTCTCTGGATACACACACTCCTGCGCGCGCGCACACACACACACACACACGTGCGACATACAGTATGTATATATGTGTCTGCTAGACTGACATACTTGTATAGTTATATTCATACAGACTGAATGTAAGTACCTATATATCTTATTCTATTCTACACTGCATAGTTACATATGGATGTAAATAGTGCCTGTTATTCCTCTTTTTATGCTACCCCCTGATCTAGTGTCTTTTTTGTTACTCTGTATCTATTGTCCTTTTCTTTACAACCTTTCTGTAATTTCAACTGCTGAAATGCAGAATTTCCCCCTGGGGGATCAATAATCAATAATGTGTCCGTCTGTCTGTCTACATCTCTCTCTCTCTCTCTATCTCTCTCTCTCTCTCGCAAATCGTCGACCAACATAATAATCAACACCCTGTGGTCGGCGATTCAGAAGAGAGACCCAGCTACCTTACTCTCTAAGGCCGGTGAACGTGACTACGACACCGGACGCGGTCACCAAAATTAAACCACCATCAGATGTGGCAGCCGATCCGCTCCTCCCCTGTGGAATCCGACCGTATTCGGATCAGGCGAGACCAGGGCATGGACCCCGGTCCCCGGTGTAAAAGCCCATTTTAAAGTGAGACGGAAAAAGGATGGAGCTAGCAGGTGCATAATGCATGCATCGAATGATCGTTCAACACTGGTCAACCCTAGCATTCAGACACATACCCACACAGATGCAGAGAGAGAGAGAGAAAGAGAGAAGAGATAAAGAGAGAAAAAATAGCTCAGATACATGCAAAAGAAATGCGTTCACTCTGTTTCACACGTTTAGACAGGTGACAGGTGCACGAGTTTGCATTTGTGTCAGTGTAGAGTGTGCGTGTGTTTCTGTGTGTGTACGTGTATGTGTATGTGTATGTGTGTGTGTGTGTGTGTGTGTGTGTGTGAGTGAGAGAGAGAGAGAGAGAGACTAGTCTGTGTGTGCGTGTGTGTGTGTGTGTGTGAGAGAGAGAAAGAGACTAGAGAGTGTGTGTGTGTGTGCGAGAGAGAGACACTAGAGAGTCTGTGTGTGTGTGTGTATGTGTGTGTGTGTGTGAGAGAGAGAGAGAGAGACACTAGAGAGTCTGTGTGTGTGTGTATGTGTTTGTGAGAGAGAGAGAGACTAGAGAGTGTGTGTGTGTGTGTGTGTCTCGCCCTCCCAGGAGAATCTCTACAGGGTCCTAATTGCAACGGTACGCTCCACACTGCGGTTATCGGTTACAATCCGTCAAGTGGCCTCATTTGTGTTGGTTTTGCAGCAAACACGGGCTGAAAAAACTCTGTATCCTGTCTCGCAAATCAAAATATACTTTATCTGACCCGACAGTGAATCACAACGCCTTAGACACAGCCACTAAAGACTTGACAGTGGCCTATTTGTTTATTTCTTGCTCTCCTCTCAAAAGGGGCTGTTGAATTTCTAAGACCTTGAATGCATCATGCAAGATCGATATGACATTATCACTTTAACCCCTGGATGGCACAGAGTTCTTCTCCTGTTCACAAGCAGTCAGGCACTAAGAGATGCTGAATTACAGTGTGTGTTTGTGTGTGTGTGTGTACGTCTACGGTCTGTGTTGGCAATGCATGTTTGTGTACGTGTGTGTGCGTGTCTGCATATCTCAAGATTTAAGATTCAAGATCAACTTTATTGGTCCACGAATGGAAAATTGTTTCACCCATGCTGCAGACGAAAAAAGACATGCATTCACGTGTACAAATAACATGTTAGTACAGTAGCCTACATAAAGTACCCTAGTGCATCAATACAAACATAAGACAATTCAAATACAATACGCAATGAAAAGAGGCTTACAATGTGAAGATACCCCTATAAGGACAACACTCATCTCCCCTGGTCTTGTCAATACTTAATTTGCCGCTATTTAAAGGTTTTACTGACACAGGGATAAAAGGATTCTTATATCTGATTAAATGGATATTTGACACACAGGAAGGCTGAATAACTTTTTTTCATGCATCACATTTCAAACTAGAGGAGCTTGCACTCAAGAGTGCAGACCTCTGCCCCTGCACCCCCCCCCCCCCCCCCCCTCTCTACCTTTCTTCCCACCTCCACCGCTCATGTGCTGTGCTCTCCTACTGGCTTTTTGAATTGGTTACTGTAGCACCACCTGTAGTTTCCTCTTTCTGCTTGACATCTTTCCTCTCCAATTTCAAAAAACATAGTTTTGTGAAGACTTCCCATTCACATTCATTAACAGCCAAGCAGAGCAGTAGTGGAGGGAGGAGTGGGCTGGTTCAGAGTCTGCAGACTAGTTTACAAGATGTACATTTGAGATGGGAGTTATACAGCCAATGACATGTTAAATCTATAGGTGAGAGTTTTCTATGAAGTCAATCATTTTAATGTGCAGACACCATTTTCATCCACCTGAAAGTGTCTGCAGTTTACTTTGAATGCTTGAAGTTTACATTATCGTTTAAATGCAAGTTGAGACAGTCTATATAACAGGTGTCACTGTATTGCTTGGTAGTATTGCCTTTGCCCCTCACACTAACAGATAGTATACATAAAGCATTAACCATGGTGATTTAGCGGACTGTATCGAGGTAGCCTAACTATCGCTTCAACTATCCACATGAATGAGAAATATAACATTATGGTGCATTCCATTTGTCTCAGGAGGTTTGTGTTAGACCCCAAAAGCACTGCACAAGAGGCAGAGCTGAGAGAAAGCCAGAACCGGCGTGTTTATTTACAGGTCACGGTGTGGGAATAAGTCCTGAGGCAAACCACAAAAATCAGGAAGTCCAAAAAACAAAGGTCCAAAAACATAAGAAATCCACAGAGGTAACAACAGGAACTTACACAGGGGAACGAGACACAGCAACACGTACTGCAGGCAACTGCATGAACTGGCAGCGATTGCAAGGCAGCCAGCAACTTTATGCCAGCCAGGACGAGTAGATTGGCTGCAGGTGTGTGATGAGTGGATGGGCTTCAGGTGTGTAACGACGCACGCCTGGCTCGTTCCTGTTGCCAAGCGCGCAGCTCCCTGGCAGCGCGCTCCGAGGTCTCACCAGCACGCTCACGTTGGGGAGGTTGCACGGACGGCCGAGCCGTAACACATTTATTCTTATTTGTGGTCTGTCTACTATGAACCTGAAACATAGAGCATTTCACTGATTGTTCCAGTATTGAGCTAGCTGCAGTTTTTATGCAGGCTCTCACTGGGCTACAATGGAAGTCAATGGGGCATATGCAAATGTGTAGGAAAAACTATAATAAAGATGTTTTCCGAGATGGGAAGCACAGGAGGGTGTAATCTTACCAGTCTCAGTATTCTCTTCTAAATACTGTATATCGCAATCCAAATGTGTTTACATGTTTGGCATAACTTGGACATAAGCATCCCTCTGCTGCTTGTTTTCACTGTTCCCACAGAGGACTATGTGCAAGTCATGGCAAACACCTAAAAATACACCTAAAACAATCATGGTCTCTATGTTTCAGGTTCATGGTAGACAGCCCACAAATAGTGTGCTATTTTGGACATTTAGCCCTATCTCTTTAAAAGACCCCACAGTTTCATCCATCCTTAGATCTTCTGACCAGTGCTGTGCACTGGGCATCTAATTGTTGAATGAATTATTATATATATTTAGTCTGCAGTGAGGAACCCTGAATATAGTCCCAGAGGATAGCTGGTACTCAGAGTGCAGAGTGTGGGAGGGGTCAGGAACTATCTCATTGGCTTGCCTAAGGGTCGCCAGTTTGTAGGTATGTGTGTATTTGTACTGTATCCTTGTGAATGTGTGTGTGTGTGTGTGTTTGAGGGTGCCTGTGTGTGTTCTCTTCTCCACTCCGTACCCAAGGTTAATGTATACGCAGATAATGGAGGCGATGTGCTGGAAGGAGCCTTGGCTCTTGTGTCGAAGGTGTCGCGACCACACCACGTTGCATCTCTCATCAGCCTGATGGAACAAACTACTTAACATCTCTTTAAACCTGCAGCTTTTACAAGCCAGTCTGGGTACGGGAGGCCGCCAGGCCCTCTACCGTCACTCCCACTGCCTACAAATCCCAGGGTCCTCCAGGCCCCTGTAACGCAGTTAGCCTTGAACCTCTTAAGCTACAAGTGCCACGTCTGGCATGCAGGAGTGACTGCCTCACCTTTATTTATCACTCCACCCCTCTCTCCTCCGCCATTATCTCTCTGAAGTGCTTTTAGACCCAGTGACAGGCCAGAGTATGATCAATCCATTATAGTGCCGGTGTGTTGTGAGTAAATGCATTTATCAGAGCTCTCAGTTCTCTATTTGAGGGGCAGGAAGTACTTGACAGGAGAGAATAAAATGTCAGTTTGTCAAGTTTATTTATTTATTGTTTTTCTTGGTCGAAGGTCAGAGCTGATCTTTATCAAAGGTACATCACCATAGGAAGATCTCATGCAGAGAGATGTCAGTGTTCACCTTGATGGCCTCCCACTCAGGAATCTAAAGACTTGTCAGATGGCTTTGACTGACTTATGGAGTTTAAATATGTACACAATTGCACACACACACATGCGTGTGCACACACACGCACACACACGTGCACACAGATATATACACACAGACATAAAAAAAACGTACATACATACAAACACACACACACACACATTACGCCATTCAGATCACTTTAAAAACACAAACCCTATTACATGCATCCCCATACCTCTCATCAAACCCAATGAACCACCTTTCAACCCTGCCTATCACATTATATAACTGCCGGGAGTCTAAGCTGTCATTGTGATGTGCCCCCAGGTCTCTGCTGAAGGATGGTTAGCTAGCACCCCCCGAGTGTGCCCTGGGCCTTACCTCAGGGAGGCTGGGGGGCGTCCATGCTCAGAGCTGCCTGGGCAGTAATGCCTTTCACTGGGCCAGCAAGAGGGATCTGATAGGCCTCCATGGGCAGATGGAGCATGTGGGTTGGAGAAGGCGGGTGATGCAAGCAATGCAAATTCGTATGTGGATGTGTGTCAAGGGAGGAATTGCGTGTGTTTTTGTGTGTGTGTGTGTGTGTGTGTGTGTGTATGGGTGTGTGTGTGTGTGTGCGAGTGTGTGTGTGTGCATGTGTGTGAGTGTTTTTGTGTGCTTGTGTGTGTGAGAGAGAGAGAGTGTGTGTATGTGTGTGTGTGTGTATTTGTGTGTGTGTGTGTGTGTGTGAGAGAGAGAGAGAGACAGTGTGTGTGTATGTGTGTGTGTGTGTTTGAGAGAGAACGACAGTGTGTGTGTGTGTGTGTGTGTGTGTGCGTGCATGCATGCACGAGCGTGTCTGTCTTTGTCTCCATGCGCCCCTGTGTGTGTTTGTGTGTATGTGTGCGTCTTGGCAATCGCTACTGATCATCAGACGGTGGGCGTTTCAAATGAAGGATGATCCTTGCGTGTCGGCCTCACTCTCTTCAATCTCCTCCTCGTTGCCGTGCTCTCCCAGCTGTGGTGAATCTCAACTGTGTCTTAAACAAACGGCGTACGCCTTATTTTTCATCGCCCCCCCCCCCCTCCGTCTGAAACCCTGACGGGACGCGCTGTTCGCTGACTCCCGGTTCCACGTGAGGAACAGAAACACTTGTTCCGTATTGGATGACACTCGTAATCCAATTTGATGGTTCCCTCCGCTGTCTGTGGTTACCGTAATAGGGCAGTATGAATGTGTGTGTGCGTGAGTGTGTGCGGGCGCGGGCTGTGTGTGTGTGTGTGCAGATGTGCGTATGCGCGTGTATCCATCGGGTGTGGGAGCTGTGTCGGGGCAGTAATTAGCTTTGAGCGCTTCGCCCTCCCAGGATTCCTTGCGTTGCGTTGGCTCTCGACGCAGGCGTGTGCTCGACTTGCCAAGCAGAGTTAAGACCCAAGTCAAGCACTTGGCTCAGGGTAGAACATATTTTTCTCTCTGCTTGATTTGTTGTGAAGAGAGAAAATACCAATATATAACAAATAAGTGTGTGAGGGGGGTGGGGGATAGTGTGTGAGAGAGAGAGAGAGAGAGACAGTGTGTGTGTATGTGTGTATGGGAGGGGGGATGGGGGGGATATACTAGACTATTTCTCTCTGCCTACTCTAACATCAAAGATAACATATTTTCACTAATGGAAAGAGACATATTTATGCCTTTAATGGTGACTGTTTGTCCACAAAGGATTGTTTCTGTAGATGGGTATCACTGTTGTCTGGGGGCATTTAAGAAGAGGCACATCCCCAACAACAGGATACAGCCACAGAAGTGGATTAAAAACAAATTGTTCTGAAGTGGGTGCCCAGGAGCTCAATAAAGCAAGACCTTTTTTTTATTAAAAGGCGGGACAACAGTGACAAACACCTTGTATCCTTATTCCCCTGACAAGAGTAGTTACAGTAATAAGAGTTGGTTCAAGACGGCCACCTTGGCTTGATTACAATCTCTCTTTCCTTTCGCCATTTCAAATTCCGTCCGGCTTTTTCAACGAGTCCTCTCCCAGCTGATATATCAGGGACTTAGAACTAAGCAACCGAACTACAAAGCACAAGTGAGCACCCGTGCAATGGCAAATTAATATTTAGAAAGGATCAACTCCGGCAACTGCTGTAATTCCTCTGAGCCACTCTCGTCCCCATGGTGACGGATTATTTGTGTCCCCGTGATGGACCAGACCATAATAAGACACAAAAACTGCCACTGCACCAACTCCTTGGAGACAGGAATCTTACTGTTACTCTCCACCCTCTGCTGACATTGAAATGTTAGACATTTTGGGGGAATGTAGCACCCTGACTAAATTGAGTTTGGTTTGAGTTGAAGGTTGAAGTTTTAATCCTCCAGGGATGTTTTTTGACAGGATTAGTTGGATTTAGAACCCGGTGTGTCAGCTGAGACCCCCCCCCCACACACACACACACACTCTCTTTTTCCCTCCCCCTCTCTCTTATCTCCTACTCTCGCCACAGGGGAACTTTACATCCATCCACGCTGAGACACATATCATATGGATGCAAGGCCCTCAAGATGGAACTGATCATTCTCTTTGAAGTCATGAGTGTGCCCTTAGTTGGACAGATAAACAAAACATATCCACAAAGGACAGAAATGATGTGCGTGTGTGTGAGTGTGTGTGTGTCGGGGGGAGGGTGGGTGTGTAGGAGGTATACGCCATCGACAGAGCCACTTCAGTGGATTATTGTGGGGAATTATAATCCAATTATGGATTTATCAGAGTCTGGTTGGGATTAAAGATCAACAATGTTAGCTTTGGGTACTCTGGTGTCTTCTCTAGTGCTTGGCTTCCAGGCTGAAGTCCGATTCCTCAGTCTGGTTGTGCAGAGCAGAGTGGGCGGTGGAGGAAGTCAAGATCTCAGCCTTCACCCTCAGAAGAACCATCTGAATGATGGAAGCCACTGTGATCTCAGATAGGGAAACTACAGTATGGTGTTGAGTAAAATAATTTACTTGTCTTAGGTCAATTTTCAAAATAAATCTAAGTTCAAAATAGTTCTAAGTTCAGAATAGTTCAAAGTTGAAAATAAATTCTGAGTCCAAAATGAAAACATGTTGAGGCATGCAGAAGTCCAATGCGATGACTTTATTGCTTTTTCAGAAACAAAATAGCAGTAAAGCCTGTGCTTCCCAGGAAAGAGACACACCCTTGTCTTTGTGTTACCCCTTAAATAGTCTGCCACCATCCCCCCTCTTTCTTGACCACAACCCACTTTCCAAACCTCATCCCTACTTTGGCACAAATCCAGTGGTGTCTAATATGCCGACTCAGCACCAACCTATGCCCAAATATGTCCCTTTAGTACGCCATTATTTCCGGCAAAGGGGGGAAATAGGGAGAAAGTTGGGAACCCTATCGGTACATGGGCAATCGTAGACTGTTTTTGTAGACAAGATTGCAGTGCCAGCATCAATTAATTCAATCTTTTGACAGATCAGGGGCGAAAAGAGGAGAAAATTGGGAATTTAACAGGAAGAAATCGGGATATCTAAGCGGTCAGGGAGAGCGTACACTATTCCAGCTGCCTTAAGATGCTAGCCTCAGCAGACTTAAACTGCTAGCCTCAGCAGGAGAACTCAACTTTCAACAGATCAGTTCCCTATGGCTACATCTAGTGGTTGTATCTGATATTGCTGTTGAGCAGTTTATTATTGGTTCCATCTGGTACTACTCTTGTGCAGATATCTGTTACAGCATTTAATGTTGTGGCTGTCTAAAACAATTTATACCATAGGATGATAATGATTACAATATTATATGATATAATAAGATGATTAAATGCGGGGGAGATAAAATCAAACTAAATCACAACAACGGACAAGGTACTCTACAGAATCAAAGCGTGTACATGCACACACATGCGCGCTAGTGATGCACCAGAATATAAATACATTATTCGGAAAGGCACGGGCAATGTGATGGATTTTTTTCTATCCGAATTTAGTCATTATTTGGGGGTAAAAAAAACATGCATGTCATCCACTTTAGCATATTGTTATGTTGGTGAGTGAATCACAGGAGACCCACGCTAATCCGAGAAGAGACCACTGACAATGGTTACAGTGCGGGGGTAAGAAGGACACATTTTCACTCACCCATTGTCAAATAAAATGTAAAGGCCAAGCAGCAAACTTTCTTAATTTAGCTTATCTAAACTGGACATTTCATTTTGGTAGGATTTTAATGCTCAAATCGGCAGACTTAATATCCATTGCAGTAATGTTATGGGAAAAAAATATGGCTAGAGCCATAACATTAGATAAGAGTAACATTATTTACAGCTAAGTTATACAATAACTTAAAAAAAAAATAGGCTACACTCAATCTGAGATGAAATGTGGCTTGTGGATGTTTACTATGTACTGTATGTGGTACTGCCTACTTTGACATAGTACTGCTGCTAAATTTTAAGACAGCATGGCACATTTTGCAGTGCACTTCATTCATGCCCAAACTCTGTTTTGCTCACTTCATGTTGTCG
The DNA here is from genome assembly GCF_949987555.1 of Borostomias antarcticus. NCBI lineage: Eukaryota > Metazoa > Chordata > Actinopteri > Stomiiformes > Stomiidae > Borostomias > Borostomias antarcticus. Next base: position 14,139,286 of record NC_140254.1, read on the forward strand.
TCTGACTCTGTGAGAGTGAATGTTGCTAGTCATGTGACAGCTGCTATCTGAAATGGTTGTGCCCTCTTCTTTTGGATTTAAGAGTTGTTTTCCCCCACATTCCAGTTGATGTACCCTGATATCAAACATAATTATTAACTCATTACACTCCATTGAGAAGTTCAATTTAGAATCAGCACACTTTTTGTGGGCAGATTCAAATGTCTGGACCCAGGCTACAGTTCATGGGCTATGCACGTAAATAAATAAAAAAAGACCGTTTAATAGGTTAGAATTATCATACGGTTATCGGTTAAAAGGTTAACTGTTAAGATCCCTACAGGACTGCAGGACCAATATTGAGAGAGGGGAGATGAGAGAGGGAGATGTGAGACACAAGATAGAGAGAGGTGAGAGGAACAGAGACAGATTGACAGACAGGTGAGAACTCATCATCTCCCTTGTCTCTGGAGTCACAGTTAGAATCTGTAGTTAGTCTTAGAATATGTCGTTTTTAATTATAGCATATGCGCTAATTTCATCCACAGAGTGGTGAGGGAGAGAGAGATAGAGAGATTGATAGAGAGAGAGAGAGAGAGGGGGGGGGGGGTGAAAAGTAAAGTATGAGTATGTGGAAATATATTTCAGAACTAATTATATGCCAATATTAGGGCCGTCAAAAACTTTTAAAAAATCAATCTAATTAATTACATGATCTGTAATTAATTAATCTAATTAATTGCAAATGTATCACATATTCATTTTTTGCAGGCAAAAGCCCCCAAATGAAGATATTTCAATTCGAAGACATGACATTATTGTGGCTTTGTGATTGTGATTACTGACCTACTGAAAAGTGATCGTTTTTGTAACTACGGTGCCTCTTGAAGGCGGCTTGTAAGTTGCATTGGAGTAAACAATTTGACACACCTCCATTAAGCCCTTGTCCTCTACCTGAAATTGGCCTGCAGTCCAGAGCAATCCACTGGAGTTTGTCAATTTTTTTGTGGTACTGTAGACTTGTTCATTCAGAACCTGTTCTCAGTGAGTCTGGGTTGGCAAAATTCTCTAGTAATGGGGCTGACAGTTTTAACATGTTTTGCATTAAGATGATAAGTTAGGATAAGAACTGCTCGTCTCAGAAAGAATTTGCACATTGTTTCTTGCAAATATTGCACATGACCACACTCTTATTAACTGTCCCCTCTTGGAGTTTTTGGAAAGAAAACTTTCCGTTTGAGTCCCAAGCAAAGTGTTACGCTAATGCAGTACGACTGGGGGGTAACCAAGAAGGCGGCAGAGGACAGGTAGGAATCGTTCAGCCCGAGGGCGTTGTTTATTCGTGGCGGGGGAAAAGGGATATGCGGGAGAGTGTGTGGTGCACTGGTAGGCTTGGATATGAGGTGTGTGTCTGACTATGTGTGGTGCATGAAGGCTATGTGTATCATTAACCGTGTGCAAAATGAGATGGCTAGGCAGATGTTGTTAAGATGTGCGTGAGCCGAAAAACAGTGTCCAGTCCGAGAGCGCGCAGAGGTGGAAGGCTGAACAGGTGCGGGGGTAGAGGGCTAGAGGGCTGATGAGGCCGTGTGGGTGAGGCAGGCTGGGGACCCACAAAACAAAGTCTGATTATACGCCTCGACAAGCTGGTTTGAAAGATGCTTTTATGTGACATACTGTACGACGTAGCCTACCCTAAATAAAGTTAGTCGCTTCAATAATGTAAAAAAATCTATATGGGCAGATGGGGCTCAAAGCCATGGTAGGCAACCCATATAGGAGAAGGTCACGCCGAAACAAAAACCCACAGATGCCGCTCGCGCCTGGCCCCACACCGTATACCATCTGGAGGTGTGGAGCAAGGGCGGATGAGGGCTTTAAGCCCAAAACGGCCAGAGTAGGGGTGTGAGGAGTTGCGCCCCACAGTCATTAACCAGCAAAAACCCTGATGGAAGAACACCGAAGAGAGAGAGATACCCAGCCCGGTGGAAGCCCAGGGCTCCCGTCTGGAGCCAGGTCTGGATGGAGGGCCCATCTGCGAGCACCTGTTGGCCGGGCTTTCCGTAGAGCCCGGCCAGGCCCAGCCCGAAAGAGCAACGTGGGAACAACATATCCGTCTCGTCCTTCCCGTGGACCCACCACCCGCAGGAGGAGCTGTCGGGGTCGGGTGCGCTGCCAACTAGGTGGCAGTGAAGGCGGAGGGCACCGACGGTCCAGACCCGGGCAGCAAAGACTGGCTCTGGGGACATGGAATGTGACCTCGCTGGGGGGGAAGGAACCAGAGCTTGTGAGGGAGGTGGAGCGATACCAATTACACCTGGTGGGGCTAACCTCCACGTACAGCACCGGCGCCGGAGAGCGTACACTATTCCAGCTGCCTTAAGATGCTAGCCTCAGCAGACTTAAACTGCTAGCCTCAGCAGGAGAACTCAACTTTCAACAGATCAGTTCCCTATGGCTACATCTAGTGGTTGTATCTGATATTGCTGTTGAGCAGTTTATTATTGGTTCCATCTGGTACTACTCTTGTGCAGATATCTGTTACAGCATTTAATGTTGTGGCTGTCTAAAACAATTTATACCATAGGATGATAATGATTACAATATTATATGATATAATAAGATGATTAAATGCGGGGGAGATAAAATCAAACTAAATCACAACAACGGACAAGGTACTCTACAGAATCAAAGCGTGTACATGCACACACATGCGCGCTAGTGATGCACCAGAATATAAATACATTATTCGGAAAGGCACGGGCAATGTGATGGATTTTTTTCTATCCGAATTTAGTCATTATTTGGGGGTAAAAAAAACATGCATGTCATCCACTTTAGCATATTGTTATGTTGGTGAGTGAATCACAGGAGACCCACGCTAATCCGAGAAGAGACCACTGACAATGGTTACAGTGCGGGGGTAAGAAGGACACATTTTCACTCACCCATTGTCAAATAAAATGTAAAGGCCAAGCAGCAAACTTTCTTAATTTAGCTTATCTAAACTGGACATTTCATTTTGGTAGGATTTTAATGCTCAAATCGGCAGACTTAATATCCATTGCAGTAATGTTATGGGAAAAAAATATGGCTAGAGCCATAACATTAGATAAGATTAACATTATTTACAGCTAAGTTATACAATAACTTAAAAAAAAAATAGGCTACACTCAATCTGAGATGAAATGTGGCTTGTGGATGTTTACTATGTACTGTATGTGGTACTGCCTACTTTGACATAGTACTGCTGCTAAATTTTAAGACAGCATGGCACATTTTGCAGTGCACTTCATTCATGCCCAAACTCTGTTTTGCTCACTTCATGTTGTCGTCTGACTCTGTGAGAGTGAATGTTGCTAGTCATGTGACAGCTGCTATCTGAAATGGTTGTGCCCTCTTCTTTTGGATTTAAGAGTTGTTTTCCCCCACATTCCAGTTGATGTACCCTGATATCAAACATAATTATTAACTCATTACACTCCATTGAGAAGTTCAATTTAGAATCAGCACACTTTTTGTGGGCAGATTCAAATGTCTGGACCCAGGCTACAGTTCATGGGCTATGCACGTAAATAAATAAAAAAAGACCGTTTAATAGGTTAGAATTATCATACGGTTATCGGTTAAAAGGTTAACTGTTAAGATCCCTACAGGACTGCAGGACCAATATTGAGAGAGGGGAGATGAGAGAGGGAGATGTGAGACACAAGATAGAGAGAGGTGAGAGGAACAGAGACAGATTGACAGACAGGTGAGAACTCATCATCTCCCTTGTCTCTGGAGTCACAGTTAGAATCTGTAGTTAGTCTTAGAATATGTCGTTTTTAATTATAGCATATGCGCTAATTTCATCCACAGAGTGGTGAGGGAGAGAGAGATAGAGAGATTGATAGAGAGAGAGAGAGAGAGGGGGGGGGGGTGAAAAGTAAAGTATGAGTATGTGGAAATATATTTCAGAACTAATTATATGCCAATATTAGGGCCGTCAAAAACTTTTAAAAAATCAATCTAATTAATTACATGATCTGTAATTAATTAATCTAATTAATTGCAAATGTATCACATATTCATTTTTTGCAGGCAAAAGCCCCCAAATGAAGATATTTCAATTCGAAGACATGACATTATTGTGGCTTTGTGATTGTGATTACTGACCTACTGAAAAGTGATCGTTTTTGTAACTACGGTGCCTCTTAAAGGCGGCTTGTAAGTTGCATTGGAGTAAACAATTTGACACACCTCCATTAAGCCCTTGTCCTCTACCTGAAATTGGCCTGCAGTCCAGAGCAATCCACTGGAGTTTGTCAATTTTTTTGTGGTACTGTAGACTTGTTCATTCAGAACCTGTTCTCAGTGAGTCTGGGTTGGCAAAATTCTCTAGTAATGGGGCTGACAGTTTTAACATGTTTTGCATTAAGATGATAAGTTAGGATAAGAACTGCTCGTCTCAGAAAGAATTTGCACATTGTTTTTTGCAAATATTGCACATGACCACACTCTTATTAACTGTCCCCTCTTGGAGTTTTTGGAAAGAAAACTTTCCGTTTGAGTCCCAAGCAAAGTGTTACGCTAATGCAGTACGACTGGGGGGTAACCAAGAAGGCGGCAGAGGACAGGTAGGAATCGTTCAGCCCGAGGGCGTTGTTTATTCGTGGCGGGGGAAAAGGGATATGCGGGAGAGTGTGTGGTGCACTGGTAGGCTTGGATATGAGGTGTGTGTCTGACTATGTGTGGTGCATGAAGGCTATGTATATCATTAACCGTGTGCAAAATGAGATGGCTAGGCAGATGTTGTTAAGATGTGCGTGAGCCGAAAAACAGTGTCCAGTCCGAGAGCGCGCAGAGGTGGAAGGCTGAACAGGTGCGGGGGTAGAGGGCTAGAGGGCTGATGAGGCCGTGTGGGTGAGGCAGGCTGGGGACCCACAAAACAAAGTCTGATTATACGCCTCGACGAGCTGGTTTGAAAGATGCTTTTATGTGACATACTGTACGACGTAGCCTACCCTAAATAAAGTTAGTCGCTTCAATAATGTAAAAAAATCTATATGGGCAGATGGGGCTCAAAGCCATGGTAGGCAACCCATATAGGAGAAGGTCACGCCGAAACAAAAACCCACAGATGCCGCTCGCGCCTGGCCCCACACCGTATACCATCTGGAGGTGTGGAGCAAGGGCGGATGAGGGCTTTAAGCCCAAAACGGCCAGAGTAGGGGTGTGAGGAGTTGCGCCCCACAGTCATTAACCAGCAAAAACCCTGATGGAAGAACACCGAAGAGAGAGAGATACCCAGCCCGGTGGAAGCCCAGGGCTCCCGTCTGGAGCCAGGTCTGGATGGAGGGCCCATCTGCGAGCACCTGTTGGCCGGGCTTTCCGTAGAGCCCGGCCGGGCCCAGCCCGAAAGAGCAACGTGGGAACAACATATCCGTCTCGTCCTTCCCGTGGACCCACCACCCGCAGGAGGAGCTGTCGGGGTCGGGTGCGCTGCCAACTAGGTGGCAGTGAAGGCGGAGGGCACCGACGGTCCAGACCCGGGCAGCAAAGACTGGCTCTGGGGACATGGAATGTGACCTCGCTGGGGGGGAAGGAACCAGAGCTTGTGAGGGAGGTGGAGCGATACCAATTACACCTGGTGGGGCTAACCTCCACGTACAGCACCGGCGCCGGAACCAAACTCCTGGATAGGGGTTGGACCCTGTTCTTCTCCGGAGTTGCTCACGGTATGAGGCGTAAGGCAGGTGTGGCTATAGTAGCTAGCCCCCAGCTGAGCGCCTTTGTGCTGGACTTCACCCCAGTGGACGAGAGGGTCGCCTCAGGACTGTGTGGGGGGGGGGGGACTCTGACTGTGGTTTGTGCTTATGCACCGAACAGCAGTTTGGAATATTCGGCCTTCCTGCAGACCCTAAGTGGAGTCCCTTTTGGGGCTCCTGCAAAGAACTCCACTGTCCTATTGGGGGACTTCAATGCACACGTGGGCAATGATGGAGAAACTTGGAGGGCGTGATTGGGAGGCATGGCCACCACGATCTGAACCCGAGTGGTGTTTTGTTGTTGGACCTCTGTGCTAGACACGGTTTGTCCATAACAAACACCATGTTCGAACACAAGGATGCCCACAAGTACACCTGGCATCAGAACACCTTAGGCCGAAGGTCGATGATCGATTTTGTTATCGTTTCATATGATCCGAGGCCATGTGTTTTGGACACTCGGGTGAAGAGGGGGCTGAGCTGTCCACTGATCACCATCTGGTGTAGGAAATGAGTCCTTACCCCAAGTGAAGGAGTTCAAGTATCTGGGGGTCTTGTTCACGTGTGAGGGAACCATGGAGAGGGAGTTTGGCCGGAGAATCGGAGCAGCTGGTGCGGTTCTGCAGTCGCTTTACTGCACTGTTGTGACGAAAAGAGAGCTGAGCCAAAAGGCAAAGCTCTCGATCTACTGGTCTATCTTCGTCCCCACCCTCACCTATGTCATGAAGGATGGGTCATGCCTGAAAGAACAAGATCACGGATACAAGCGGCCGAAATGAGTTTTCTCCGGAGGGTGGCTGGGGTCTTCCTGAGAGATCGGGTGAGAAGTTCAGTCATCCGGGAGAGACTTGGAGTAGATCCGCTGCTCTGTTGTGTCGAAAGGAGCCAGTTGAGGTCGTTCGGCCATCTAGTGAGGATGCCTCCTGGGCGCCTCCCTAGGGAGGTGTTCCAGGCGTGTCCGGCTGGGAGGAGGCCGCGGTGCAGACCCAAGACTAGGTGGCTGGACTATATCTCCGCACTGGCCTGGGAGCGGCTAAAGATTCTCCAAGCAGAGCTGGTTGGTGCTGCTAGGGAAAGGGATGTCTGGGGCCCCCTGCTGGAACTGCTGCCTCTGCGACCCGACCCCGGATAAGCGGATGAAGATGGATGGATAGATGAATTAATCAATCTAATTAACACGTTAAATTGACAGCCGTAGTCAATATTATATCAATTGAATGCTTTGTAGGCTCAAAAATTGCATTGCCAATGAATATTAGGCTAGACAATATATACAACGTCCGGTACAAACCATGCCTGCTTCCATTTTCTATCCGAATACAGACACAGATACAGATAATGTTGTTGGTTAAACAGATACAGATAATGACATCTTGTGCATCCCTAACGTGCACAAACACACACTGGCAGCACACACACACACACACACACACACAAGAAAACAGACACACACACATACACATACCCTCACGTCAGTACTTTCTCATCTTACAGATTGACACTGTGTTATTTCCTTCATTCATTGGTAGCACATATCCAAGTTGAGCCCGGCTTCACTGAAGAACCCCTGCAGTGTGTGTGTGTGTGTGTGTGTGTGTGTTTGTATGTGTGTGTGTGCATGCGCGCGCCTGCGTTCTGTCAAGATAACCTGTGTTAACGTTGAGATTGCTGTGTGTTTTGAATGAAGAGCTATCATCTTGTACAGTATGGGGCGAATTCACAAAGAATGGATTGCGGCCGCTAATAGCACCATTAACTGTGTCATATGCACCCACTATGTGCTCTGTCTTAAGGACCCAATCACAAAATATATTGCACTAATGATATTCTAGCAAAAACACGCCCATATGGTGTTGCAGCTGACTGCAGTTTGCTCCTGATATGGCAGTGCTGTTGGCTGGCGGAGCAGATGAGGACAGACGTGTCTATAAGCCCTTTTTTCCATAATATTTTCAAGCAAATCAACTCTCAATAATCCACCACTAATTAGTGTGTTAAATTAGTGTATCAAAATCATCAAAATTATTTTTCCATCAACCAAATTTTAGATGCACATCTAGTTCTAATCACACATTACTTCTCATTATATGCTTTGCTGTCTCCACAACAAAATAAAGTTGTCAAATTCCACCTTTGTGACCAAAATTACAAATAGTCCTACATCATTAAATGAAAAGTACCCATGGGCATGATACCTTTTACAAATGTGCTTCAATTACCACCAACTCTCGACACAAATAATTTCACTACAGTATAACTGCTTGTGGCAATTAGTGCCGATCTTTGTCAATTGTCACTTTTGCAATGAGGCCCACTTTCATAGAAAAGGGCAAATTTTCCACCAAATGTATGCATATTATCTAAATTAAATACCCGCAAATAGCACAAGTGCACAGATATGCTAATAAAATATAAACCGCACAATCCCTTTGTTAATTCTCCCATATGTTTCTTATAAAACTGTGCAAATAAGTCTTGAATGTAATGTATTGATGAGGGCATGAATATATCTGATGAAATACTAACATGGACAGATATCAGAATAGCACATTTCAATGACTAGAAATGATGCTCAGAGAGCACAGACCTCCGCCCCCGAATGCATTTTGTGGCTCTGTTCGCGTCAAAATTGAATGGGTTCTAAACGGCCCATGCTACACCCCTCCACCGAGTTTCATGAAAAGCAGTCTGGTAGTATTTGCGTAATCCTTGTCCAAAAAAAATGATGGAGGTGAATGGCCATCCATGCTGTGTTTGGGTGGCTCGTGGACCTGCCCTGTGATTCACTGGGGTGGAGGTAAAAATGACTGGAGGTGAATGGATGGCTATATTTCGCCTGCTCTGTGGCACCCCCCTCGGGTCACAGCCGGCAGGGGGTGATGTAGTGCACTCCGAGCTCTCTCCCCACACACCCACGTCCAAACCCCGTGTCTCTAGCACCCGCACACAGGGAGCTGACTTTGTTCTATGTTTTGTTTTCATTCGTGGACCCGACCTGTGATTCAGATCGATCTGCTCCAAAATTGAAGGGGCTGTAAATTAGTTTTTGCGTAATCCTGGTTCAAAAAATGAGTGGAGGTGAACTCTGCACTGTCACTGGGGCAGAGGTAATAATACATTGCGGTACATAATGTTCTGAATGTTAAGGACCCCTATTATGCTCCTTTTCAAGTTAATATAGGTCTCTAGTGTTCTCTGGCCTCTATACCCCTCTGTTTCAGTCCTGTTATGGACGTGTCGTTTCTGTGTCTGTAGCTTTAATGCAAATTAGCTGCTTCTCCCCACCCCTACTCCGTCTGCGCCTCCAGAAGTTCAAGCAATGCAAATGAAGCAGGGCGTTTCTCAATGGTTAGTTAACTTTTTTCTTTTTCTCCAACTTTGCTTTTCTTCTGATGTCAGAAGGCCAGGCTAATCTGAACAGCTTGTTCAATCACATTTCCAGAATGTAGCTGCCCACAATTAAATTGACTGGCTTATTTCAACATCTGTGTGCTAGTAAGCCTGTCAGAGACCCAAATGTATGTGCACAAGCACAGTGAGTTTAGAATAGAATAGAATAGAAAGTTTACTTTGCCATGAGTGACAAGTACGCATACAGGTTCATTGGAATAGCTCCCCTTTAAAAGAAAGTCCCTGAAACAAAATCTAAAGAAGTTGTTTGAGTTAATAGATACTTGGCATATCCCTCTGCACAATGCAATATGGCTCAACTGGAGTCTGCTAGCCAACAGGGCAGGATAGTTCCTCCGCCCACGCGGTTGACATACAACTCCTCCAATTACGCTGCTTCACAGTTTGTTTCCTCTGTCTTCCGTTTGATCTGAGCTCTGAGTTAGCCCTTTTCAGTCCTGTTGTCGCATGCTCGCTCATGCCAGACAACAGTCTCTTTGAATCTTCAAAACACCGCCACCACCACAGAAGAAGACTACCTCGGAAAAATAATTTCACTCTGACAGAACGCGTCTAAATAAGTTATTTAATGGTAGCGCTGAGGCATCAAAACCCAGCATTTGTTTAAATAAACCCTTTTGCTTAGGTAAGTGAAGTTTCATGTTTATCTGATACTTGTAAATATGAGCGCCTCTCCTAAATAGGCCGACACCGATTTATTTTGACGGCGAAGTGAATGGAGGGTGAAAGGACTGTTGTCTGGCATGAGCGAGCATGCGACTACAGGACTGAAAAGGGCTAAGCTCTGAGTCACGACGCACGCGAATCACTGTGTATCACTTAAACACTAGCACTGACTAACGGTGCTATCTTGTAGTTCTCTCTCTCTCTCTCAATTCAATTCTCATGTCTGCGTTCATTCCAGATCAAAGGAGTCCACCTTCACAACCTTGGTCCCTATTGGATCAATAACCTTCTCTTCTGCTACTGTGAGTAGAAGTTGTGTGGTATCTTTTTAAAATGAATAGGCTTGCTAAGTGCTGTTGGGATTCAGTGAGGGGTTCTGGATATCATTGTACTTGAGAATCTTTCTTTGTACTCCTCTCCTCCGCTTTTTAACAGTAAGGAACACTTAATCTCTCTACTATCCACTTCTACTCCTGCATCTCCCTCTCTCTATCTCTCTCCTCTCCCGCCCTGGCCTAATGAGTCTAGCTCTGCGGGAACTGGAACTGTCTCCCTCGCCCAGGACAAACAACCAATCACCACGGGGCCTCGGACCGATCCTTGACCGCGTCGGAGAGTGCATCAAAGGAAGAAGAGAAGAGAGGGCGCCCCCACAAGAGAGACACATCACAATCAGAGAGAGGGAGAGGATGAGAGGAGAGCTACTGCCTGTCTGTACCTGTGTCCTGTGTGTGTGTGTATGCGTGTTTGTGTGTGGGGGTGCATGTGTGTGTGCAGAACGGGTTTATGTGAAATGTAAAGTGATATCGAGAAAGAGCATGAGTGAGATGAAAGGAATGAATTGAGAGAGGAGAGAGAAATAGAGAGTCTTGAACGATGCTAATGAAGCGTTGTGACACACTTTGTGACGCGCGTTCTCCCCCTAGCGCGGGAGAAAAGGACCGGAACCGCGTCCACGTCCCTGTACACGTGTCATTCTCGCGCACACACCCATACCAACGGCCTTCTAATAAAAAGCCCTGACACACAGCAGCCTCTCGTGACATTGGTTCACAGACCCCGGGCCAGTCGTAATTCTGAAGGGAAGCAGAGCGTTCAGCCAAGCCCGTAAAGACGAATGCGTCAACGCAGCGGACGTCCGTGCCAGGTACAGCATAGTTCAACAGCGTGCACCCCCCCCCCCCCCAACCTTTAGATGGAGATCTGGAAATGCCCCAGACCCCGGTGACACCTTCCATGTATATTTCACACTTGAGGAGACAAGCACTTTTATTATTGATGGACTCTCCACATGCTCGGATCAGTGCGTGATCAGGAGGGAGGGTGTCAAGGTCGAGTCACTTCTGAGTCACAGGACCAAAGGGGGCACCTCCCCCGGTTCGGGCACACAGCGGCGTGTCGACGTGTCAGCCGTCCGTGCTGACCTCCGGGGTCGGCTCCGGGAGCCGGCGCTTCGAGCGCCTGTGGTCGCTCGACGGTCGCATGTCTCAATCGCGGTCTGAGAATGCGGCGTAGGGGAGAGTGTGGCGTGCGGTCATGCCGCGGTCAGAGATTGATGGTTTCCAAACACCCCCCCCCCCGTCCCCCCCGTGGGAGAAGGGATGATACCCTCGCTCTCCTGGTGGTGGCGGGGACGAGCGGCCGGGCTCGCTCTGTCATCAATCTGTCTACGAGAGATAAGCATGTCCCTACACACACACACACACACACATGCAGTACACACAATTCTGTCTGTCTGTTCCTGTTTTTGTTTTTCTGTCGTATCCTGTGTAATGTGTTGTTTGTCAAATGCTTCTAAAGCAATGCGGTGCTGTGCCCAAGACAAGTTTCCCTACGGAGACAATAAAGTATAATCAATCAATCAATCAATCAACCTATCAATCAATTAATCAATCAATCAACCAATCACAAGGACATGCATATACACATACAGTACACACACACACAAATGTGCACACACACACACACACACACACACATACACACGCAAGCGGGCATGACTGGACCACAAGTACTGCAGCAAATTAACTTCTCAGAAAGTGTTTCATTGTTATACAAACCTCAGGTGTTAAAGTTTGAACCAGTAGCTATTTCTGTGGCCATTGCATGAACACACACAAACAGAATAATGATGTGTCTCATTCAGACAAAGAAACAGATCCCTTCATCCTTATATGGATCCATTATATTCACATGGTAGTCAAGGCAAAATAGGAGAGAGGGTGAGAGATAGGGAGGGAGAGGGAGAGTATTTTAGTTCATCTTCTGTGTCATGCTGTAGCTCACAGCTTCAAGTCAGCTGCTATTGGCTCTGTTTATATTAATCTATTCCATTGTAATATATCAGAGATTTTCTCTCAAAACAGAGGTCAGGCAGAGATGCAGCACTACTCTCCATTTGATCAAAGATCCGTCATAACTGATTATTTAGCTCTGAGCTAGTGGAGTCACTTTTAATTAAACTGCGAGACTCACCGGAATTTGGAGTTTTGCCCTCGCATAACGTCACTCAAAGCTTTTCACAGACACATCTGGCACAGCTTCCAGGCATCAAAAAGATGCATACTTTGGCTGATGAAGTGAGCGGATTAGGTTTAGTCAATGCACAGCGTGTGCTGTCTCCAGGACTCTGTAGCGTATAATGGGAAATGTGGACCTCGGAAGAGGTACTCACTAGATGGAAGGGTATTTAACTCACCCTTTCGTTATAAAAGAGGGTTATCAGCATCTGAAAATGTGTATTTAACTATGTTAAATTACCTCGGGGCACCACTCTGCTTCATACAGGGAAACTTAGATAGATAACCTTTATCATAACTTTTAATTCAGTCTCATTCTGAAGGAAGTGTGTTCTTGTCCTCTGTACAGAGATCACATCAAGGACCAAAACCAGAAAATAATATATTTTTCATGTAAAGGGTTTATTTACTGAATCTACATACAAAAACTCAGGCATATAATCACTACTGTATGAATGAATACAATGCAAAGAAAATAACAACAACTGATAGATGATATAACAGAACAATATACTTATGAATAATAAGGATTGGATTGGGCTTCTGTGGGTTCACAGAGTGAACAGAATGTGGTCATCCAACCAATCAAAGGGGAAGCTCAGGAGATCTGGAAATCACCATGTTAGTTACATTATACATTCAGAAATAAACAGCTAGCCATCTCATACCAATAAGTACAGATGATGATTTCTCAGTGGGATTGACTACATTTCAATTGTGTAATCAGTGTGTTAGCATATCAGTAATACGATAGTCAGTCCTAACCTGCTTATGTGAATCAATGTGTGCATTTCAGTAATTGTGTTTGTGTACTAGTCCATCCATCTTCATCCGCTTATCCGGGGTCGGGTCGCGGAGGCAGCAGTTCCAGCAGGGGGCCCCAGACATCCCTTTCCTTGGCAGCATCAACCAGCTCTGCCTGGGGAATCTTTAGCCGCTCCCAGGCCAGTGCGGAGATGTAATCCTGCCACCTAGTCCTGGGCCTCCTCCCAGCCGGACACGCCTGGAACACCTCCCTAGGGAGGCGCCCAGGAAGCATCCTCACTAGATGCCCGAACCACCTCAACTGGCTCCTTTCGACGCAAAGGAGCAGCGGCTCTACTCCGAGTCTCTCCCGGATGACTGAACTTCTCACCCGATCTCTCAGGGAGACCCCAGCCACCCTCCGGAGAAAACATTCATTTCGGCCGCTTGTATCCGTGATCTCGTTCTTTCGGGCATGACCCATCCTTCATGACCATAGGTGAGGGTGGGGACGGAGATAGACCAGTAGATCAAGAGCTTTGCTTTTTGGCTCTTTTCGTCACAACAGTGCGGTAAAGCGACTGCAGAACCGCACCAGCTGCTCCGATACTCCGGCCAAACTCCCTCTCCATGGTTCCCTCACTCGTGAAGACCCCCAGATACTTGAACTCCTTCACTTGGGGTAAGGACTCATTTCCTACTCGGAGTGGACAGACCACCGGTTTCCTGCTGAAAACCATGGCCTCAGACTTAGAAGTGCTGATTCTCATCCCAGCCGCTTCACACTCCGTTGCAAACCTAGTGTGAGTGCTGAGGTCGCAGGCAGATGATGCCATCAGGACCACATCATCTGCAAATAGCAGCAACGTGATCACCAGCTCACTGAACTGCAAACCCACCTCCCCACGGCTACGCCTCGATATCCTGTCCATGAAAATCACAAACAGGATTGGTGACAAAGCGCAGCCCTGGTGGAGGCCAACCTCCACCGGAAAGGAACACGACTTACTGCAGAGTACATGGACACAGCTCTCGCTCTGGGTGTACAGGGATTGGATGGCCCTAAGTAGGGATCCCCTCACCCCATACTCCTGCATAACACTCCACAAGACCTCTCGAGGGACCCGGTCATAAGCCTTCTCCAAGTCCACAAAACACATGTAGACAGGTTGGGCAAACTCCCAAGCCCCCTCCAAGATCCTTGCGAGAGTGAAGAGCTGGTCGGTGGTTCCACAACCAGGACGATGGATGTGGATGGGCATCTTGAAAAATCATTCAAAAACATGTTAAACTCTCGATTTCAAAGACAAAAAGCTCACCGAGGGTGTAATTGGTGTCTGTTGGTGTTTTGACATCAAATTCAAATTTGAATCCAAATTTGCAAAGCAGAGTATGAATCCTGTAGGGTTTTATTGATCATTTTATGAAATCCATTGACTTGTATTGAAGCGACCGTTGTAGATGTGTAGATCAATCCGCAGAGGGGATTCAGGAAGCGGAACTACTTACGGTAGCTATTGTTATTGTTTATGTTGCTAGGCTACCTAGTTTGTGGAAATTTACACACGTATGTGCTGCGACTAAATAGTTATATGCTAAATATTTAAAAAAGCCTTTCCAGATGAACTAGAATCTTACTTTATGGTGAATTATATGTCAGAACGCCAACTAACACCTAGGTGAGTTTCTTGTCTTTGAAATCGAGAGATTAACATGTTTTTGAATGAGACAAACATACTCCAGGAGCTTGCTCGATCGCCTTGTTGAGAGGGGTCAGGGAATATTTTTTACAGCTCACTTATCTGGCCCCCGGGTGATTACTGTTTTTTTGCTTCCCTCTGGAATATGTAGAAAGTGGATCATATGCCCACCTCCCTTGTTCTCTGTAAAGCGCATTGTGTTGCCTCTGGGTATGAAATGCGCTATACAAATAAAGCTTTGATTGATTGATTGATTGAAAGAGTAACAGGCCTAAAGTAGAGCCTTAGGGAATCCCGCAGGTAAGGGGGGTCGCAGCAGATGATAAATCCCCTAACTCAACTGAGAAGCTCCGGTCTGACTTAAACCAATTGAGGGCGGAGCCAGTGATGCCTATGCACTGTGTCAGGCGAGGAGGATCCTATGTTCTACCCTATCAAAGGAAGCTGTCGGCACCAGTACAGTAGAACTGCCTGAATCGGCAGCTAAAATTAGGTCGTTAAAAACACGTAGGAGGGCGGTTTCAGTACTGTGCTTGGGTTTGAAGCCAAATTGAAATTTCTCATGGATGCCATGTCTCACTAAAAAGGACTACAGCTGGTCATAAACGACTCGCTCCAGGACCTTGGACAGAAAGGGTAGCTGAGATATGGGCCTGAAATTGGAGAGGGTAGCAGGGTCAAGATTTTTCTTTTTGATCAGAGGCTGCACCACAGCGTATTTAAAGGCAGCAGGGACACAGCCTGAGCTAAGGCAGGTATTAATCAGCAGTAGAATACTTGCTCCAATTGAGTCAAAAACATCTCTGAGAAGGCGAGAAGGGGTGCAATCTAAAGGGCAGTTTGTAGGCTGCAGGCGCTTGACTACATCTGAGAGGACAGACAGGGATACAGGCTCAAACGGGTCAAAGACAGCAGGGCACGGGGAAGGAGTCTGGGAGAACACACGCGTGGGCTGGCCTGAGGGCGGAGACTTTGGAGTGTGTGTGTGTGTGTGTGTGTGTGTGTGTGTGTGTGTGTGTTTGTGTGTGTGTGTGTGCACGCGTGTGCGCATGTGTGTGTGTGTGTGCGTCTGTGTGTGTGTGTGCGTGCCTGTGCGTGTGTGTGTGTGTGTGGGAGAGATACCAGGGGGTGTCTGGGACCATCCCGTTGAAGAGGTCTGGTGAGATAAGGATCTTGTCCTGGCGGGAAAGAAGCCCGCTTCCTGGCAACCCATGGGTAACCTATGGTTCTGCTGAGTCATGGGTGGTTTCAGTGGCTTATGCTAGTGCTGGAATGCGGATGAGGATACATAAGCCCTTAGAGCCTGACCAGCCTTTGTTATATAATAGTCAGACACCAAATTGGGTTAGGGTTAGGGTTAGGCTGGCAGGAGTTCTTTGAAGCTTTCTTATCAAGATCGCTTTGAGGTAGAGGATGCATTTGGGGCTTGCATAGTGGGAAGTGATGTGAGAAGGGTCAGTTCCTCTGAGCAATGTACTGTAAATGAACAGCCTACTGACTTCACCTGAAACTACATAATCCCCATTGGGAATGGAATAATGTCAACAGGTCACCATGCTACAACTGTGGAATAATGAAATAACAACAACCCTGGATTCATAAGGAGTTTTACCCTCTCTTGGCCAAATATGAGTGAATATGAATGAAAGCGTTATGGTTAGAATTTGTTGAGTCAGTATTGCTCCAGTGTGTCACTCTTGTCATGAGTCACAGCAAAGTAACTTTCAAACAGTTTCAAACTTTCAAATAGTTCTTTTTAAGAATCTAGAAACTGTTTAAGTGCACTTGCTGTTGATGGCAGCCTTTTCAACCTCCATATACAGTAGTATATTAATCACAGCCTTCAAACCGAGTCACTTGGGGGCGACTGTAGCTCAAGAGGTAGAGTGGGTTGGCCAATGATCGTAGGGTCTGCGGTTCAAATCCCGGCTCCACCTGAAAACATGTCAAAGTGTCCTTGAGCAAGACACTGAAACCCAAATTGCTCCCAATGAGCAGGCTAGCACCTTGCACCATTGGTGTGTGTGTGGGTGAATGAGAGGCATTCATTGTAAAGCACTTTGGATAAAAGTGCTATATAAGTGCAGTCCATTTACCATTTCACTTCTTTCTTTCTTTCTTTCTTTCTTTCTTTCTTTCTTTCTTTCTTTCTTTCTTTCTTTCTTTCTTTCTTTCTTTCTTTCTTTCTTTCTTTCTTTCTTTCTCTCGGACTCACAGTGCTCTGTCTTGTTAGGACAGAGGTGGTCCCCCCTGGGCGTGAAAAACTACCCTTGCTGTTGATTGTGTGCATGTGTGTGTGTGTGTGTGTGTGTGTGTGTGTGTGTGTGTGTGTGCACGCAAGCATGGGTGAGTGTTTGACTCATGAAGCACATGCCATCACTGTCCATACCGATGCTGTGCCCAGCAGACTCACACAGCAGAGCTACGCCACTCAGCACACCAACGCCACGCCGGCCAAACTTTGGGCCTCATTCACCAAAATCTTCTTAAGTTCTGTTCTTACATTTCTTCCTAAGAACGTTTCTAAGGAAAGCTCCCGTCTGATTCACGACGTGTTCGTAAACCGCTGGAAGAGTTCACACCTGCCTTCTCATATTTTCTCAAGTTCAAAGCTTGTGGCCGCTCACATAAATTAGCATAGGTAAACTCCCCGCCAGCCCCATATAAGGATATGCAACTAGAGGGCCGTGTGCAGATGTCACTTCTCTGAATGAATACCGGTCATTCGCACCCTTGACTAGCCAGCTTTTCGATAGCATAATGGTTTAGGTGAGGTTGTGTGAGGTGCGTTAGCAAGTCAGAGGACTGCATGTCGAATCCAACGTGGGCAATCAAAATCTGATTTTAATTCAGCCAAGTAGGCTTCCTACTACTAGGAATTTGCCTTGGTGCATAAACATAGTGAGGCAGAACAGTGCAAAATGTCAACGTGATAGAATACAATATACAATAGCCTACAGTCTACAAAAATGTAGGCTATTAAATAACCTACACAGCTGTCAATGCTAGCAGTTGACAAAAGAGGTACGCTACTTATCTGATCGTATCTACATACTGTATAGAAATGGTCCTTATTGTGTAATTTGTAAATTGATTATTGGAGTTTATCTGTAATGACCATAACCTTGGAGCCAGCAGCAACATTTCACTGTGACTGGACATTAGGCTGCATGTGACAAATAAAGGAATCGTGAATGTTTAATCTTGAGGAGAGATATGCAGGCCAATGGAGGGGGGCCGGCGTGCCCACCGTTGTCTGAGTTCGACCAGCGCATTGGTGCCATAATAGGGACAACAGCACTGTTGGGTGTGCGCGCCGCTGGCGATATGGATACAGACACCAGGGACACGGACTACCACCCTCTCTCCGCAGCAGACTCTCCGTCTAGCGCACTAACGCACATCCAACTGTAG